>NC_088177.1:14625169-14930705 GCF_028769735.1 Zonotrichia leucophrys gambelii
TAGTTTCTTGTGGAGTATTTCTTTTCTTCTCAATTTTGTTATTGCATGGTCATAACATGGAACAATTCAATACAGATTGAGAATTCAGATGCTGTCCACTGTGCCTTGATCCACAGGAGCAGTTCAGAGCTGTGAGAAAGGGGTCCTGTGTGATTGCAGTCTCAACTGAGGTACTCTGAAGTATTAGGGAAATTTAGGCTGTGACTGAAGAGCTGTGCTGAGGTGTGCTTTAGACCCTTACAGGATGGCAAAAGTAATAAAACCAACAGTGGTTTTAAGTGTAGTGAAGTAGTGATAAACTTGGTGTTTCAGAGAAATCTAAAGGGGTGCAGTGTTACAGCGCAGCAGAGACTTGGCCATGGGGAGCACTTTAATGTGAGACAGTCTGAAAGCTCAGGTGAAGGCTTTCCATGAAGAATATGTGGCATCAGCATTCACTATATCATCTCAAATTACTAAGAGAGAATAATTCTCTATTTTGAGTAATGTCAATTCATATTTTAGGGCAAGAAAGTAGATCAAATTACAACTTTGTATGGTTTTTTTTTTGCCTTCAGACATGCACTGTTGTTAGTCTTTTGTGTTGGCAACCATTTGTCTCAGCCTGTCCATTCTTATTTGATTTTTATTTGTTCCAAGGCTTGATTAGGAGTGATGTGCTGCTGGAGTGTCTGAAGATATCATTGTATCTCATAGAGCAATCTTGTTGGCTGAAATAACTCCTTAGTCCTTCTTTACATGGTGCTCTTTATGGTTGTTGTAATGACTGTAAGTAGTTTGTTACTAATCAAATGAACCCTTGATACATATTCATGTGCAGATGGCAGGGGCTCATCTCTGAACCCTGCCAATCCTTTGCAGTTGGTTGAGTGTCAATGTGCAAAATTCTCTGGTTTTAATAAGGCATTTTTGATCAATAATCATGACTATTACTGAGTGTTGACATCACTTTTATTCATGAGTTTTGATAGCAGCACCAATTAAAGTAGCAGCATCTAATGCATCATTAGAGATAAATTTTATCCTTGGCATGGTTTCTGTACTGTGTGCATTTCTCATATGAGGTGATGACGCTATCAGCTGCTCCAAATGCAACTCTGTATCAATGTGTTCACTCTCAGTGTTGTGATAAGAGATATCAGTTAGCTGGGGTTGAGTTATGTACAGTTTAGAGATCTTAATCTGTTATTTACTGATTGGAAAACTTCAAATTGTTTCAGTTCTTTTCCTAAGTAAACCCAGGACTGAAGAGTTAAAGTTCTATTTTGATGGTAAATGCATTTGCTTACTACTTTCTGTCTGCGTATAGAGCAAGTGTATTTTATTACTGGGAAGCAATATGTCCATTTAGAAAGTGACTTGGGCTACAATATTTTTGTTGGCAAATTTATTTTCCAGGCATAATGTTCTGGTTTTTTCTATACCCATTTGAGGGAAGATGAAATCACCATTAATCATGTTTCAAAGGCTGTGATGCTGCAATTACTCTGTTTTATGCAGCTGTGGGCTGTAGGATGTAGGCAGACTGTCATCTGCAACCTGGCCTTCTTAAAGTAATTCCTTATAAATCACAAACATAATCAAACTTTTATCACCAGATAAAAACAATGCTTTTCTTTAATACTGGCCCCAAATTACTTACCTGTCAGAATGTTTCAATCAAAATTGCCATCTAAACAGGAGGAAAAAAGGCTGTGCTTCCTTAAATCAACTCAAGGCAAGCAGGTGGCAGGCTTACAAAGAGGGGCTTGAATTCCAGTTTCGGTTTCATGGACTACTGCATTAAAGAACCTGCATTGAGAAATTGGTGTGTCCAGCTGCTTAAATATACTCATGTGGCTGTTCCTCTGGGGGTGGGGAGCAGGGGTCAGTCATTCCCCTAGCTTTTCAAAGGTTTTAAATAATGAAACTCTTGTAAGCCATAGAACCAAGGTTTTCCTTCCTGAAATGTGTAGGCTTAGTCTGTGTGATGGCTTGAAATATGTTTTTAGGCGGGTGGACTGTGAGGTTGGACATAGGATTGCCTCCCATGTGCAGATGTTTGCAAATCCAATCAAAAAGAAGCTAGTATACATGATGAGACTTGTGTTAGTTTAGCTATTTTAAAACAGTCTTAATTTATTTACAGTGATATGGGCTTCAGTAAAGCCTGAAAACCATGGAAGAGGGAATAATTAGTGCAAGAGTTGAGTCTAACTGCAGCCTCGTATTTCTATTTGCATGTCAGTTTGGCAAGCTGGTAATTTTTAGATGTCCCTCACTTAACTTTCAGCTTTAAGATAATAAGCACAAAATTAATCTTTTTGAAATAGAAAATAATGTTCCCAATGCTGGGATATAAGGGAATCAATTTACTGAAGTACATGAGATCTCTCCCCACACACTTCCTGCATTGTTTGTCTATCCTTCACCTTCCCTATCTCCATTAGCTCCATTTCCAGCTCTACATGTGTCTTCAGACAATGTTTATAATCACTGTCTTCTTTAATTACTGATGAAGCAAATAATGTCTGGAGTACACACAGAAATCTCTCAGTACAACTAGAGTGTTGTTTGGGGCTCTTTGGTGATTTTCATCTCCAAATGAAATTTGTTAGTGGTATTTCATGAAAGTTCCCATTAAATGTGTAACAGCTTCTCTGAAATATTTGATTCCTGGTTTGACACTTATGTGACTTTGCTATCCCTACACCACATTCCCTGGTCATAGGGATGGATTTGCAGCGTGTCCTCGTGCCACCATTGGTGTTCCCTGCTGCAGGGACTGCTGTTTGCTCCAGGAGTGTGGCACATTCTGGGCTGACTTCAGCTGCCTGCATCCATTCTGCAGTCCGTATCCATAAGGAGTATTTGAGGGGAATGCAGGCAGTGCTAGGAGCTTGCCAGGCTACAGCAGCTCTGTGAGGAAACCATCTCTGCCAAATGGCAAATCCTGCAGTGCCCAGGGTCACAACATAAACCTTTTCTTACAGTGAGGAGGTGCCCTGTGGGAATACATTCAGCACAGTGCACAACAGTTTTAGAGGGAAAAGCTGCTCTGGGAGACTGAGGTATTTTTCCAAAATGGTCCTGCATGAGTCATTTGGAGCTGCAAGCAATACTATAATTACGTTATAAGTTGTACAGAGGAAGGAGTTCTGAGTCCCAACTTCTAAATTGAGAAGTTTGTGTTTCTTGACTGCATAAAAACTGTTTCTGAGCCTTGCATTGTTCCCCATCTCAGTCCCTCTCTAACTTGGAGTTAGGAAATAGACTAGCTGAAGGACAGATTTCTTGCCTGCTGTTGTGGCTCTCCTGGATTCAGTACTGCTGAAACCCAGAGTGAAGTACACAACACAGAGAAATTGTGTATTGGTGCACTCTCCATGTGTACACACAGAGCAATGTGTGTTTGCATGTGCACATACTCCATTCCTAAAGACATAAGGGAAAGTAATTCACTGCCTTAGCTTTTTTAGAGTGATGTATTGGTGCAGATTTATCACTGTTCTTTCAGTCTCACAAGGCTGTCATGATCTCCTTGAAATTATTTCATCTCATAGATGTTTTGGAGCTGGCATGTGGGTGGGCATAGATCAAAAAAGCTTTTTTTAAAACCTCCTCATGGTTTAAAATGTTCCAACAATCAAAGGTTTTGGTTTTTTGTTTTTTTACTGATACCATAGACTTGTAAAATTTCTTATATGCTGCTAGACAACAGCAGGATAAGTATTACTTGGTCTGGGAATTTTTCTTGGTTTTGTGACATCTTTTGTAATACCCATTAAAATGCACTGAGACAAGCTTTTGCCTCTGTTTGTAAACAACTGTCTCCAGTAGATGTATATCTGCAGATGGGTTTGGATGAGAATGAGGGCTCTGTAGGTGTGCAAGGACTGGCTGTGGAGGGAGAACTTGTGTGATCATTTCTTAGATAATGAGCTCCAGGCTTGCTGTCTGTTTTAAGGCCAGGGGCTGTGTGTTGGTTGTCCTGGCAGAACTCTGTGCAGTTCTTGTTTGATAACTGGTTTGATTCAATTCTTGTAAGCATGTTTTAAGAAGATTAATAAATGAGGTATAGTAATGGAAGATTTGTATTTGTACATTGTACTTGCATATCTACAGCTGAACGTAATCCAGGTTCTGTCAGTTTCCCTGTTTAACTTGCACTTTCAATTAAATACCAGCCACCAATAGCTGAAAACTCCTTTGAGTCTCCTTCCAATATTTCCTGGAGTGTTTTGCTTATTTATGAAGCTTGATGTGCTCATACCCTCTCTGTTCTTCGTCTCAGGCACAGATGACAGGTAATGATCAAATAAGAAGTGTAGTACTTTATCTTAATTCTCAAATCTGCATTTTATGCTTTGTTTTTCTTTCATGTTTTTATGACTAATTCTGTTGTCCAGCATTCTTGCAGCATGTGATTTGTCTACGTGGTTGTTTTTGAGTGAGAATAAGAGTGGAAGGAGCAGAAAAAAACCCACAACAATGTTACCAAGAAAAACAAGATACAAAATGTATTGTCTGAGATTAAGATAGATTCACTGAGAGTTTTGTTCATTGTGGCAGTTGATTCAACCCCAGTCTCACCAGTGGAGGCCCATCAGTGAGTCACACAGAGCTGGCCTGTGCTGAGCAGAATAATTCACATTAGCCAGTGACTTTTGGAAGCTGACTGCAGTGTCCTGTGCTCGTTCCCAGGATCAGTAGGGGAGTACAAAGGAATGATCTCTGGAGTCCCTCAGCGGCTGACCTGCCAGTGGTGATGCACTGCCTGAATACCTGGGGAGACAAACCAAAATGTGTGGAGCTGTAGCAATAAAATGGAGTGGTAGCATCCTGGGATATTGCTCGTCTCTCTAGTCTTAGAGACCTTCAGACTATCCCTGGCAGAAATGTCTCTCATGCAGAAGAATTAGGTAATAATTTAGTTGGATGTTTCTTTCCTGTCTAAGAGTGACTGCATCTTTATTCTCAGCTTTGCGCATACTTTATTACCTAAAGTGTGAGAAATTACTATGTCTAATTTGGGAACTTTATTTTCTTTCCCCTTTAGTCTTTTCTTTTTATAGAGAACAATGTGGTTTTGAGCTGCAAAAAGTCATAGCTGGTTTCCCTTGAGAAACACTCTTAACTTCCTGCTCCCTGTATTAACCTTAAGAAAACAGTTTGGCTTAGTAGATTTTGTTTTTTTTTTTTTTTTTTTATCAGTTGGTTTACTCCCTTTTGTTTCATTGAAAGCTTTTACCACCACGTTGCATACAGTATTTAAAGCTTGTGTGGGCAACAGGTTGTTTAGACAACCCTCAGATTTGTCATGAGGTTTCTTTAAACTTGGATACAGTTTGACATCTAATTGATGTTCTGGCTGCTTCCTTCCATAATCTGCTAGAGCTCATTGTTTTATGGGACTGCTATAACATTTATATTGCAGGGTGGTTTAATTCCTTTGAGTACAGCCTTGCTTTCTTATATCACCCACTGTAGAATGTACTTTAGACCTTTACATATTAGCTTTATTAATTTTCCAGGAGTATTTCACATAACACAATAGATAAATTTTTTTTTTGAAAGTGTGTTGTCAGCATTACTCCGTGGGTATGTAAGTAAATCCACTTGTAGCGTGAAATACGTAGGTAGCACGTTCCTGAGACATACAAGACTTTTATTCTCATCTGTAGAAAAGCAGGGTCTCTTGGGTCTGTTGAACCAGAGTATTGATAACAATTATTTTTATGACCTTGCAAAAGAAGAAGGTTAAATACTTTGCAGAACAAAGAGGAGATGAATAATCACATTAAAATTATGTAAGATTTCAATAGGGAATTCCTCTATGAACTGAAGAAGACAGAGATGGGATAAACAAATTTGTAAAGGGGAGTTTAGGCAAGACTTCTGGCTTAGCTGTGGCTGTGGTGGACTGTGGAAACTCTCCTGTGGATTTAAGGTTTGGAATTCATTTTTTTTAAATGGCATAATCCAAGGTAAGTATCAATGCCCCAGATGTGCTGTATAGGTCCACTAGGACAAGGGTGGTTATTTATCTGGAGTTTTCAAACAGACATGCTGAAATGGTTTGGAACATTTTGCTCTGAGATGATGTCAAGCGTAGTGTACCTCACAGATTTTATAGCCTTCAGTAAATGCCGTTTGTTGTCTTCTAAAACTGGCATAACTTCTGCTAAGCTATAATTATAAAGAAGCATCCTCCCTCTCTTCAAGGAAAAGGAGAAATTGAGTATTTAGGAAGAAGTTATCCTGCGTCCTGGGACTTGTACAATTTGAAATAGCATGAAAGAAACTCAGCTTTCAGAATACATTTTATGGTTGTAGGTATTACTGAACCTGTGCAGGATTGCTTTGGATGTGTCTAAGTGAGAAAGTACTGGTTTTGATAAAGACAGATTTTTGGCAACTGTTTGAGAACAAACACAGCCAAGGTGCTTCGTGTCTTTCTCTGATAATTCAGCTGAAGAACCTCTCTGTGTGTGGTTTCTGCAATGTCTGTGCCTCGAATATAAAGAGTGAATTGCTGTAACTTTCTGCTGCACATCCAAGTTCTTTTGCTGACAGCTGCTCTGTAAATATAATTCCTGAAATATTGGTTACAGTGACTGTGAACAGTACAATATGAAGGGGTTTCTAAATAAATTTTGCTGGCAGGCAGCTGTGCCAACAGCTTCAGGCACTATGGGGTGAACAGCAAATAAGCAAAAAAAGGAGTAGAGCCATTTGAGTCAGTGTAATCCCAGTTCCACTGCTCCCTTTGATCTAACCTTGAACGCTGCATTAATGAGTGTTGCCTTCCAGAGTGTTCTGTGACCTTTTCTCTTGTTCTGCTTTAATATGAAAAGCACAGTTGGGATGCTGTTACCATATAGTTACTAAAAAGCCTGGGAGAGCCAAGTAAAAGTGGTCACACTCTTTTTTTATGAAAGAGTGTTTGACTCTCATGGGTGAGGTGTCAATCTAGGTGTGAATGACGCTTAAATATGTGTTTCAGTCTTGTCTTTTGGGTCAGATCCTGTGTCAGTTGACAGGAAAATGTTACAGTGGATGCTGTCTTTAAAACCCAAATTTGCAGAGGGGGGAGAGTGAGAATTTGGAGCTTCTGCTGTCTTCAGGGGAACAGGAGGTGCTCAGCTGTAGAGTCACAAAGTCATTATGTGTGGAATAGTTTATGGTTTTGTCTTCTGCCTGGAATATAAAACTCTTAAAAAGCGTAGTTGTAGCTCAGAAACAAAAATACCTTCATGAAAAAGATGAAATTGCCACTCCTTTGTCTTTTGCACTTTTAGTAGAAAAAACTGGAGTGGTTGAGTGTCAGAGTGTGAGTGCAGCATTGGTGTGCTGAGTTCAGTACTGTCATGATGTTGAAATGGTACAGGATACATCTCACATCAGATGAAGGGACAATGCATCTTGTAGCTCCAGAACACATGCTCTTAGGCAAATGCCCTTCAGCATTTATGATCTTGGTGTCCCAATGAAGGCATGATGGAAGCAAGTGAAACAGGCGAGCATGATGCATTAGATAATTACTATAACTGACACATGTGTTGTTTGGCACAGTAACAAAGCACTGAAATTACAGCCTTGTGGGGCAGTGTGCAGCCTGCTGGGGGAGCTTCCTGATGTTTCAGCACTGGGTTTGTGTTCTAATAGTAACCTGTGTCATTAGTTATACATTTGGGGTCTTGACCTCTGGGTTGGTGAGGCGACTGCCTGGATAACTGAGGCTATCAGCCGCTTGCTAGGTGAAATCATTTGGGATATTAGGATTCAAAGGTAGTAAATTGTGTTTGGTACCTCTGACTTTTTCCCCAGTAGCATAAACAGAATAATTAAGCACCTGGTGCAATGTCCTGAAGCCATTTTGCCTCCAATGTTGTTCTGCTTCTTGAATCAACAAAAACTGCCTTTGCCTCAGATAAACTTTAAGTGAGAGTATAGGTTTAGATTTGAGTAATATTTGATCATGGGGCATCAGAGGTTGAAGGTTTATCATGATCTTTAATTTCTTATTGAATTGAGACCACAATGAAAAACAGAATTTCCTTTTCATAGTTATCGAGTCCCTGTGTGATTATAAAGTCTTATTGATGACAAAAATAAAATAAAATTCGCTATGAGTTTTATACTATTTTATTTCACTATGAAATTTACTATGATGTAATATCAAGTCTGTAATTTGTTTTTTTACTATTTCTTCTTGTGTTTCTATGAAGATGAAAAGGTGGTCTAATGGTAAGAATTGCATGTTTGATAAGGAATTGGGTACTTGTAGATTTAATCACTTGTTTATTCGTTGTACTCAGTAGGTATCGGGTTGCAATTATTATTGGTGGGCTTTGTGCTGTAGCTGAAAAGCCTTGGATATTTATGCTTCTCCAATTTGTGGTTAAAAAACTATATTGAAATCCTTGAATGCAAGAACTTCATCTTCTTAATAACAACTGACTGAAAAAGAAAAAAGGTACATCAAACTGTAGGAAATTGTTAAATAATGTGCTAGAGGCATTGGTGTCACCTGGCTTTACTTGCCATCTTGACTAATGATATAGGAAAAAGGGAAAACATAATTAATTGGATTGATTTTGGTGAAACTCAGCTGAGAGCTAATGAAAAAAACCCTGTGGCAATTAATGGAGAAAATGGTACAGGGTGATGAAGGACTGCATAATCTAAGTTCCTGGTGTTTTCCTTAAAGTGAATGGGAAAAAAAGCAGCCAGGTCAGGGGAAGAAGAATGAAGTAGAGAAACAAGAAATGAAGGAAAAGAAATAGCAGGAATTCATATTCCTCACAAAGGCAGTTTTTACACTAAGGCAGCAAAAGATAAATCAATGAAAGGAGTACATAGAGGATGTGAAGTCATTTATTCATTTAATGGATCAGGAAAATAATATTCCCTTGATGATAAGGTAAAATTCTAGGTCTTGATGTCTTGATACTTGAAAGTCAAGGGATCCAAGAAGATTGAAGGAAATAGTATAAGTAAACATCTCAGACTGAATCAACAAAAAAATCGAGGTTCCTAGGATGGCTTATTCAAACATTCAGTAAAGGGCATATTTTCAAATCCTCAGTGCTGCACTAGAGGGGATTGAACTTGCTTGTGCTGAAACAAGATATGGCACCTTTTCTACAGACACAGTTCCTACAGGCTGTGGGAATGCAGTATTCATTTTTATTTTTCGTTTTTATAGTTATGAAACTGCCAATCAGTTTTTCCTTAAAGGATCAGGAGTTCTTGTCTGATTCTGCATGTCTCATGCACTCATATTTAGTGGGATTAATTTAAAAAGTGGTCAAGCTACTGCTCTGTTTAAGTGGTTATTTTGTTGGTGTAGGGCAGATGTGCATGAGGAAATTATGTTGAAATATATATATCATAATTCTTATTTGAAAATACAGTTCTATTGCTCGCAGCATTTTAGTTTGATTTACACTTCTCCAGCAGAACAGAATATTAAATTACATGAAACATATTTCCATTGAGCTGTTGGCATTACATTTCTTAAAATGAGATAACAATTATTGTGCTTTGATAATACTCTAGTTCAGAACTTGTATCTGTCATTGCTTCTTTTTATTCTGCTACATCAGAAACTATAAAGCAGCAGTAACAAAGGTACACAAATGTTGGCAAATGAGTGATCTATGAGAATTAGTGTCTGCTCTGTACCTTGGCAAGAAATTGGAATGCAGAAGGGTAAGCTGGTGATATTGTTGCTTTGCAGTGTTTTGCAGAAAAGGATTAAGCAAACATTTTCATTTTTTTGTGGTTGAGTAGAGGAAGGTTTCTAATACTGGAGTGAATTACTCCAGTTGGATTTTCTGTGTTCTTCTCCATATAAAGTGCTTGTAAGAAAGTCCAAGCTTTATACTTTGCAGGGGTTAGAGAGATGCTCCTTTTTCCCCCTATTAAACAGCATCCTTGCCACAAGACCCACTGAGTGTCTGTCAGAACTGAGTTTTTGACCCAAAGCTGTCCCAGTGCAAGCATCTGTGTTCCAGTAGCCCTACTGCTGAATGAGAGAATAATGCTTGCAGGCATGACACTTACAAACTGGCTTTTCCTTTTTTGTTCCTTTTCTATATCCCTCCCTTGTCCAGAGCTGATAGATAACTCAGGACTTAGACTGCAGACATGGCTACAACCCACTGGAGCTACAGTCTCCCTGCTTCACTTCTCTGTGGTCTAGAGAGAAAGGCTTGCCTAGATAAAGCAAAGGCAGCAGCTGTGAGTTTACTTTCATTTACTGGGGAAAAAAGGGCAAATTTTGGGGTTCTGCAGCACTACAGTATATAAGAGTTTATTTTTAAAAGTGACTGAAATATACTTGTGAAAAACATTAAGTTCTTCAAATGATTTTTAAGTAGGGGTGGAGAGCTAGGAGCCACTGGAAAATTGAGTGATTAGCTTTGTAAAGGAAGGTGAGCTGAAACAATGCGTCAAGCTTTCATTGATCTTTTGCAGGGATACGCAAAAGCATTTGTTTAGCAAGCCAGTGGTTAACTAAAACTTTCTCTTGGCTGGTTTCATTTGCTGCAATGTGCTCTAGAGCAAGTGATTCATTTGATTATAAATCCCCAAATCCATTGAAGGACCTGTCAGAGCGTAGAGCTGAAGTTGGCTGAGGCTGTCTGGGAATGCTGCTGGCATTTCCAAAGGTTTTCCTTGACAGGACCCCAGGATGGCTCTGGCAGGGGTATCACAGCCTCTGCACAGCCCTCCCCAGCTTCTCCAAACACATCACTCAGGTGCAGCTCCTTCCCGAGCTCCTTGCAGCACCATGGTCCAGGAGGTGTGAAAATACTGTATTTCAAGTAAAAGTTCCTTGGATTTTGGATTACTGCTGTGGCATTATCTTGTGGAATGACTAGAATAAAGTGCTGGTTTTCAGGAAGTCAGTGTGTATGTTTATAACTTGGTTGTTCATTCTGTCTGACAACACCAACTCCAAATCTCTCCCATGGCTGTTCTGGATTCACCTTCTAGCTCTGCACTCAGAACTTCCAGATGAGTCTGTCTTTCCACAATGAGGGGCAAAGCCAGACCCATTTACAGAAACTGTTGTTGATAAGACTCTTTACCAGTCCAAAGCACAGAATCATTTTGTAAATATAGACCTGTTTGAAACAGATTTGTATAATATTCTTAGATAAAAATTCTTTTGCTGGTTTGCAGCAGGCTTATGTAGTGTGTAGAATTCTGCATTTTAAAGACAAATCTGGTGTTATTAAAAAAGGCTGTATTTTTAAAAAAAATTGGTCCTTGGGCTTTTAAAGGTGTATATGCTTCTGGTGTCCATCATTTGTTGATGCATCATTGTAAAGTTAGAGCAGAAATTACATAAAAATGTAATTTCTACAGAAACCTTTAGGGCCAGGGCTGATCACTGGCATTTTCAAAATCAGTTGTTGACCAGTATGGGCTCTAAAAACTCCGAAATACCAAACAGGTTTTGACTTCACTGTATTAGAGTAAAAAGACATCTTTCAATAACTCAGTGGTTTTGCAGTGGTTTAGAGTTTATTTTTACTCTAGCAGTCATAGACTGCAGTAGCAAATGGTAGGAGGTTCTGGCATGCATGACCTGGTTCAGCTGGGTAGCACTATTGATTTGTTTTTGCAGTGCCTCTGCTTTAGTTAATTGTAACTTTGTTTTCTGATCCTTGATTAGCTCAGTGGTAAGTTGTCATTACAGCATTCAACTCCCTGAGGACATGATCTATAAGGCAGACTTTTCCAGTGGAGGGTCATGATTCAGCTAGTTTACACATAATTTAAACAGCAGTTGGCCTAATACCCTGAAGTGGAATTTGAGGTACTTGTAGTCCAAGAGTGTAATACCATAAATTACTGTTTGTGTGAAGCACTCTTTAGAGACCTGCAGGAGAGGCCAGTGGGACATGGAATGCCCCTTGCGTTCCTTTTTCAGCAGACAAGTGAAGTTAAAATCTCAAGGAAGATTAGGAAAACAGTTTCACTTAGAGCAGAACTGCCATTTAACGTTTCATTGGGAAAGCTCTGTTTCATCACAGCTGCCATAATATTTGTTTGTCCAGATTCTGTATTTGGATTTGTTTTCATGCCTATTCCAATAATGGGCAGAATAAAAATGTCTTCATGTGGTTAGATTAAGCTAATGAACTCTAAATTTTGCACTTACTGGTGTTCTACTTTTTGTGTAAGTTCAGTGCAGAGCTGCCTTCTGTTACTTTAAACAATTTTTAAGATACAGGGAACTTGTCTCTGCTATAGCATCTAAATGGCTTTGTCAAGCAGAGCTCATGTCTCACAATGCCTCTAGAGGCAGCAAATTGAGCATAAATGAGTTGAATTCATGTCTTTTCTGACTATTTTGGCACAACCTGTCTGTGGGCTGAAGTGTGACTGTCCCTGCACTTAAGAAGAGATTGTTATTTACTGAGAGATTTCTGATGTACACAGAGGCTGGGATTTCCAGTTCAGTGCCACAGCACACGGCAGGGTGGAAGGTGGCAGGGACAGTCCTGCTGCTCTTCTGCTTTCCACTGTTTGTTGTCAGACCTTTTTATAGTGTGTGATTAGAGAAAACCTCACTACAGTTTTTTGCAGGGCTTTTTCCTTTTTTTCCTAGACATTTTCCTTACAGGAACTGTTTGTGCCAGTGCAGAAGGGCAGTAGAAGTAGGAGTCAATGTTTGGACAGAAGGCAGCAAGGAGCACAACTGCTCCAAGAGTGTGAAAAATCAAATGCAAAACTATTCCTGTGACTAATGAGAGAGTAACATCAGATACGCAGTGTTTGAATGGCTGGGTTGCTGCAAAATGCTTTTCAGCCTCTGAGGTAGTGACTAACTTAAGTGCATTAGCGCAGGTTTTAAAAAAACAAACTACCGTCTAGATTGTTGGGGTTTTTTTTAAATGTGATTGAGTCAAAACTCTAGAAAACCTTCTCTCTTATAGGGTGATAAGTAAAATTTTGGGTCATGGTTGAATATGGTTTTCTCCCAGAGGGTGGTTGGGAACTGGAGCAGTTCAGGTGGTTTTGGACTATTATCTCAGACACTCAGTGAAATTCTTGGGGCTGTTCCATGCAGGTGAGATGTTGGACTAAATGATCCCTGTAGGTCTCTTCCAACTCAGAAAAAATGTGAAGTAGTATGTTTTAATAAGCAATATTAATCATGTAAAACTAGTAAGTATGTACATTCAAAAGATATTTTTCCCTTAAAGCACTTTAAAAAATTGTGTAGAGAATGTGAATGGTGTTCTAAGTATAAGCAAGATATATGAAGATGGTGTTCAGGTAGGTGGGCAGAGTTATTTACACAGACTTGATTCAGAAAATCTTTGCTATCGATGTTTAAGCTTACAAAAACAGTAGTGAAATCCAGTCTTAACTGCAAGGTGTGTGCATGACTGGATTTTGGTTTTCTGTTCTTGAGTGTGTTTGATTTTCTTGATTCAAAAATGGATTCCCCTTATAGGGGCAGGAGTTGCAGTGCACCCATAAAAGATCTGTGTGCTCCGTGCTGTTCCCCATGATGTGCTTGTGTAGAGCTCTGTGTCTCTGCTTTGATGTGTGTGCTGAGCTGTCCCATCCCTGCTGTCTGTCTGCTGCTGCATCTCTGCCTCCCCAGCTGCCAGACTGGTTTTAGCTCTGCTTTGTCTTGCTTCCTTTATTGCCTGTGGTGTGGGCAAGGAGCCAGGCAAGGCTGCAGCCAAATGATTCAGAATGTAAAATGCCTTCCAGGTCTGCTTCAGTGCTCTACCTTGAGATTCTTGCAGTCACCTTTCCTACAGGCATCCTGCCATTTGGGAGAGTCACTCCTTCCCACAGGGCCATTAAACTTCTGAAGGTTTGCGGGGGGTGAAGATTCTGCCACATCTCTAACTAATTTCTTCTTTATAGGCAATTATCTTTTTGTTTAAACCTGCATCTAGGCTGCATTATGCTTACTTTTTGTTCAGCATTAGGCTTTAGCATCTCTTAAAGTTGAGCAGTTATATCATTTTAAAACATTTTTGTCTCCAACATTTTGGTGTATTATTAAAACAAATGTGTGCATTGCAGTGCTTTTTGGCGTAATATGTAAGGTCAAAATATAAGTATACCCTTTAGTTTAATGCACATTTGAGATGCAATTCTAGATGCTTTATCCCTTTTAGCTTAAATAACCATAAGAGCAGTGCCCTCTGCTATGGAAAAAAGGGCTTCATCAATATCTAGATGTGCTCTGTCATTCAGGAGCGTCAGCAGCCAGGGAATCCCTGTGCTGCAGTTGATAAAGCTTTTGGATGCTCTGCTGCATCTTTACAATTTGCTGTCATCAAGCAGAATAGCCCAGTTGATGTTGTGCAGGTCACAGGGAATGAAATGATGTCCCAGCCATGTCCATTTCCAGGTGGAGATAAGTGTCTGAAGTGGTTGCCAAAAAAGGTTGTCAATAGAGGTAATCAGTGACTAAAAAAGCAAACAAACAAAAATGTGGTGGATTTTGTTCCTGTGTTTGTCTTTCTTCCCAGTTGCCCTCCCCAAACCACAAATATTGTTGGCGGAGTGTTTGGAAGGAATCCCACCATGGGCCTTTTCAGTGCTTGCTTGGGTTAATTCCATCCTGCTGTTGGTGCTGCTCCTCAAAACCACTTGTTTTATTCTTTGTTTATTAGAAATACAGAGTGGCTTGCACTTCCTGCTTTTATAGAGCTGCACTTTATCCAGGAGTAAACAGATGAATGGAAGTATCAGAGACTGCCTCAAACAGGTTTGTGAGACAGCTCTGTAGTGCTTTGTAGACAGAGCAGTTGCACAGCTGCCCTCTACCTAACCCTCAATCTGGTTCTGAACTGCAGCTCTTCCATATTTCTGAGTCATGGCCAAGCCAATCCACCTGTGGTCAGCAGCTCAGTGGCTTTGCACTGCAGATATTATTTATAAGGTAATTTTTTTTGGTCTGATACTGGTTAAATGATACGTGAAATTGAGAAATTAATTCTCAACTTTCAAATGCAACCTGTTGCACTTGTTATTTTCTTTTACAGGGAAATTACAGGAACATTAAAGTTTTGGTCTGTCAAAAAAAACCCTCTAAATTAAAGGATATCAGACCTGAATACCAGATAAGTCATGTTTCAAAGACGCAGAATAACAGAAAATACAGGCTTGCTGTGTTAATTTCTTTTTACACTAGGACATTTTTTGGAAAAAATATTGAAGTGTCTCTCTAGTTTGTCACACCTATATAATAACAGTGTTTTGAGAAAAAAATTTAAAAAAGCAGCAACTTGAAGACTTAACAGTATATAAAATTAAATTTTTAGCTTCTGCTGTGAGGTTCATGGCTTTGTGGTGGCAAGTAGGGTTTCTGTCGCAGGCTCTCTTCCTCATTCTGCCTGCATCCCTTGAATTTTGAGCGGGTTTTATTTTCCTAGGTGAATTTAATGCTTTTTGCAGACTTACTGCTCTGACAGTAACTCTCTGGCATGTCCATTATCATGTGCTTGCTCTGCCTTAGTGGACATTAATATGCAAGAGCCTTTAAAAAGCGTTTGTGTCAGAGTGCTCCCGCGGCTCTGGCAGCAGTGTCAGCAGCTCGGGTGAAGTGACAGCCCGAGGGGTGGCTGTTGTGTGACAGAGCTCTCTGCCACCTTTAAATAACTGCCATGGCTCGATGCTTTTGCAATTTTCCCTCACCAAGGCTCTGTGTGTTTGCATTGCCATTTACACAGCGTTCCAACAGATCCCTGAGCAAGTGTTCATCTGAAACTGCCAGTCTTAAAACTCCATTTATTCTTCCCTTCCTCTAAGGAGTTAAAAATTAAAACATGCCTCTGAATATTCTTCTGCACCTCTTGATTGTTCTGCTTTGTGGGTGTTCACTCAAAGCACAGAGTGTGTTTCCAGCTGTTGGCTTCCCTGTACCCTATTCTGCATTTTTATACATACTGGTAAATCTGGTCTCTCCAGTGTTTTATCCTTGAGTGCTAAACAGTGACAGAAATGTCTTCTCCTGAACATCAGTCTGTGTCTCTGTCCTCCCATCTCTAAAATGAAAGTGAGCTATGAAGCTGGCAGGTCCTTATTATGTGATTAAAGAAGGTGTCAAATACTGTGATGATGGCAGCTCTGTGGATATTTAAGAACTGATAGCTAAGCCAGGTGATTTTCTAGTAAGTCAATTGCTGTTCACCCTACAGAAATGATTTACTGCATTTTAGAGAATTTCTGTTAATCAGATAAACCATCTTAATTGCAGTGATAATGGCTTACTGACAAGTACAAGATAAAACATGGGATTTTAACCTTGAGTCAAAGTGGCAATTAATTAAATATTTAAAGGCAAGTGTATAATTTCTATTTCTTTGCTTTGGAGAGTGGATCTCAGTGCTTGTAAAAAATATCCCTGACTGATAACATGATAAGACTGACTTGTTATTTGCCAATAACACCAGACTGTTTTGTTATACACCTTGAAGTGCACTCGCAGTCATCCTTTGTGCTCAGATTTGGATGCTGCTGGGTAGATATCTTTTTACCAGCAGAAATGTAGCTTATTAACTCTTGCTGATGAAGATGCACAGATCTCTGGCTAGCAGTCTATCGAATAAAGATAGTTCTCAAAATTAACTTTTCTGACAAGAGGAGGTAGCAGTGTCTGCCAGCAACTTTGCATTTATCACCAAGGAAATTCTTTAGGATTTGGTTACTGACTTTTTGAGCCTTGAAAATATGCCATTTGGCAAGTATCACAATACAGAGAAGTAAAAAACAAGTATCAAAGGGTGAGCTGAAAAAGAAATCATTTTGACTTGGAGAAGAAAAGTGCAGATCTTCTAACACAATGAAATATTAATTGATTGTTTTGATCAGCATCTTGTAAGGAGTACTCACAAAACAGGCAGATCAATTGATGTAAATGTCACAAGTGAGTTGTTCGTGACCCTGAGCACAGCAAAGATTTGTTTTCATGAGAATGAATATTCAGTGCTGGAAACCTTGCACCTAGTGCTGGAATACAGCTGTGTACAAAAAAAGACCCCAAAACCCCCTATTCAGTGTGAGCTGTGAGAGTTGATGGTTTATGTGGATGACAATTCAGGGCAGAACTGTGTATCTCATAAAAAGTAACCTAAGAGAGGATACCCAGCTAACTTTTACTGGGTTTTCCACGTTTGCTCCCTTTGCCCTAGCCAAAAAAGCAGAAAATAAAGCTTTCAAAGGCACCATCCTTTTGTCAGGAAGCTGTGTAACAGGGCAAGCCTCTGCTTGTATCACATATTCAGACCAGTCTGCAAGGTCTTTATCTTGCTAATATTTTAAATAATTCAGTGCCTGGCAAGATAGTGACTAAATATCATAAAATAGAGATAAAACCACAATTAATCCAAAGTTGTACAATAGCCACAAATTGGTGAAGGAAGTGGAATAGTAAATGTACGCTTGTTTCCTAAAACAGATAGTTGAGCAGTTTAAATGCGTGGTAGTGAATTGCTCCTCCTTTTACTTCAGGCATTTGGAGGAAAAGCTCTTGGTTTTAAGTTTCTTGGATGAAAAATAAGAGTATTATTTGTCCAGGACCTTGCATGAGTGAAATATCTCCTGTTCATAGAGCAACAGCAGGGGATATGAGCTGCCCTCAATATCAAACGGATTAATTTCAGTTTGGATGGTCAGCTAAGACCATTCGAAAGATGGAAGACCTATTTCTGTCAAGGAAGGCATAGCATGTCACAGTTGTAAACATAGTGAAGTGAAAGGAGTGGATGTTTGGCAGAGAGATGGGGATTTTCCATCCACAAATACCTTGTAGTACCTCCTGGCTCCAGTACTCCCAACTTCCAACCTTGCTCCCTCTTCAGATTCTTTTCAGCTTATCAAGGCATGGATTTTCATGTGTATTTTGTTTAGCTTAAATAATGCTTTCTGCTTATTATCAGTTAGGAAGGAAACTGATAATTAGTCACTTTTGCTTTCTCTTCCCTTCCCCCCATAGTTCTTCATGTTGTTTTTTTCTTTATATATAGAAATGTGTGTTGCAGTTTACATGAGTGTTTACACTGAGGTTTCTATCTTCAAGAAATAAGGTTTTTCTCAGGTGATCTCATGCTGCTGTTCTTTGGCTGTGCCCCTTTTCTTGTTCTAAAAGCAGAGCCCAAGATGCAGGAATTCAGTAGCAGTCTTTTTTGTCCACCTGCAGGAGACAGAGTAGAGTGCATGTCTATGTATGTGCCTGTGTAGTAAAGCAATTTCCAAAGAAGAAGGAGCTTTGCTTGAGTTTTCTTGCATATGTTTTCTATTAAAACAGAATGGGTTTTAGACAGGTGTGGGAAACTACAGCTAAAGATTTGATGTATTTGAGCAGGATGTTTATAACACTGGCCTGTAATGACTATTCCTTGTTTAAAAAATCCTCATGTTTCTGCATTTCTCATTATTTTCTTTGTGTTCATTTTTTCCAAAAAAAAAAAATCAACTGCAGTAGAAGCAAGACTGTTTAGGATGGTAATTTCACACAAGCTTAGTTTTTTTCAGTACTCCTAGTTATTTCTTTTGAAATGAACTGTGAAATACATAAATACCAGTAGAAATGCACAGCTTGCTCTCTTGAGTTGTCATTATTTTACTGTAAAACAACATTAGAGGCTTTTGGAAAAGCAGTATTGAGACAGCGTCTGTGAAGTTGTGCTTGTATACAAATCCAAAACGTCAAGTAATTGAATTTTTTTTGGTGACTACCAGTAGTACTTGCATGTGATTGTCCTGGAAGTAGCTGAAGGAATCTGAACTGTTACTGTTGATTCATAAATTCAGCAATGCCAATGTATGTTGTTGGGGAAGAAGTAGAGGAGATGAGCCTGGGGTTTGGTGTGGTT
This sequence comes from Zonotrichia leucophrys gambelii, assembly GCF_028769735.1. Classification (NCBI taxonomy): domain Eukaryota; kingdom Metazoa; phylum Chordata; class Aves; order Passeriformes; family Passerellidae; genus Zonotrichia; species Zonotrichia leucophrys. Next base: position 14,644,018 of record NC_088177.1, read on the forward strand.
GTGGGATGCAGGCTCAAGTTTCACAATGATGCTTTTGTTTCATCAGCTGATTCCTGGGCTTGGCTTTTGAAAAAAAGCATTTTCTCAAGTGCATGAGTGCACTTTGTGATCTGTGGTTTCCCTCTCAGACAGAGAGTTGATAACTGTGGGAGAAGATTGTCTGGCTGTGTGTTACTGGGGTGTCATGAAGAAGTCAGTGGAGCTGTGCTGTAAATGCAGGAGCACAGCTGTTAGCCCTGAGCTGTGCTTCCCAAGGGCATCAGGCAGCTCTGGGTGCTCAGGTGCCTTGTGCTAGCTGGAAGGGACAGATGTTAAAGATCTGTGAGCAGAGTTGAAGTTCAGTTAGTCTGCAGCCTTCACCTGCACGAACAGATTTGAGAATCTCACTCAAAAGGCATTGATACACTGAATTCATACACTGAGTTCTTGAAGCCTTGGTAGTGAAGTTTTAGTTTATTGGAGGACTGAGCTGCTGCAAAGCATCACAGTTTTGCTTCAGTGCTTGCAAATCTAGTCACTACCTATACCCAGAGCCATAGACCAGACTTGGTATCTCAGAGCTGTTAAGAAAAAAAAAAAAAGAGGGACATGAGGTGCCTGGCATGGGCGTTTAAGGAATTCAGTATGAAACTCTGGCAAGGGTCCGTTTCCATTTTTTTAAACATTGTATTTCCAAACTTTTTGGTTTGGTGTTTTCTGATTTTGTTTTGTGTTGTTTTGGGTTTTTTTCCTTTTCTGCCTGTGCTCCCACTTCCCTCAGGTTTCAGGAGGGTAACTTAAAAATTTCTTTATTTGAAAACGTAACAGGTGTTAGTACCTACTTACCTACATCCCTCTTCTTTTACATCCAGCCATTAAGTTATGGACTCTCCCACAGAATACGATGTCAGCAGGTGCCTAAATTTCCTCCCAACATTAAGGAGGATAATTCTCTATTTCTTTCCTCTGGTTCTAGAGGTTCAGCCCAAACTGATCCCTGCCTGGGGACAGAGCTGCTGTGTGTCATGGTTTAATATGCTTGTGAAGGGTGGGACAAGGCAGTCTTTCATTACCAAATATTGGAGTTGCCTCACTGAGGGTTTTAAAGCTGAACAAACTGTGAACATGACTTGCAGCACGTTTCAACCACACGGATGTTAATTGGAGCAGGGACGGGAACTGCCCCAGTCCCCAGCAGCCAGTACCATTGTGTGAGTGATGTGATCAGTCTTTCAGTCTAAACCTCATGGTCTCTCATGTTTTAAAAACTTACATCTTTTCCTTAGTCCCAACTGTAATAGAACATACAACTGGCGCTTGCTAGCTTAGAAATTCTTATGTAATAGTCTGGATTTTCAGTATTTTCCACCAAATTACTCTGGGATGGATCACTTGCCAAAATGTTGAAATAAGATTAGTAATGACTGTAATAGTGTGCAAAACCTGAATGTTTCTCCTGAATAGACACTGTAATTAATTTAATTTGTCATAAATATGATTTTGGTTCCCATGCTCTTGTGTCTCTTCCATATCTGTGAATTTAACTTCATACCACCACCTTACCAAAATGGTTGGGCTCTTCAGACTGTATTCAGATAACCTAAAGGAATGTAATGTGCTAAATCCTAAGAACCCATATAATAATCGTGTTTTTCAAGATACTCCCTCTGAGATGCATTTAGCACAAGTGAGAAAGTGGATATTGCCAACTTTTCTCAATTTTGAAAAATGTTGAAATCACTTAATAAAGCCGATCTGATCTCTATAAATAAAATTTAATACTGTCCTTTAGGCTAACCAGTTCAAGCCAGGAATCTGAATGCATTAATATTAATGAGAAATCTATTGATTTTAATAGTAAGGGATTGTGTTCAGTATCATGGATTTTAAGTCTTTGTGTAGTGAATGACACATCTTAAACTCTTAAGTGAATGTCATTCTTTCAGAAGCATGTAATGTGTTCATAATTGATTATGAGAAACTAAGTTATGAGAAATTTTTATGATAGTGATATTTTTTATCATGTAACCTTTAGCACTGGAGCTGAATGCTGGTAGGAATTGGGCCGTAAGGGACAAGAAGGCCAGCATATGTAGCCTGCATAGAAGTCTGTAGGCATAGAGTTTATACAGGGTTCTGGCTCTCCTTTGAGGGACAGCCGTGGGACCAGGGACCCCAAATTCAATTACAAAAGTATGGACTTTAGGTCCTGCAGATAAATTAGATTTAAATAATGATGATAATATTGTAGTCCTCATTTCCATAAGAGGACAATCCCTGCTAATTTTGTATTAATTTTTTACTTGAAAAAACATTCCCCAATAAAAACAAAAGCCCAAAAGCTTTTGCAATTAGAAGACAACACCCAAACTGATTTCAGAGACTTAGGAAACCATTTGGGATGTCATAGTTCAGATCCCTTAGAAAAAGGTGATTTACATTTTTCACTTTGTATTTATATATAGGAATGAGCCTGTTGAGAGACTGTAGCAAAGAAAATATCTAGTGTGTGCTGTACAGGAGTAACAAAAATACAGGAGCATGTGTGGAGAGATGAGGGCACATCTCTTCTCATACTTCTCTTGCAGGTTGTTCCCTGGTACCTACCCAGAAGTTTCTTGGTTGCTCTTGTCTAAACAGACATATGGAGCTTTCTCTTCATCTTAATCATCTTTGGAACATCAGTAATCAGCTTTTGAACTTCAATTTAGGTTAATGCAGATTGAGGGAAGCACATGAAGTGGTCCTCTGGGACCTGTTGAGCATATGTGCACATTGGTATGTCTGATGCACTTTTCAGGATTGGCCAAGTGTATGTTGGTAGAAGAGAAAAATTGTCTTTTATTAAAATCTTGTGCCTCCATAACAGATTTGCTAAATATAATGAGTTTTTACTCTAAGTGGATCTAAACCTATTTCTGAAATTGGTTTGGAGATTTACTTTCAGAATACCTAGTGAGTCTTTTGGTCTCACCTTTTCTGTCAGCACCACTTCTTACAATGTGATTACAAAAATGCAGTGAAGGCAGTAAATGTAGCTGGAAAAAAATTCAGAAGGTTAACAGAAATTTGCTGCTGTTTTGAGACCTGAAAGTTTCAAATACATTCCCTCCCCCTTAAAGAAAGTATGGGGGGGGGGGGTTGAAAATCAATTGCCAGTAAATAAATAAATAGGTTATCCAGATTGCTGTAGAGCAATAAGTTCTTCTGGAGGAGGAAAAATAGTGATGCCAGCATGGAAGTAACCATACTCTGTGTCAGGGAACACCTTTATTTGACTGTATCTATCTATTCAAGCAAAGAGTATGTGTGAAATTCTGGAAAATTACTCCTCCTGTGAGTCAAAATCTCAGGTGCCCAGTAATCCCTCCACCAGAGCTGGGTTATTTTTAAGAGCTGTTCTGTGTTTACCTGTCTGTGGTGGACCCCAGTGATGAACTCTGTTGCTGTTAGAAACAGAGAACTCACGAATCTCCCCAGGTGCTCAATCATCCACCTGGAAATAGTGGGACAGGCAGAAATCTTGTTCTGATTGCATCTAGCTGATCAAATAGCTAATGGGATGTGAAATACAGAATACTCCTGTCTGCAAGATGTTTGCCATCTGTCTGTCCTTTGGGAGCAGATGAAGGTGTCTGAGCTCTTTGGGAGAGGAAAAAAAACACATAAAGCCCTTCTGCTGGCTCTGAGCATCTGACATTTGTAAGTTCTTCTACACTGAAATAAGAATGTGAAATCCTTCACATTTGACTCACTGGTGCTTGTGGAATGCAGGAAAGAGAAAACTCCTCTCTTACATCTTGTTATGGTTATTTAGTCATAATGAACCAAATAATAGAAAATGGAAATAATAGAACTGGTTTCTGCAGAAGAGGATGCTCTTGTGCTTGCAATGACTCTTTTTGCTTGGACAGTATATGTTTCAGTTTGCTCAATGAGTCATGTAATCCGCTAATATGTATCGGCATAATTAAGCATAATAAAAAATTATTGTTTACCAGTAAATATGCTGAGAAGTACAATATTTTTTAAAATTACATTGTTTCCAATGCTTTAAAAGACATCTAGAGAGCTATTTGTGTGGAACAAGTACATTTTCTATTTGTCTGGTGGTTTTAAAGGTCATTCCATTATCAGCTTGTCTGAGGATTTATTGGTGCTCGCAACAATTATAAACACATTTTCTTCCTGGTTCTATTTCAATACTGAAGTTTTTTCTTGTTATACTTATTGATGTTGATATTTCTTCTTGCTGTGAAACAAAAGTTAGTGATCACCTTGCCTAAGGAATTGTTTTTGCTGTCAGCTGAGTGATTTCCCCTTGTCACCAGTTTACTCATCTTTATTTTCATTCTTTCCCACTGAAAGGAACAGATTATTTCAGGAAATGGAAGAGTAACAAGTCACCTAGAAAAGTTTTGTGAAAACTGCTATGAAATGCATGAGTTTCATATAGATTTTCTGCTTCCTGGCCTCTCTTTGATATTGATATTTATAGCAAAACACTGCTGTCTCCTTGTCCTTGGTTTCTGCGAATACTTTTTGGCAGATTACTGGATGAGAAATGCTTTACCTGTAGTCTGAAAGACTCCTTGCTGTGGGCTGGAAAGCCCTTGCCACAACAGTACTAGGCTTGTACTGCTTGAGAGAGGGAAGAAAAACATAGGGACTATGTGTGACTCTTGCACCTTCCTGGTGGTTTCACGAGCTTGGGGAGAGCAGGTTGATCTCAGTCAGACTACAGGAAGGGCTTCAGCCTTCAGACTGGGGTGTTCCTGCCCATGCCACTCACTGAAGGACAATCAGTGTGTTGGAAGGCAAGCTTTTTTCTCGGGCTGTGGCCTCCAGCTGTTTTGGTGTTTGCCCAGATCATTTGTCTTCTCTTGATTCACACCCAGTGAGGCCTAGTGACACCCCTGGGCACTTCACTCACACCCTGCAGGCTCGGGGGCCAGCACAGCTGTTTGGGCTCTGTCCCCTTGGGAATTCTGTCACCTCAACAGCAGTGCCTGCTTTGGTGATGGGAAGATGGGAATTTTAGATAGAAGACCAGCTTTTTCCAGTCTGCCTTGCTCCATCCTCTGCAAAGCTGAAAATCTGCAAGAAGTAGTTCTGTATTTCTGCAGATTGACCTTCAGGAGCAATGTTTGGCTGCCATTTGGCTCTGGCTAATGAATGTCTTTGAAAATGTAGTGATGAGTAAAACTTTGAAAGTAAAGTTTTTCAGTGACTGAATATTTTCCTTTATACTCCATTTATGCTTCTGTGAATTGTAAAGCATAAGTGTAGTCTAAGAACTTCAGTTGACAGAAAGATTTTCAGTTTTGGTGAAACCCATAGAGCTGTGTCATTTTAGTTATTTTTTCTGCTAGTTTTTGTGGTTCTAAATTCTGTTTATATGCTCTTGTAGTTTACAGCCCTACCGACTGTTCTATTATTGTTTATAAACATAAAGGGTATATGTGTTTTCATAACTGTGATTGAAAGTGCTTACTGCTCTCCTGGCATGACTGTGCAAGTTTGGGTCTGCACCAAAATATGTTCACTGATGTGTCATTTCTTGATGATTTTACTGTTTCAGAGGAAAAAAGGTTGTGGCAAGTTAATGTTTTAGTTACCTTCATACAAAAGGAAGGCAAAGTGCCTCCTGGTATTAAGATATTTAAGTTGGGTTTGTGTATTACTTAATGCAGTCATATATAATGATTTTTTCCTCTGTTATGCCTCTTGTCATATTAAGGCAATGTTTTCATGGCGTTTTGGTCTAAATCAGAAAAATACTAACAAAGCTGGTATTCTATTCCAGTTTCTCATCTTTCCTTCAGAAATAACTTTATAAGCCTAAGTTTCATTTCAAGTCAATGAATCACACATTCCTGTGTGCTGCAGCCCTTTCAAAACGGGCTTTAAGACATTTTGTGCTTCATTCTTTAAGGAATGTTACCCAGTGTGCTTTAAAAGCTGGGATCTGAGAGGGGGAAGAGTCTGGATCTTCATGTCCTCTGAAGCTAAATTAGCCTTTGTAGGGAAACTCTGTGTGTGTGCAAGGGAAGGGACAGATTGGATTCTTTTTTTTATTGCAGGGAGTGGATGGGTACAAGTTAAACTTTTTAGGGAGGTTTTGTTGTAATTATTTGTGGAATGAAAAAGAGGCATAAAATCCAAGACTAAGACCAGGTAATTGTTATAGCCCATGCCATTCAAAGCGACTGACTGGGGAGGAAACCCCAAATAAATCCTCAGGAATATTTCTAAGAGGAAATAAGAGACAAAGAAGATGAGTTACAGTCACAGCTTGTTTTTTCCCTTTCTTAAGTGTGTTCTCTTGGCTTGTCCGAGACAGCTCTAAATTTAGAAAAGACATCAAACCCCGGCCCTCTGAAGGAGCCCGCAGGCGTGTGGAGGCGCCTGTGTGGAAGTTGCTGTGTTGTTTCAGCAGGCAGGGAGGGCTGCAGCCCTGTGCTGGCAGCTGGAAGGCTGCCACTCACTCCACCTCATTGTGCACTGCCTTTGCTGCATTAGGCAGAGGAGACAGCCACCAACGTGACTGCCAGTGTTAAAAAGTAATTACTCAGTAATCTCCGCTTCAGATCTTGCCACCCTTGCACTCCCTGGTCCAAATACCTGCCAACACCAAGGCCACTTGTTTCCCCTTGCCATTCTGCACTTTTCTCCTTGCTGTGACAAGACCCCCCTTGGTGAAAACCAAGGGGTTAATGACAGTGAAGAAAAAAGGAGATGGTTGTTTTCTTGCTCTGTGACTGCTTAAAATTGGATATGACAGCTTAAACACCCACCTGCCCAGGACATATGCCCATGTGGGTGTTCAGACCGTGGGTGTCATGTCTTCTGCTCAGGTTTTTTATCTGTCATTGAAATATTTTACTGCACTAAAATTATTTACTAAGTCTTTTCTCTCTTTTATGCTTTTTGTTTCTTTGATCCCTGATATTAGCCAGGTTTTCCCAAGTTTGTACCTGTCAGAAGTCTTCGCCATTTTTCAGTTAACAGCTTTGTGGAATCCTGTGCAGGTTTTCTATTTCCCATGAGGGTTTGGTTTCTGGACAAAGCTGAAGCAAACTCTTTGGAGTAAGGTGGGGAAACATTCTTTACCTAGGTGTGTCTTCCTTAGTGATGAGTAATGGAATGGCTTGGTCCACATTCCTATTCCCTAATGCCTCTGATTGTTACAACTGCTTTACCCTTGCAAGTCAAGTGATTTATAGGCAGGAATCTCCCCTTGTCCATAGGGTTCTCTGCACCAGAGTGGGATCCTTTGACTTGGCCTCCTTTTGGCTCCTTACAGGCTTTTAACAGACTGGTCTGTTCCAGTGGTTTGGTGTGCTGAGATTTGTCAGAAACTCAATTGTTTTCTGCCAGCAAACCTGTCTTCCATTACCAGAGAACAGCTTGCTTGCTCCTAAGAGTTTTATTCATTATCATTGGAATATAATGAACAAAGATATTGCAGAATAAGGCTAAACTTAACTTGGCTTTTCTGACTGAAAACTTCCCAGTGCTGTGTATGACAGTCTGATAACCACCCTTGTGCCCCAAGCCCCACTGAGGAGATTGAAATGAACCTGGTGGTGTTTGGCTTGGTCTTTTGTTAATAGCAAAATTTTATGAAGCATTTAATCATTTGCTTTTACAGCAACTGAGAGGTTGATGATGATGTTCATATCAGAGTTTGAGGGAATTGTAAAAGCAGTTACATATAGCTAATTCTGGTTCCCTATTCAATAACATTTTCTGTATGAAGTGGAAGTACACTGATTAAGTGTTTTGATATTGTTTGTTGCCTAAACCACATCTGTGTTTTGTTCTACTGATGTTTTGTTGGAATTGAAATGATGAACATAGTTTTGGCAATACTGGCCATGTTTAGCTAAATAGTCAATAAATTTTGGCTTTTATTAGCATAGGTCCCTTTGATGTTATATATCCATGCTCATGAGGAAGAATCATTCACTTAGTTACACTGTGTTTTAAACAAAATACTTGAATGGTGAGCTCTAGAAATGTGGCCAGCCAGCTGCCCTGTGATGTGCCTGCAGTTTCTAATTAGAAGATGCTCTATGCAGTAACCATCTCAAATATGTTCCTTAGCAGTCTCTTGGATGAGACAGGAATACACAAAAAAAGACATTCCAAAAAAGGGCATCCCATCATGGAGGAGAACTCAAGTGTTTGGTCTAGTGCTGTGCATTCCTTATGACTTTATGTCAACTGAGCTAATTGTCCCCACTTACGCTGGTGAAGGCCCCACACTGCCTGCCCTGCCAGGGGAGCTACTCATGCATTCTCAGCTTTTGCGGTGTTGGAATTGGAATTGGTGCATTGGAATTCCCCCATTAATGCCATTGCCCTTTCCAGGGGTGCTGCTACAACCATTCCTAGGACACCCTCATGGTGTTTGGGTTTCACTGCCCCCTGTGTACCCCAGCTGTTGTGTGGTGCTGATGACAGTGAGGTCAGGGGGGGGCTCTGGGGTGGGTGAGGCTTCCCCAGCCCTGCTGTTTGAACTGCTGGGCGCCAAATGCACTGTCTGGGCTTTGCATCCAAATCTTGGCATAGGAACCACATGGGTGACTCCTGCCTGTGCTGTTTGTCATGCCCTCCCTTCTCAAATGTTCAGTAAAATCTGTAAAGCAGTGGTCTGATGCCTGTGCTTTAAGGAACAAATTGTTGGTTTTAGGTCCAGAATACTGTGTGAGTTTAATTCAAGAGGAATTGCCCCTTCATTCTCACAGGACTGTGTGGAGAAGTCCTGCTGCATCAGTGATTAGTAGATTATAAAATTGAGGTTTTGGTCATTTGGTTTGTTGGTTTTTGGTTTGGGTTTTTTTTTTTTTCCAGCTGTAATCTCCCATGTGTTCTAGTCTGAAAAGTATCAAATCTTTACATGGAGATTTGGATGTAATTGTTTTAACTGGTATTGAACTTACTTGAAAAAGAGGCCTAAGCACCACAAGAAGCATTCATGAAATAAATTAAAAATCATCATAAATAAATTTGTCATCTTAATGCTGACATTTGAAGCCCTGGCCTAAGTTTTATGTTCAAAGCAAAAGTACTGTTCTAGTTGATTTTTAAAAATCATCTGATAGCAAAGTGTTTTTATTTTCTTTTTTTCCTATCCCCTCTTTTTTATTTTCTTTTAACTGGACTGCTTGGAGAGCAGAGAAAGAGAAACTTTTTGTGATAAAAACTGAACTGGTAAAACTTTTGCTTGGAAGATCTGAACAGAATGAAAAGTAGTAATGGGAATATCTTTACATGTGTTAGTAAAAGTAAAAGCTCTGTAGTGCAGAATGGGATGGTGTTGAATAGCTTTGCATGTAGTGGATTTTATTTTTTATGTTGGTAAATAATAAAATTCAAAAATAGCATTGTGAATCAAAAATTAAATAAGAATTTAAGAGTGAATCTGTGTTTTTAAGGGAAGAAAATACAGACATTACTGTACAATCTGAGGAAGAGGGAACAAAGATGTATTAACACTGATAGAAGGCAATTTTGTCAGTATTGAGTCCCTGAGTGAAGAAGAGCCAATATATTGTGATTTTTATTTTTTTTCCCCTAGTGTCAAGTCCAAGTGAAGAAGAAAGCCTAGCTTGAAATTATCTGACAGCCTTAATGACTCAAAACAGGGCAGTGCAAATGTGAACTGAGTGTTTTTATGGAGCTAGCATTCATTTTAAAGCTTTCTTTCCAACCTATTTGTGTGTGGTATTTGTCTTCATGTATATGTATAATGCCACCTGCTCTGTGCCTCTGAAATCTTTGGGAGAACGTCTTGAAAGAACCTTAAAATGTCTGTCTGTATGAAGCACCTCTGGGTGTTCTGGGCATAGATCTTCTCCATGCTGAAATTTCTTCCTCTGCAAAGCACATCCCCACTTTCTCAGCATTATTTCAGAGTTCTTAAGGTCATTTGCAGCATCTTTATATGAAGATAAATAGAGCTTCAAGTATAATAATGGAGTTTTCTGTTTTCTTGTGTGTTTTTCTGCAGGTTAAAGTGGGGAGGAAAAAATCAAACCCAGAAGCATCATTGACTGGGTGGATTTTTCAACATGAATCGTGCTTTTAGCAGGAAGAAAGGTAGGTAATTTAGATTATATTTGATGGAGACATAAATGCCCTGTAAAACTTCTTTGGAATATTAAGAATTATACAAAGAAAAACTTAATCATTGCACTGAATTATCTAGATAAAAATGAGCAGCCCTTCTAGAAGATATATGGAGCAAAGCACGCTGGAGTGGTACTTACAGAGCTTTCTGCATTCCAAGGCTGAAGTTGAATTTCATATATTTTTTATTGCAGGATGTGTTTACACACACACATAAAATACATATTCTGTTTCCTTTTTTTGCCTGCACACACCAAAGGAGGTGCTGGAGGGTTTTAGAACTTCTAAGAATCAGTGACATTTCTTTACATATATATTAATTGGATTCTTGTTCTTGGATGAGCTGTTTTTTTTTTCAAACTGTGTTTAATATACTTGGAGTATATCGTGCAGCAGGATATTTTTAGCTGTAAGAAGTTATTCTGGATTTGTAGCGATCTGAAATGCCATACTTTCCAAAAGGATATCAAAGCACTAAATATTCAGTGTTATATATGTTGCTTCCCTGCCTTGCTTAGTCTCTTTCATGAACTGCTTATGATTAAACATGAATCTTTAGAAGGAGCATTAGTGGTGAAGCTTTTTTTACTGACAGCTTTGTTGATATTTACCCCATTTGTTTGTAAGGTAGAAAATGCTCAGTAGATCTCATTTCTTTATTTTCCATGTTTTCTTCTAAAGGTCCTTAAGTGTGACACACACTGAGATGAAGCCCTTGCATGAATAAGTAGGTGTAACCTCAGTTGGACTGAGTGTAAATCTTTTGTTTATAGAGCAAGAGTTTCTGCTTTGCTGTCAGTATCAAAGCTGGAAATAAAAGGAGTCTTTGTACTTGGGCCAGTATGGAATGCCAGCATCACTGCATCCTTGTGTGCCCAGTGCACTTGATTGTTAAAGCCAGGTGAATCAAGATGAGAAAAGCAGTCCAGAATATCAGCACGTGACCACAAAAGGAAGAGACACTTACAAAGGCTGCAAAATAGGATGAAAGGTCCTTTAATAGCCTGACAGCAGGAGGGAATAAGCTTAAACCCATAGGCGGTGCTCTCCTTAAGCACTGATGTGTTTTCTTTTGTAGGTAATTGTGACATTGCTATCAACAGATAGCACCTTTCAGGTGCTTGATAGTGTTGCCAAGCTTCTTCCAAATCATTTGAGAAGCCATTTGATTATTCCTTAATTGTGGATTGATTTATCACAACTGAGAAAGAAACTAGGGGATTGTAGATAGTTTTGTCTAGGGGACCATGTAATTATTTTCCCTTTTTTTCCCTAATGACTTCTGATAATGTTTGAAGCTCAGCCTGCCATGTTTCAAAAACAGATCAGTTGTGTTTTACTGGATATTTTCTCAGAGTTTGGGCTTGAACCCAGAATACTAAAGTGCTCTGTCACTATTGCCTATTGCCCTTGGCAGTTTCTGCATCTTGCCTTTACAGTCAGGTGTGAAGTTGTATCCCCAGTTTCCTGGGATCATTTGAGGGGACTCAATTAACTTCTCTCTGTTTTCATTTCTTCATAGGAAAATCCGTATAAATTTCTTATTAAGTCCTTACCTATATTTTTGGAATTTCATTGTATTCAGACATTTGCTTTGTTGTTCAGTTCATTTCTTGTCTTATTTTCTCAGCCCAACAAGAAAAAATTATCATATAAAAGCTGTCAGGCACAATGAAATGCAATTAGTGTGGATTCCTAATAATGATTCAGAACATGAGACAGGAATTCAATGCTGTCATCCATTTATTTTACTCATAGTAACACTCGTGACATTTCCATTCTCATACCCTAGGAAAAAAAAAAGTTTCAGTTAAGTAATTGTCAAGAGTAAGTGAAAATTACATATTTCAAATTACATCTTTTTAATGCAAATTGAAGTTCAGAAGAACTTGGCTCAATCAGTGTTCATGCATAATAACTGCATTTAAAAACAGTTTCAATTGCTGAACTTCCTAAGTAGTATTTGATTTTTCACCCCCTATCTCATAGATACAGTTTTTTCCATTTCTTGATGGGTTATTTGTGGGTTTCTTGTGTCCACAAGTGTGTGGATAGTTTGAGGCATTAAAAGTGTGACTGCTGTGGCTTCCCAAGCAGCTCTTGCTAAACCCAAACCAGTTTCCAGCTGGCTGTGCTGGTAGGGTTTGTGTGAGTTCCAAGTTTGAAGTGCTCTGTTACCTTGAAGCTACAAAAACAATAGCCTTAAATCCATAGGATTGTGAGGGGAATTTAAACAGATGGAGCTGATTCTTGGATAATGGCCAGAGACTGTATCTGAATTGGGCAGATGCACAGAAGAAACGTTCCCCAATGATCTTTGTGATGAGCAGACATAGGGAAGGTAGCTGCTCATGCCATAGCTCCCATCTTTTTGAACTGGGTGCCAGAATGACTGGGACTGTGCTGTTCTTGCTGATGAGCTCTGTTCTCATGCCATCACCTGATCCCAACAACACGATTTTTTCTTCTAAATGGTCAGGAAATTATTTAATTTGCAGACTTTGGTAGACAAGGCAAGAAAATAAGCACTAAAAGCAAGCTTGCTTTATTTTTTTCCCCCTTTTCTTCCATTGGAGGCTGGTTAGCAGCCTGTGCTTTCACAAAAGAATTGCCATGAAATGTGAGTTGCTGAGACAGAAAGTGAGCTCTTTTTAAAATTAATTCTGATCCTTTACAGGCAAAAGTTTCCTACAGATAACATGTGTGCCATGAGTGTTTATGGAGAGAATCTGTTATGGGAGCAGCAGATTTTCATAAATCAGAGCAGTGCTCTTGAGAGCACACATCTCCACTTTCAGCATTACCAGTATTTCATTTTCAGTTCATTTCATTACCTGTAGCACAATTTTTTGCTACAGGTATCGTATCTGCAGTCAATACCCAGTGTAAGTTGATTTTTGAGGGGCATGGTTTGGACATGAAATAGCCATTTCAGCTGACATGGCGTGCTGATGCTCTGGCCTTAAAAAAGTGGTGCAGCCATTGCCTGACTCCCCAAGATTTAGTACAAACCAGAAGCTTGCTTGTATTTCAGCTGAAATTATTTTTACTTGTCTCATAGTCATTTGGGTTGAAGGCTTCATTGATATGCTTAAATCTCAAATTGAAGAAGCAAGCTATTAATCTTTCATCCTAATAGTGGCAATGAAAAATATAGGAAAATGTGAAGCTTAAGCAAATTCAGCTTTCTCTAGAAAGTACTTACACAGGTAATGATAAATAAATGAAATCTTTCAGCAGTCCAGGTTGTGATATCTGGTCACTTATGTCACCCATGAGCTTGTATAACAGGGAATCAAACTGTAGCACTAATAGGGAAAAAAAAAAGGTCAATTTCAGGTTTAAAGCTGATACCAGCACTTGCTGGTTTAAATTGTATATTTAAATACGGATTAAAAAAAACCCATTCAGAGTAACTTAGGCTCTCTCTTGGCTTCAGTAGAGTTTGGTTGGACTAACAAATAGGTGTGTTATGGAGAAAATTTTCAGTTCAGAAGTACTTTATCACTCTACAAAAGCAATCATTCTGTTTTCCATTCATTGATCAATGAGTGCAGGAAATTACGGTGAAAAGATAATTGTATTTTCTTTAAAGAACTCTTCCTATCTCCCACAAAAACAAATTAATCAACAATATGTATGTCCTTGTTTTCTTGTTATGATCAAGCTTGTGAAAATATTTGTGTATCTATCACATTATTGGAAACTTGCTTTTGTATGTGATCCAGTTTTGGGGAAGGGGTTTTGAGGAGTCCTCTTTACTTTCCATTTTCAGTTTTTCCTTTAAAATCACATATCATTCTCACTTTGAAATGCTGTGGTGCAAAAAGTCTGTAGTACAGATGGAAGTCTGTTCAATTTGAAATATGTTTGCATTTTTCTAAATTCCATCACTCTTTTAAGTAGCTTAGGGATATTAATGTAATTCTGTAACAGAGATCTCTAAATGCTATGTGATTATGTAAATTTTTCTCATTCTTAGTATATTTGTATCTAAACTAAATTACTTACTTGTTCTTAATTTAGACTTGATTTTGTGATGAGATTTATTTGCATGAGCAAAATAGAAAACATTGACTATGGGGATTTTGTTTTACTTATTTTAGTGAATGGAGTTGCCTCGCATAAATGCATTTGGCACATCTTACTGATCTTGCATCCTTGTATTAAAAGATGCTAGTGTAAGAACTGGGGATATAAATAAGGAAAAATAACTAGTGTTTCCTAGCTTTTGCCTCATCAGAAATGTGAGAGAAAACTCCTGTTCCTTCCAGAGAGAGACACATCTGAATAAGGAATGACTGCAATCCAAACCCTCTGAGAAGAAAAGACTGGAACTTTTTGAGTGACACAAACCAGCGCTAAAAATGTAGATATACATGTCCACTGAATTACAATGGGTGAAATGGGTGAGGCTGTGCAGGATGTAGCAGTTGAATTTAGGGTTTTTTTTCTGTATTGTGCCCCAGTGGTCCTCCTTCATCCCATACAGAATGTCAGCCTTTGTTTTCTTATCACATGAAGTTCAATGCATGTAGGAATCTAAATTTTCTGGGGTTTTTTTCCCATATGAGAGCAGTTAATAAGGTGGATAATTGCTGCCTGTTACCAGCTCCTGAGATGTGGATGGTCTTTATAATGCTAAATAGGATGCATTGAAGTAATGATCTGTTTTAAAACCATAAGTTTCAGCGATGATGTTTCTGTGAAATGGCTTTTTATGAGTCTTATTTATGAAAGTGTAGACAGGTGCATTTCATGGGCAGGGACTGACATATAAAAAAACTGCAGTCAAAGCTTATAGCATGCTCTTTTTATGTGAATGCACTGGCTATAGCACAATCTTTATTTTTATTATAAACATATGCTGCATTCCAGAGATGAAAACTATTTTGGTTTATATTTTATTTCTTAATAAGAAAACAATATGTGAAGGGCCAAAAGAATGATGGGGATAAGTGTAGTCCTGAAGTAAATACTTTCTTTCTGTCAGAACCTATTTCAGTGATTTAAACAAATGGCCTATTGTATGCTGGATTACCACATTAAGAGTAATGATAAAAAGCATAAAGAGGATATACTTACATAGTTTTAAAGGAATGTAAGCAGTCACAGGCTCCCCCACTGTGATCTTCAGATATTCTTGTGGGTTGCACTATGTCATTTCATAAAAGCATTCACCTTACAGGGAAGAGGGGAAAAAGAAAACACAAAAACGAGCAATTCAACAAACCAAACCTAGGTCTAAATCTCCTCTTCTGCCTCTATGCAAAAAAGCTGCTGCTTGATTTTTGTAGGATTTTCTTGAACAAAATGTTTTTCAGGAGTTAAGGGTGTGAGGAAAAGAGGATGCTTTTTTGGTATAACAAATATTTGTGTTCAGCTGGTCTTGACACAAAAATCATTGAATAGTTGTATAACACCTCCCCAAAGAAGTCATATGTATTCCAGTTACTGTTCCTTGTCTTTCTAGATGTGGGGTTGTGTGGAAAACCAATAGTCAGTGACCAAGTCCCTTTTTTGTATTGATTTTTGAGTCTGTTTTTTGAAGTATTGTTTGTTCTATTGCTCTCCTCAGGCTTTGGCAGCATCCGCTCAAGGAGACCTGCAGGGTTTCCACCTTCATCTGGCAATGACCAGAGGTCTTCTCTTGGTGGGAAAGGGCTGGGCTCAGTCTGACACTTGGTGTGTGTTTGTAAACATCTGTATGCAGCTGGATGCATATTTATGGTAGTGTGTTCGCCTTCTGAAAGCAGAAAGTTCAGCTCTAATTGTTTAGGGGAAAAAAGGTTACAGGAGGGATACAGATGAGGAGGGTGCTCTGGAAACCTTCTCTGAAGGATTCTTGGTTCTGTGCAGCTGAGTCTGATTTTTCTTTTCTCTCTGGTGCCATAAGAATAGGAGGATAATTTCCTATTGCTTATTTTATCTGTGTTATCTTCAAAAAGGTGTTGCAGAGCTGATCTTATCTCTTGCTTGCTGTAAGGAATATTCTAGGCAGGTTAACAGTGACATTTACAGCAAGAACTATTTGCTACTTCTCCCAAAACTCAGGAACTCCTCTTCAGAAGACGTGTGCTGTTGAGCCATAGGCACAAATACTGGGAGTCTGAAGCTTTTTGGCTTCTACCCTATTAAAATTTACACAGCCACAGCCTAACTTCTTTTGTTACACAGGTGCACTGTGAGATTGCTTGGTAGGTATCTAGTTAAAGATGAAGTATCTTATCCTGTGTGAAATAAATTAAGGCTGTAACAACTAGACCTTGGTAGGAATGACAATGGCTACTTGATGTCGTAAGTATTTGTCCTATAAAGCTGTTGGAAAATTGCAGAGGACATCCAAAATAGGTCACTCAGGAAAGCACTGTTTTGTGAAATCAAATTCTTCTGGGACATAAAAGGATGTACCTTAAGTACATAAGCAAGAGGAAGCCATAGATATGCATTTTTTGGTTGCTCAAACTCCTTTCTTCTCCTTCCAGTTTGAATTTCAAGAGAGCTCCATTTAAACTTTTATATCACCTAATTTCAGTGTTCTGGAATCAGAAAATTAAAAGTCTATTTTATTGTATATTGGGATTGTCATTTATGCTTCTTTTCCTTTGTTTTGATCTATTTACATAATGTTCTTTAACAGCAAGAAATTCTTCAAAAGCTTGCTATTTAAACATTTTTTTATGTTTAATTGATACTCCTCCAAATTTATTTATAGCAGTGCTGGAATAGTTCATTGAACTATTTTTCTACAGAACTACAAAAGGGAAATATCGAGTTGGAGGTTTGGTCTCTACATATATCTTAGTGAAGACTTGCAGAATGGGATCATTTAAATTATGTTATGCCAGTAATCTCTTTTTGACTTCAAATAGAAGCTTTTATCAAAGACAGTGGAGCTCTTGTAACTAGAAGACTTACAGGGTATGGGATAAATAGTTGAGATTTATTTTTATTTTTTCCCTTTGGTTTAGGAATATGAACTAGTTCCAAGTTCTTAACATCAAAAAATCTAAAGTGCAAAAGCTAAGATTTGCTAATCACTGGTCAGTTGCACTAACACTTTCTTCCTGATTTCCTTTGTCAGAACTTACATATCAGCATCCATATAAAAAAAACATATAGTATAAAATGTCTAGGCTATGCAGTGGATGTTACTTTTGAGGGAAATGCAAATACCATGCTTGTTTTCAATTTGTAACTATGCCAACCCAGCATTCTGAGACATCATTCTGCAATTATAGCCATCAGCTGTTTAAAACCATTTACAAGGTCCTAAATATTAGGGGAGAAGGACACAGGCAAAGCATTCTGCCAAGCTCACTCTGTTCTAGGGAGATATGGCTCTTTTCTTGGCAAAGACTAAAAATGCATCCAAAGCATAGCTTATGTTTGGGAAAAAAAGGAGAAAACAAGTAACAGAAGTTTTTTTGAGTTATGTGTATTGATGGGCATTTTTCTCTATATATTTCTAGGGAAGGCTCTGACTCATAATTTCATTTCCTTAGTCATAGTAACCTGTTAATAACTTGAAAAAATTACTGCTATCAGACACCCAGACCTTACTCAGTCATTGCTCTAGGAGGTGGCAGGAACAAATGCTGCAGCTGAACAATGCAATAGTATGGGTAGATTTGTTTGTTAGTAACATTTTAGTGTTACATTCTGATGAAAACTCTGGTGCCAGGCATTGTCTCAGGCTTCAGTCTATCCTGTCATGTGTTACCTGCAGTGGTCAACAAGTCAGATTCTACCTTGCTGTCTGACCAGCATAAGGAGGCTTTGTGAGCACCTGCCTGTTTCTACTGCAGTCAGAATAAAGGAAATTATTTAACAGGGTGACAGTTCTTTCATGTCATGTTGTGAAGGTTTTCTTTCTTTACAGAAGAATAGATAATCTAGGAATAATGAAACGGAGAGCACTTGTGTACATGCACTGAAGCAAGTAAGCTGTTTGTTCCTGAGGCAGTAATACCTAGATGAATTATGGATCTCTTAAGCTATCTTCTTCAGGAGACTCTTATTATGCTGCTTGTCACAAAAAATATTTTTGTCATACCAAGTTTTGTAAAACAGGAAGAAAAGGCAGTTCCAAGATTTCTTCTGTTAACAATAAAAGCATCCGTCAATGTGAAAAGATGCTAATCCAGTAAAGAATAAAGGTTTTATTTTCTACCTTTTAGCAATAACTCTCTTTTCATTATGGCTCTGAAGAAGAAAAAGTTAAAATCAGAGTCCTTCCCTGTTCATTGTATTAAATGAATGGCCACTAGGTCTAATATGCTTTGATAAACGCTTTAGATACATTAATTAATAAATGTTACTTAATGTTAATGAATTAATAATGACAGTGGGCTTTAGGGAGACAGTTAACTAAAGCTTCACTGTGAAAATGCCGTTCTGCAGTCTCTTAGGGCAGTAACATGCAGAGAAATTAATCTCAGTGGGAGAACAGTTTCTTGGCACTGCTAGTGTTTCCTTTTTGGTCACTGTGTGTTATCTAACCTGCTGCCATCCTCCCCTGAGTGCAGCACAGCAGATCAGGGCCCTTGGTGAAGTCTCCGAGTCGATTGCCTTCAGTGTGTGATTTGTCAGCACACATTTGTCCTTCTGCCCTGGCTCACACACAGGACCCAGCAGGTGTGAAATGCACTCTGGAAAGCAACCTCCCTGTTTTGAGGGCAGGGGCTGGCATGGTGCAGGGGGGTGAGAAAAGAGAGAAGGCTCAGTGCTGAGCAGCATTAATCCTCTGCCCATGCAAGTGCCCAGCTCCCACCTCCACCCTTGCAATTCAGTCTCTCAGACCCTGCCATTTACCCCATGCCCTTGAAATAGCCCTTTTTTACGCCTCTTGTTCCACACAGTGCCAGGGAGTGTGGCAAAACCAGCACTTGCTCAGAATTTCTCATACTTCACTTAAGCATAGGTTCTATTGGACTCTGAATTTCTCGAACTCATAGTTCTCAAAACCTCAAAATTCTCAAAAAACAGCTGAGCACGTTTTAAAACTTGAATGTAAACTCCTGAGGCAGCCTGGATTAAGAACTTCAGACAAGATCTAAAATAACTGTGGTTTTCACCTAGTGCAACAGCATGAGTCCTTTCACTTTCTATTACTGTTAACATTAGATGCTAGTTGTCAGGTATGGTTTTATCTGGGCTTTCAGTCCTTTCTTTAGGACCTCTTCTTTTATTTAGCCAGGAAGTGTCTGTGTAACTACTAAAATAATAATATGAACTGTGGTTTTCATTGTAGCATTTCAAATTTTGCTTGTTGCTTCAGAATGAATAATTAAGTTTTAAGCTGTGAAAAGTCTTAAAAAATTAAGTTAGGTGAGGGATCGTGCAAACCACAAGCCATATCTATGTCAGATATTTCACCAATACTTTTATTGTTTGGTTTTTTTCATGTTTTTCTGGTTTATTGCATGCAAAATGTCTGAAATGGAGTCTTTCTCAACTGCTGTGAAATCAAGCTAATTCTAAGCAGTATTTCAAGCAGCTGCCGAGAGTAGTATAAGTCCATAATCAGACCTTACAATTCACAAGGAGATGCTGGTTAAAAAACTACCCCATAATAGCTTGTATGATTTTTTGCATGTCTTTGCTATCAGGCTGAGTTTTGCCTTGGATTGATTTAGTTTAGCATTAAGAGCTCTTTCTAAACCCTCACCACTCTGTAATTATTACTTGCCTCTAAGAAATGGACTCCCATTCTCAGAGGAAATCTTCAGTAGCTGTGTCACAGTGTCTGTGGATCTCCATCTGAATGTTGGATTATTTTAGCCACTAGCACAAGGCTCCTGGAACCAGCTGTCTTTTCCTGATCTTCCTCCTAATTAGGGGTGCCAACAGTTGTAGCAACACTTGCCCAGCAATGTTATTCCTTGCTGGAATCTCTGTCACATTACTGTTGGAGGCTGGTAGGCAACTTGATGATTTCACATAAACATTTTAAGTAAAGCTTTGTGCATGATAATAAAATTTTAAAGATTACCTGATGCTGAATTAAGACCAGCACTTCACACTTGGCTCCCAAACTAAATAACATTTTTTTCAGCTTTGAATTTGCACTGATGGCATGAAGGGAGGAAGAAACATTTGCAAGGACTAGTTTTGATGGCACCTGTCTAGCCACTTGTCTGCTTGTAAAATTGCTTTAGAAGCTACAGCTCTGTCACTTGGTTGTGGTGGTACTAGGCATAAAATGAATGCAGAACTATTGCAATTTCCTTAAGAGGCTCAGTACTCTGTTTTTAATAGATTTTTCCTTATAAATGTATAAATATGACCGGATCCCTACTGAAGCTAGTAAAGAGAAATGTGAAGGAGCTAGGTAAATTAACTCTGGGTATTAGCAATGTGGCTGCACCTGGAGGAGTTGAACTTGGCCCTGTGCAGGTGTTGACAGAGCAGGCACTGAGCAGTCCTGTCCTGAGTGCTGGTTCCCTGAGCTGCTTGGCTGGGCTTCAGCTTCTCTCCTGGCTTTATTCTACCTGGCCTAACTCACAAATTCCCTGGGATGGTTATTTTGCACTTCCAGATAACATCGGCCTTTCATATTATGCTAAAGAGGAGATCAGGTTTCGGGTGTTAAAATATTCTGGGAAATGGTTTCTTGGTTCTGGCAGTCCAATCACAAGCCCCAGTTAAAAGGAAGAGCCTTTTTAATCATCCTCCTGGGTGCTGCTGAATGGGCAAATCGTTCTTGCTTAATTAGGAAGTGATAATATCACTCTTCTGTAATGGAGCTGAACATTGCTGCCATCTAGAATGAAATTTGCTAAGGGGAAAAAGAATTTCTCAGCTTTATAGTTCTGATCCTGTTACTGTGGTGGCTGGTGAATAACTTGGTTAGCCATTTTCTTGCTCCTGCATAATCTGAAATATTTCATTATTGCTTTATTGTCAATCAGAGTCACAGCTTTTGCTCTTCAACAGTTTGAAGTGAACAGAATTTTATTGTCCTTAAGTGTAACTAACAAAAAAGTTGGTGATTACTGTGACTGCAACTCCACGTAAAGGCAAATGGAATTGGGAATATCCAAGGGTAGGCTTTTCCTTTAAGCTGTCATTCTGTTACTTAACTCAGTGAAGTTCCAGATTTGTGACTTTAATTCATGCTCATTTAAACCAGGATAGTCTCAAGTTAGAAAATACTACTAAATGTTCTATATATGTCATATAAAACATTAATGGGATTTACAGATTCTCCCAAATGCATGGTAATGAAAATTAGTATTTTTGAATGATTTTGTTTTCTTAAATGCTCTCAAATGAGAAAGCTTAGAAAATTTGTTTCGAAGATTTGTAATAAAAAGAAGCTTTTCCTTAATGTTTGGAATTCCATCTTAAATTGTGTAGAACATTCAAAAAGGCCATTCAAGTAAGAGAAGATGTATTTGACAAATAATTACAGAATTATGTCCATGCAGCAGGAAAAGTAAGAGAATAACACAGTATTGTAATGGCAAAGTTAAAGGGTAAGTATGCAAATTTGTTTAGCATAGGTATGGAAAAATTACAGATGATCTGAACTTATAAATCAGATCTAAAATTTACGAACCCGATGTTCATCAGTTTTCTTTTATAAGGATTAGGGCTTTCTTCTGTCAGTTGCAACTTGGATAATTTTTTGTTTGTCCCTTTAATGTCTTGATAATTCATCAGAAAAAGGACATAATTCATCAAAACAGCATCATTCGATGCACAAGATGCAGTCAGTGCTTTAAACAGCAGGATGCAAAAAATCCTGATCTGACACAGAACCATTTGGGGGGAGGAATTGTAGTTCTTATGGAAAACCAAGCTGGTTAAAATAGGAAATGTGCCCAACAGAAAGAAGCAGGTTCTTTAAGTGTTTGAGAAGGTGTGAGATATTTCCCTCCAGCCCCTCTTACGACTTCAGACAGCTGGTTTTTGAGTGAGGGTGATTGTTGAACTTTTCCACAGAGATTCTGTTATACTTAAGTTAACAATTGAATAACCTATTCAGTGCTTCTTCTATTTTGCTTTTCTGTAGACAAAACATGGATGCACACTCCTGAAGCCTTATCAAAGCATTATATTCCCTATAATGCAAAGGTAAGAAAATATGAAGTTATTTTCTCTTCATACCTTTTGAATGCAGCACATTCTATCTTGTTTTGACTTGAAGATTGCAGAGACATAGATTTGCCAGGTGAAATAATGAAGACAAACTCAGTAAATGTCTGTTTTGCAGGGGAAAATGTTCTGTTTTTAATGGCCAGTTGATTCTTGTTCTGAGCTATGGTTTACTAGAAGGCAAATCAGTGTTTCTTTTCTGCTTGATGATTTTGTAAATGGATGGAGGTTTTGAGTGCAAAGGAATTTAACATCAGGCTGCATGCTTACAATATTATTAAAATTAATGGCACAAACTTCTTTTGAACAATATCAAAGGCAACGAGTAACAACCCTTTCTGCTGGATATACTGAAATGTCAAATACTCAGGAAATGTGGTGGAACAATAATGGCATTTTTGTACAGTAAAGCCAGAAGCCTTACTTTAATTTTCTCATCCTAATTGCAGTGAGATAAGTTTATATAAGTAATGGTTTGATTTGTCTAATGATTTCCTTTGACAGGAAATGCATCTTACCTAAATACCTTAGAACATGAAGGTTCCTAAATACCAGCTTAAAAGATAGTGTGGTAAAAGGAGGAGAGAATATGGAGCCATCAACATAACTCAGAGTAAACTGAGGAATCTGCAATTATTTGCTCAAATTGATAGTATAATTTATTAAAATTCTGTTGTGGACTGTTCTGGATGACGTTCCTTTATGATTGGTATTTCTTAATCTAGAAACCTTTCTTAAAATAGTCAATAAAAAAATTACGTGAAAATTCCTCGGATCAAATTTTTTAATCTAAATCTATAAAAAAATATTTTTTTCATGGGCCAGGGCTCAGGTATATGACTGTTCCCTGCTTTTGTATTTGCAATCTTCTTTTTTGTAGCATTGCCACAGAGTTTGTAATGGGAAGTGAAGTCTCTTTCTCAGAGAAAGTTGCCAGGTTTTGGATGTGGTTTTATTCTGTGTGTTCTCCAACTGAATTTTTGTCCAAAGGATGTATTAGCATTTCACTGAATAGCCTTGCCAGACACCTTGGCTTTATATTGCACTTCTTCAGAGGGAGGATTACTTGCTGTGGTGACTGTGCCATGTGTTTTAAGAGCAAGCAGGAGCCATGAGTTTTTTCAAAGCACTGAACAATGTCTGTTCATTTCTGGTCTTTGAGAGAAAAAAGAAACCTCCTTCATCTTTCACATTTCATTGTCTTGCCTAAGAGCGGATCTGGTGAGTAGGTGTCAGTGCAGCTGTGCAGAAAAAGAATTAGAATAGAGAGGATGGTGCTGAGATGGTGGTAACTGTAGAAACAACAGCATCAGCAACTTCTGGAGCAGAAGAAAAGCAAGGAAAACTCCAATCTAAAGGAAGACTCTTGGTCCAAAATGTGTTTCCACTTATTTAGGCTGATATGTGCCTAAATGTCCTCTCCAGTTCTGCTCCTGTTTGTTGTTTATTCCAGGGCCTCCTCCACCTTTGTGGTGGCCTCTAAGGTCTGTCAGAATACTTGCAGGAAACTGAAATTTTAATACCACATATGTTGGGTTTTGAGTTTGTTTTATTTATTTCTTTTTTAAGAAAGTTAAACTCATTTTTTTCATTTGGATCACAGTAGAAAATTCTTATTTAGAACTTTCAGTCATTTGATTCAAAGTGAGCAAAAAATTGCTCTGCTCTGTAACTGGAGTGTAAAGGGTGTGGGATTCCCTACCCTGTTTATTTATTGGCACCTGGAATAAATTCACACAGCTTTTATGAACTCAGCTGGCATATGCAGGCATAACCATAATAAATCTAGATGATATTTCCACCTGAGTTCTCAAGTATCATTCTCATTAAGTTTTGCAGTATTTTTCACTTGAAGAGGAAAGTATGTATCTATCAATACCTTATGTGGGGTTTGCAGCATTTTGGGTTTTAAGTGAAATGTCTCATTGATTCGGTAACTTGTAGCTATGTTGTGAAATTATGATTAAAACCTTCAGAAAGCCTTCATTATACAAGAATTTAACGAAACTCATTGGGTTTTTTTTTCCCAAATTGTTCCAATTCTCTAACATTCAGTTCATGTATCTTCAGTGCGTGTTGCGAAGAAAAGACAACACTTCATCTGATTTATATTTCTTTATATGTGAGTGAAGAATGACATGTTCAGAAAATCAAATAAGTTTGATGGAAAGTAATACCAGAGATTTTATTTGTCCATGAGTAAGTGAGCTGTGTTCTACTCCACAGTTTTTTGGATGAAGATTAGTGTGGATGGAAAAGTGGTTGCTGTTCTTTATAAGACACAAAAATAGTTTCTCTTACACTAATCTGAGATGATCAGAACATGGGCAGAGCTTACTGGGAAAGATGAAGTTTTGTTGATTCCTAAAACAACTCATTGATAAAATGCAGTTCATGAGTTGACTGTTATTAAAAAAAAATCCTAGCAAAGTTAACTGGAAATTAAAAGAAAGCTGCAATATTGACAAGTGGCCTCTTTTCTTTACCAGTTGGAGAGAACCTTTTTAACAGAGAATTAGTAATGTCATGTTATCTCTTAAAACATGCACCTCCAGGATGATTTATGGCCATAATTCTCTTTGCGAGAAAACATGAGCTGAGTTGTTTCTTCTGCAAGTAAAATCCAGGAAACATGAGTCTCCTAAGGAAGCCCTGAAATATAAAACTGTCTTGAATGTCTCTCTCTTTTCCAACACACCCACTCCTACTTTGCTGGTTTGAAATTAGCTGATTTTGGCGTGATTTTGCACAGTGTAAACCTATGAGGCTGTGGGTTTTTTATTTGTGGGAGGGATGGGACAGGGGTGTTTATTTTGCCTCTTCAATTTTCTTTTGTTTGCTTTTGTTCTGTTACTGTTATTTTTTTGTGTTTAGTGGTTTTTCTTGGATCCTTTTTTTTTTTTCTGCTTATCTTACTGATATCTTGGTCTACCAGAAAGCACTGATAAGAAGATTGCTCACCCTTCAGCATGCTCTGGATATGTGACCCTTGTTTAGTGAAGCCAGAATTTTGACATCAGTTTGTGGCCCTGTGTTTTTTTAACTGTGTCACTACAAATGAAAGCATATTGGTCCCACTTTTTTTTTCCTCCCAGAAAGATAATTTAGAATTTTCATAATACAGTACCAAATATAGACTTTTTGAAGTGGTGGTGTGACAGTTTTAATGTCACCTGGATATAAAATTGTAAGGCAACCCCAAACTTCTGTGTTAATTTTTTCTGTAATGGTCCTTAATTAAGAAGGGATATTTGTGGTTTCTTCTGTACTGTAAAGAAAATCTCTTTTGCCCTTAAGGCAATTCTTTTGATTTGAGGTCACTTTCCTTTCTGCAAAACAAAAGTGGTCAAAGTGTGACTTTATAATGGAATAAGACTGCAACCTTTAAATAGGGCTGGTGGTTGTCATCCCCTGAGTGCTGCCTTTCTGCCAGTCAAAAGCTGCCCCAACCAGCCATGTGTACTATGTCTCTCTGTGGGAATTGTGTCTGTAATCCCCTTCAGACTCACTTGCTTATTTTTTGGCTTATGTCAAACTTCCACAAGCGCAGCTTTCCGTTTTGCAGCGAGAGATTGTGCTTTGCCAGCCTGGTGTTTGTGTTGGCAGCTGGCAAGGCAGGGGTCGGTGGCTCTGACCTTACACAAGGCAGAAATGCTGCCCTTTCCCATGGCAAGTGATGGCACATTAAACCCTTGGGAGGATGTTTCACCAAGAGATGTCACAGCTCCCAGTGCGCACTGGCCTGATGCTGGCTTCACACTCACTTTCAGAGTTTGCATATTGTCAGCTGCTGGTTTGATTCTTGATGTAGCAGTTTCAATTTGAAAGCTTGGAGTTAAATGAAAAATTTCAAAAAGCAGTTTAGTAATGGTCACACTTTATGATCTGGAAGGTCTTTTCCAACCCAAATGATTATGTAAGTCTGTAACAGAAGACCTCCTTTGGCAGTACCTAAAACTCATAGTCTTCACTGTAGGACAATGAACAGATTATTTAGATTCTCAACTATATGCCATTTCTTTTTCCATGTATTTTTTATTGTCATTTAATGGCAAATATACTCTTGTGGAGCAGGCATTTTGGTCAAATGATGTCACTATGGTTGCAGGGCTCTAGATGCATTTCTGTCTTTTGAATATCTCCACTTTGCTATCATTAGTGTACAGTATTATTAAAACCACATTTTTGTGGCATAAACTGCACTTCTACTACAATTATTTTTTTATTGCTATAGAAATTCTCTTTTTCTATCAGTCAGCATTTCAGCAGAATGATCATGACTGTATCATTAAAAGTAATGAAAAAATGTCAAATGTCAAATTATATGTAGCTTTCTCAAGTCAGCAGAGTTACAAGGCACACTATTTAAGATATGTGGTGAAGATAGATACAGCAAGATATTTCAAACAGAGGACAAAAATGTTGAAAATTAGAAACTACTGCAGTAGAAGAGAAATAATGAGTTTTCCTGCTTTATGTTTATTATAATTAGAATTAATGACTTAATACCAATTAATTTTCATTAGGGTTCCAAAATGTCTTGCATGTGATGATAATTAATTTAGTGTTTAAGCACAGGAAAAATTAGTTTAGTGAAAACACCCGAATGAGATAGGAAAGCAAAAACTTGTAATTTTACAAGGCAATGCAAATTTGAACTTCTTAGTTATTTCTGATACATTACAGTCATTAATTTGGGGCTCGTTATACTAAAGATGAATAAACATGCAAATGAAATCTAAAATATTTAAAGTCTGCAACAGGTACTCTCAACAGACTTGGTTTGATTGCTGTTATTCTCCAGAAGAGGGCCTCCTTCAAGAAAAGAATCAAATTTATGAGCAATTCCAGTGTTTGTTCTTTAAATTCCATTTGTGTATAGTAATGCAAGGCAGTTTAGTGTAATGGATGATGTTTCATTTCTTTCCTTTTTCTGGAAAAGGAAAAAAATAAGGCCTATGTGTTTGAGTGAAATGGTTGTGATAGGTTCCAGTTGGAAACAAAAAAAAATTACAAAAAACACTGGTCATGTTGTCAATACTTTATGAACTCCAACTGAAGGACAAACCAGTAGCTTTTGATCTGTTCCCCATGGCTGCCATCTTCTTTGAGGTTCTGCTTGCCATCCTTTGGGCTTTTCATAAGCTCCACTTTCCTTGAAATTTCTGTGTCCTGTGTGACTTAACTTCATGTACAACTATGAAACATTTGCAGCACAAGAAAGTTATGGGGGCTGGAGTTTCTTGCAGGAATCACAAATGCTTCATACCAATTTCTGGCATTCAGCATAGGATCTGAAAAATAATTGGAGTCCCTCTCTCAGTAATGCAGTAAGATGTTAAAAATGTGATAAAACAGGTTGAAGACAGAGCCCCTTGTCTACATTGAAGCTGATGAGTGATCCACCACAGCCCTAAAGTATTTCCTATCCTGAGCAAGTTTTAGGTTTCCTTTGTATGCAAGCAGTTTGCTTCTCTCACATAAATTGCCATCACATCCATTTTAATTTAGCACCTTGGCTGCTTAATTACACTTCTTCATCATCTCTGATTTAAACAGTCTAATTTGTACCTCTACCATCAGAGAAAAAATATTTTTAAACACCTTAAGAGCTTGAGATAAATTTTTTTGGTAGAAAGTTCTAAAATCAGTTATTTCAGACATTGATATGCTTTCTAACAAGTATAATCTGGATTGAAAATACAAATCTGCAAAAGATTTAGCTCATTGTTGGATTTTGAAGCACCTTCAATTTTAGGAAGAGGGAATGTCCTCTGTATCCTTGAAGGTTGCAGTTGTCCCTTGGCGGTCCAGCATTTGGATTAGAATTTGCTTTGGGAATTGAAGTGAAAGAATCTAGTGTAATAGAGGCTGGAAGGACCTCTGGAGATGATCCAGCTAATTCCCATCTGAGAAGTTATTTCCAAGCCAGGTGGTACAAAGCAGAGCCTTATGCAATTGAGCTTTAAATGCCATTAAGGGCAGAGATTCAGAGCCTCTTGGCAGCCAGTTCCAGGACATAATTCCCTACCATTGTGACTTCTTTTGCCTTATTTCTAGTTGTGATTTTGTACAGCTTGTGACTCTCAGCCCTGCGTACACATGGACCTGGTGTGTACACCAGGCTCATCCCCTTCAGGCTGCACAAGTGCAGCTCCGTTTTTCCTGACCATCCTTTTCTCTGTCACATTCCTCACTGCTGTCAACCCCAGCTGAGGTTTGGCTTTTCTAAATTGGTCCCTGCATGCCTGGAAAAGCTATCCATATTCCTCCTATGTTCCCTGTGCCAGGTCCCCCTTCCACGCCCTCCCCTGTGTATCTCTGCCAGCTGTAGCTGGATGCTCAGGCAGCTGTTCAGGGATGCAGGAATGCTTTTGGGAATTATGCAGGCTAGCTGATTGCTGCCTGGCCTGTGGCTTTAATAGGAAATGTGATGTTTTTATCTTACTAAGAGGCTTCAACTACCGCAGCAGTTGGTCTAGTAACATTTCACGTGGAAGTCAGGCTTAGTTTAAGCTTTCAAGTGTGAATGCAACTTAAGGGAAACTATGAAATTGCAAGTCCTTATTTACCCTGCAGGGCCTGAAAAGTTTCCCTGTTGGGGTGCCCCTACAGGGAATTGCTGGATGTTGCTGCTCATGCAGAGCTGGTCTCCTGGTGGCAGAGCATTGGGAGCTAGGATTCTGATGTTCCTGGAGGCAAAAGTATTGCCAAGTTTCACACTTTGCTTAGATATTGGAAAGAATTTGGTCTAGGTGTAACTTTAAGCCTTGTGTTTTATTTTACTTCAAGAATGGGTATTGTTCTGTTTTGTCTAATAATCAGTTGCAGAAGGGCTAGAAACCCATGGCATCTGTGTAACTTCTGGATTGTGTGGCACATAGTTTATACATGTGTGGTAAACTTTTCTTTCTGGCTCAGAACTTGTTTCAGCCTTTTACTACAAATTTTGGTTTCCTAACTATGTATATTGTTTTGGTTGAGTTGGAAGATCCACATCAGGACATTCTGTGGTGTTGATTTCTCTGGCATAGAAGACTTATGTGGATGATGCAATTAACAGAGTACATTGGTGAACAACATAGCACCTGAGACCCAACCTATGCTAGGTATACTCTTTAGGTTATTTTTATTGTATAATTTATTATTCTTTATGTAGATTATAATTATTCTTCTAAATTGTGATTCTTAGTGTAGAAGCACTCTTTGTTGGAATGAACAACCATGTGTTTAAGTGTTAATCCAAAAAGTTCTGAAAGTAGAATATATATTTTTTTTTATAGAAAAGGCACTAGGAGGTTTTTCTGTAGCAGTAATAGCAACTCTCAGCAGCAGTTCTTCATAATATTGCATTTAGAGCACAAGTCCTATGAGGAGCTGCTGAGGGAGCACCAGATGCTCCCCAGATTTTTTCCCCATGGACACAATGAGGTTGAAGGAAAACCTTACTGCCTGCTATATGTACCCAAAAAGAGGTTGTAGACAAGTGGGGGTTGGTGTCTTCTCTAAGGTAATAAGTGACAGGACAAGGGGAATTCGCCTCCAGTTTGCCAGGAGAGATTTTGGTTGGATATTAGGGAAAATTTCTGCTCTGAAAGGGTGGTCAGACATGGAACAGGCTGTCCAGGGATGTGGTGGAATCACCAGCCCTGATAGTGGTCAAAAACCATGTGGTTGTAGCACTTAGGACATTTTTAGCAGTGAACATGGTGGTGCTGGGTTGCATGCAATGATCTTAGAGACCCTTTGCAACCTAACTGATTCTATGGTTTAGTATTGAACTCAGCATCTGAAGCATATTTCTAAAGATACCATGTTAACAATGAGTTTCAAAGTATGTTTTGTACAGTTGCATCTCTGGCCTTCCCTGGTATTGTCTCACAAGAGGTGAGCAATGAGGTTGTTGAGACAAAAGTCACAAAATCATTAGAAGCTTCATAGCGGCTTTTACAATGTCATTTTCCTATTCTTCAGAGAAAAACTATGTCAGTATTTGAGTGTTAATCTTCTAAAGTCTGTGATACTCAGAGTCATGAGTTCCTCAGCCCTGGCTAAGAGCAGGCACTCACTGAAGGAGCAGTGAGTGATCTGCCTGTTCAAAACAAATGAATAAAGCTCAGAGCTCTGCCCAGTCAGAATTAACAGAGCTAGAAAGAGTGTGCAAAGACCTTAGGGTCAACAAAGATTTACTCAACCCTCCACATCCCTCTCTGTTCCTTCCCTGTTGCTCATATTTATTCCCTTGCCTCTCCCTAAGTCTGCTTGGAACTGCCAGTTAGGCTCATTAGCATCTCCTCTGGGATTCCCTCTGCAGCTCTGTTTCCAGAGAGCTGGCAGCTGTGGGAATGGGAGGTTTCTGGAAGAAGGCCTTTCAGCCTCTGCACTGTCAAGTATCAAGTGACTTGCATGTCTGACACTGGAATTAGTAGGGTTTAAACATCTGGATTTTTGTCCTTGTGGGCTAGGTGACCCACAGCTGTTTCTAGCTTGGTTTGCTTTAGATTAAATCAGGCCTGCAGGTGAATTACTCTTTCTTATCTCTAACATTCAATCTCAGCCTTTCTATAAACTAGAAACAGAGCTGGTTTATAGAGAATAAGAGAGTGGCGCAATATTCTAAACAGAAAATTCTACAAGGAGATAAAATTTTAAAAACAGAGCCAAGACTACAGGAGTCTGTCCAAAAGCCAGGCTGTTCACCATTCAGGAAAAGTTTCACATATGCTGATCTCCATGAGGATTCTTCCTCTAATAAACCATCAGACAAACCACCAGCTGCAGTCCCTGACTTTATTAACTTTAATAAAATCGCAATGTACACTAGTCAGCTGCAGATCCTGGACTGCAATAAATATTTCAGAAATGTCTCCTTCTGATCACTTTGGCTCAGAAAGGGTAAAACAATCTTGGCCTGTTTTAAAAAGCATTTTGAACTTTGAATACAAGAATGTTAGGTATAACTTATTAGAGGAACTAGTATTTTTCTGGTTTGGAACATAGCAGAGGAGAAATATTTGCATTAAGTTATTTGTAAAGCTTTGTTTAAATGTTTTGCATTTTCACTAGGAATTATGTGCCACTAAAAGGGAATGATGGGTTACATTGGTCTAAACTTTCATTTTTTTTCTTCAGTATTTTTATAACTAATATTCTCTTCCTTCTGAATCTTTAGGAAAGTCCAAATGGGGCCAGTCCTATTGTTTTACAATTTATTTTGCAATGTGTTGCTGTAGTATTGCTGAAAATAGGGAAAATATAGAAACAGGGATGTCCATTAAATCTTTGAAATGTGTAGAACCAAGGGTTGCATTTGAAGGGAAAGGTAACTTGAAGCATGAACTAGAAAAGTCCTTAAATCTTATCTTGTACTATTGCTGTAGCTCCCAATGCTTCTGAGTAGAAAGAAACTACAAGGGCAGATAAGTAACTCAACAAATCATGTTAATTAGAACTAAAAGATTAGGTGGGAGGCAAACCTTGTTTACTCATGAATACAGGTTTTATTGTGGAAAATTCCATTACAATCAGGAATTTATAGGTCTTCTTAAGTCAGAGTTTAGAAGCCATATCCCATATCCTCACTTTATGAGGCATTGAGGACCTGAAACTCTCAAAGGCAAACACATTCTCAAAATGAAAAGCATTCCCCAAAATTGCATGTGCATGCTTAATGTTCAGAATAATCTTAAATCTTTAAAACTAGGTATGGGTTTAGGGGTTAAATATTGGGTTTTGAAGGGAGGCAGGTGGGAAGGTGGGACCTCTTCACATGTTCTTTTTTATCTTTGAAATTTGCTGAAGCACTCTGAGTGTGTGCTGTATGACAGAACACTTTGTTAATTTTGTGCTGCTTATAGCTTTTTATTTGTGTTAGTGTTGGCTGTTTGATGTGTATGAGGAAGAATAGGGTCGATGTTTTATATTGATTTTCATCAGTAACACTCAGAGGTACTAACTGAAGCTGTGCTGTGCATTTCCAAGGGGTTACTGCAATTTATCACAGTTCATTAGATCATAAATTCTTTGAAGCTAAGGGCTATCTTTTTGATGTTTGTGCAGCCTCTAGAATAATGAGAGGGAGGCTGTAGGTGCTAGCCTGATGCAAGTAGTCATAGATCAAAGCTCAGAATAAGTAGGCAACAGAAGACCTTGGACTTCTCTCATGAGCTTTTTTCTCAGCTGGGATAATTAAATGATAATGCAGATAAGAAATTGGTGACTTAATATCCTCAGCTTAAAGATAAGGAACAGAGGTAATACTGAAGATTTTCCACATATCTGCCCCAAATCCTTGTTCTCGAATCCGACCCCAAATTTTGAACTCTGCTTTCATGCCTTGAGCTCAAGATTAAATGTCTTCTCAATACCTGTTCTCTTAGTGAAAAGGATTAGGTTGCTATTTAGGGAAGATTCCATGTCCTTATGTGAAGGATTTTTAAATACAGAATCAGACTTTTCTGATTCTATGTTCACCTAATGATATGAGTATCATTTTAATGATCGAGTCCAGATTAATTTTACCACTTCAGCACCAGATTGAGGTCTTTTATTGAAAAACATAACATTTTTTATGAAGTAAGAAGTGAAAGCCAATATTTTGTTGGATTAATTGCCATTGTAAAATAATTTACAGATTACTTTCCATCTCAGTTATGTTCTCCTAAAAAGTTCATCCAAGATGTTCATCTCATCTGCTGGTAGATCTAAGGTCACGATAATGGTGGTTTCATTTTATATCTGATGTTGCCAGGTCGAAATATTTTTACATTTTGCTAAAATAATCAATCTAATAAGAAAATTCAGCTTTCTATTTTGTGCTGTTTAGCGGGAAGAATATTTTCTGTGTTGTAGTAGTGCTCTTCACGTTTGTTAAATGATAACATAAAGAGACAGTTATTTCTGTTCCAAATAATTTTTAAAATTACCTCATCCTATCCAGATTAAAAAAAAGAAACTGTTATGGATATTCTTCAAGTGCCTGAAGGCCAGATGTTGAATTATGGTGATCACATCTGTTTTATAGCTGTCTTTTATGAGAGATTGTGTGTAAAGAAGGGAGTTTTTTCTGAAAACAGATTAATGAGAGACAATATAGACAGGCTCATAAAACAGAAATCATCACAGAGAAGACACTTCCAGTTCTCTGGAGGAAAAGTGGAAGATCCAGTACAGCTAAACCAATGGAAGAAATGTTTTTCTTGTTAAGGCCCATTGCCTGAATTGTACTTGTTTCCAGAATCAGTGCTGGAGTTGAAGAAGAGGGATTTAAAGTAGGGTTTGTGTTCTGTGCAGCAGCATTTCCACAGACAATGAGGCAGAGGTATGTTTAGGGTGCATTCCCAGCCTTGGGAAGGAAGATTTCCAACATGTTTGTGTTTTCCCATAAAAATTTTGAATGCAATTCCCAAAAATCCTTGGCCAGCTTACCTTGTGCTGTAGTCATGACCCCACAGTAGATGAAGACCCTGTTGAGCTGCTGTGGTTGCAGAGCCATTTTCTCTCCACCTCTGCTCTTCGTTTGCTTTTCCAGTTTACCTCCAGCTGTGCTGTCTTATTGCTATTGCCCCTTTTCAGTCCAAATAATCAAAGCACTCAGAACCAGTGCAGGTTGCTCTGTCCTTTTTTCTTTTATTCCTAGATACCCACTTAAAGATATTTAGTCAGAATTTCAATCATGTTGCAGTTTTAAGGGCATCTCCTTTGTTGCCTGTGTATTTATCTGCTGCATGGACCACCTCTCCCTGCAGAATTAGTTCCTTCCACAAGTAACTAATTTGGTTTTGACTTGGCTATCCCAGTCAAATACTCTCTGAAATTTTCTGAGAGTGTTCTGTGAATATAGCAGATGAGAAAGACCATGTATATGTGTCATTTGTATAAAATTACCAACACATTTAAAGAAGTAAATGGAGCTTAGGAAGTAGTTTCTAGAAGCCAAGAAAAAGAATTTCTTTTTATTGGACACAGACATTTTCTTGTCCACTTTTATAAAAATGCTGGGATTCATTTCTATGAATATAGTATTTAATTTAGTGTATTTAATTTAGCATATTCAGGTAGATTAGCCATGTGATTGTGAATTACACTTTGCATACTGACTCAACATATTTTCTCGCTGAAGTTACATTACTAATAAAACATTAGGCTTATTCTTTTTTCACAAATTAAGTTGTTCTCAGTATAGGAAATCTACAGTTTAGGAAAAAAAATCAACCAATCAATGAAAAAGCAACCAAGTTTCACACTTCATCTTCCTGTCCTTTAATGCTCCTCCGAACCTGTATCTGTCCTGTGGTGTCTATTATCTTGCCCACAGAATGTATGTATAAATTATTTAGTGCACTCAAAGTTAAGATACTAGATTTTAAAGATGATCTTCTCTGGTAATGACAGCTTAAAAAAAAGAAATTGACCAAAATTTTGGGTTTCTTCTTTCTTTTGGGTTTCTGTCCAAAATTTTGGGTTTCTTCAGAAGCCTACCAAAATTTATAGCCTACCAAAATTGATATTTCCAAGCTGCTAAAGCATTAGCTGCACACACTCATGGCTCTTTCTTCAGAATAGCTCTTTTCTGGTGTGCTGCCTGTCCTCTGTTTGACAGCACATCGATTCCCTGAATCAAGAATTAAATCAGGAGTCATTTATTCTAATTATGGTGCAGAAAGCCTCGCAGTATCAAAAGTCCTGATTGAGAAGCAATGCAGTGTTCTTAAAATAGGCTATTCCTTATTTCACATTAAACTGGAAAAGGTCTTTAATAAACTGCAAGTCAGGGACAATAGTTATTTGTTCCTATTACTGAGGCTATTTGTGTTGGAATGAGGATTTTGTTCCTAACTGTGACTTCTGTTTTTTGTCCCACAGGGAATTCCTGTTTCTGTGTTTATAATGTCATTGCATGTTGCCATGGCAAAAGTTGTATTGCCATGATAGTACAAGTTGAGTATTTTGTTAGTCAAGGACAAGGGAGGTAGAAATTAGATCAAAATAAACTTTAACCACAAAATGGGAAACGTCTGTCCAATTTAATCTCTGTTTTTATAAGATGTTGTTATTGAAGTTACTCTTTTTTACCAGAAAACACTAGGTTTTGATTTGTATTTATTAACATCTATATTTATATATGTATATAAATTCATCACAATTTCTTCCAGAATTGGTAGAATTTATTTACATTGAGCAGAGGAAGGCTATAAGAATTTTGTGTCCAGCTTCAGTTGCTACAAGCTGAATGCTCAGAATTGCACAATCCCACCTTGAACTGGCACATGGAAACTCCTGGCTGGTCTGGTACATGTTGTTATGAAAGAAAGAATCTGAAGCCTGTGCTCAGAGCCCTTCCTAACAATGAACTCATCTGGGAAGCATCTCTTGGAAGGAGCAGCTGCTCTCAGTGGTGCCATGGCCTATTTGCTCCCCTGCCTCAGAGGTGCACCCCAAAACTTCTGCATCAAATACTCCTGGGTTTAGAAAGCTTCACCTTATTGGTAGAGCAGAATGGTTCTGTCAGTTTGCTGAATTAAGATAGCTTTGTTATCAAATACTTGACAGCGTATCTTGGCTCTTCATGAGGGCTTTTTGTCTCAGTTCAGTTTTCATTCTTTTTGGGGAGATAGGCCCCTAATATTTGTAACGGGAAAAAAAGTCAGCAGGACAGATGGAGCTTAACAGAGTTCAAGCTTCAGCTTGCTGTATTTTGTAGAAAAATAGAGATGGTTTCAGGATGTTACTACAGAGCCAACCAGTAGGTGCTGCGTTCAGAGGAACAGTGGGGTTGTGAAAACCAGGGTGATAATTCAGCAAGGCCAAATTGTGAAACCAGGACAGCAGCTTTTGATGGCTTGTGCTGGGTGTTCAAGCTGCTGTGATGCAACTTGGGATCTTTATCTTGCTGTACCTTGAATTGTAGCATTTTACTGGGGAGGTGAGTGTTTTTGAGGAGCCAGCGGACATGGGAATCTGTCCTTTCCGTTTGAGAGTGCTGAAGATGATGATCTTTAACCTCAGCTTGGGTGGGGCAGTGGCTTTACACAAGTAGTAACAATTGAAGGTTTTCTCCTACAGCAGTGCAGTGAAGTTCCTGCTGAAGGGCCAGAGTTGATGGCTGACATCTGCAGAGGTAAAGGCAAAGTGAAGCAAAGTGGCCTCTTTGTTCTGAAATTTCTAACACTGCATTTCACATCTGTACAAAGAATGTAGAAGTTGATGCAATTTTTCGGTTTTATGTTTAAGGTAAATTAAATCACTGCATTGGCATCTGTTTCATGGAAAAAAAAAGCAGCAAATGGTATTGTTACATTAAGATATTTGGAAATATCTAGGACTTAGTGAAAAACTATGTTTTAGTACATTCAAGGGCCTACTGTGACTTTACAATTTTCATGAAGAAGTTATGCTTAAGTTAAATTGAGTTGCTGTGGTGCAGAACTAAGGCTGTGTAATTATGAATGTGTAAAGCTGAAAAATCTGTCCACTCTGTTATTGTTTACTTCTGAAGTTCAAAAATTTGATGTATAAAATAGTGAATATGCATTATTTTTAGGTGCCTTTCTTCAGTGAAGGTATTTTTTTTTTTTTACTGGAAACAATCCAGTCAAGAATATAAGTTTTCTAAATTGAAGTATTCAAGTAGTGTGATGTGTCTTGAGTGAGTGTCAGAGGCTTTTCATGTTTGAATATCCTTTCTAAAGGAAGTGTCAGGTTTGATAATTAAGTCTGTTCTATCTTGATACAGAATGGTTTGTGTGCCCACCTTCACTGAACCTTGCTTCAACAATGAAAATTCTTGCAGAACTTAAGATGTGCTGCATTTTAGGACTGACCAGTCATTTCAGAGCTTCCAGTTCTTAACTCTTGGAGGGCACAAACTGATTGGAATCTAAAATAATATGAGAGTAACAGCAGAGGTTTGCAGGGGCTGGCAAGGATGTTATTGAGCATCTGTGGTTGGACAGCTCAGTCCTTTCCTACACAAGTCAGAATTCAGGCCATGTATAGGGTCAAGCTAGACCACATTTGTCAATACTCTGCTTATTGGATGGGTTTTCTCCTGGTAGTTACCCTCAAACTTTGAGGCAGCATCCAGCTGTGCCACAGGAGGCTCTGCAGAGTTGATGAGTAGTGGCAGAGGAGCAGAAGATTTGATGCCATTGTTTGGTGTGTCAATAGTGTGTGGATTGGAGTAAAAGAGGTGTAATAATTTGAGGATGATGCCTTTGGGTTACTCTCAGACATCTCCTGCTGCAGCAAAAGGATCTGACAGTTTCTCCTTACCAAAAAAAAAAATCTTTTCACATGTGTAAAAAGCCAAAAGTGGAAACACAGAGTATGTTGAAATTTAAGCATAATAGATGAATTTTGAAAATGTGTCATTCTTTAATTTACTCCTTCATTTTGTCCAGCCTCTGAGCACAGGATTCTTGCATGTGAAGGCTGAAGAACATTGCCACACACATGAGGAAAGAATGCCATCAAAAGAACCTGTGTGACCCAGACACAGACAGGGAATAAATGATGAGAAATTATGTTCTCCAGTGATGGATTTGCTCTTGCTGCCATTTTCTCCTGCTCTGGTTTATTACATGCCGAATGTTATCCTTGGTTTTATTTATCAGCCATGGGAAGTGCATCTGGGATTAAAAGGACAACAGGCCTTCAGCATGATATACTACTAGTATTAGCATCACTGCCATTTGTGCAGTGGCAAAGTGTTCCCTTTTTAAGCCCTTTTCCCATACATCAGAGTTTTTTTCAGAATTTTCTAAAAGTGGCTTGAGTTTGTTGTCTTTTTTTTGCTCCAAGCTGGACTGTCCCTAAGACATATCCCTATTACCTGCTTCCTCCTCCTCACTCAGGGCTGGAGTGAACAGCCAGCTCCAGCTGAGGAGTGTGTGGAGCAGAGCCAGGGAAACACTCTGTGCTCTCAGTGCCTGAGGTGGGAGTCAGGCTGGGGCAGCTGTGCTGCTCTCAGCCTGTGTCTGTGCTCTGGGTAGCTGTGGGGTGGCTGCTGGAGGAGTGTGCAGTGGGAGAAGAGGGTACACCACCCCCAGGGCCTCTCTAATCCTCAGGTGCAGTCTGACAGCTCTTCAGGGCATGGTTCACTTTCAGCTGGCCTTCTGAAGTGATGGGGAGACTGATGGACTGAAGAAATGCTGGCTGGTTTCTCTTGTCCAACTGGTGTTTTCTGTAGTGCCAGTCTTGACAACGTACATGTGTTAGCTTTACTCTCTTTCTGTATTCCAGCCTGCTCTTAGCTCCCCTGTGTGGATCCTACCTGAATTAGCATTGTTTTGTCTTTAGAATTAGATGCTTTAATACAGAGCACTGCTTTCATACCTGTGTTGCAATTGGACTTGATTTTTTATTTTTTCCTTGTTGATAGCCCACTTGGTATGTGACCACACTGGAGAAGATTTAAGTTTTGATCATTTACCAAGTGTATCCTAAGGTCTTCTGAAGTTCTGCTTACAGCAAGCTGGTTTTGGTAATACAAACATATATTCCTGTGGTATTTTTCTTTTTGAGTGCTGCTTTCCCTTCTGGCTGCAGTGGGACTTGAGGGGGAATGTGACCTTGTGTAATTATCCCATTCTTTGGCCTTTAGGATTGCACCAAGCTGGAATCAGCTGGCTTGATTTCTTCCAGTCAGCAGCTCAATAATTTCTCTTTTTAGCATATCTGAACATGGGTTAGGATGCTGGTGTGTTGTGGTGTGTTGCAATATCCTGTTTTGCCTTCTCCTTCCCCCTCGCCCCCTTGCTGAGTGTGCCCTGTCAATCAGGCTAACATACCAGCAAGGCGTCGTGTGATTCGTCGATTTCAAAGGATGCTCCTCAGGCCTGGGGGTCATTGGCCTGTCTAAGTGTCATCCTCCCTTGAGACCCTGCCCCCTTCACCTGGTTGGTGACTCACCTGTCCCCTCCCCTTCCCCTGTCCTGAGCTTAAAATGTTAATGAGACCATGCGGCCTCCGTTCTGTTACCAGTAGTAGCCCAGTGCAGACATATCTGTGCTCATGGAATAAACATCTGGCTACCTTCTAGCAGAATCCATTCCCTTTCTCTCCACCATCGCCAGAAGCTCTCCCCTGAGGTAAACGGAGTCCTGTCTTGTGCCCCGCTGCACTCTGCCGCCAGCCAAGGTATCTCTGGGGTAAAAAAACCACAGTGCTGCCTCTGGCCAAGCAGCGAAGGTCAGAACTGGCCTAGGCACCATCTAACTGGTTATATTGGGATACCTATTCCAATATATTGGCGTCCCTGTGGGTGGCTCGACTCTGCAGCCCGAAAACGGACTCGCAGTTCCTCAGAGAAGCTTCTGCCAGCCGTGCATCCAGCTGAAAGGAGCCTGGCTTCAAGACTCCCAGCTAGAGACTTTGGGAATATTCCCAGAAAAAGTTTCGTGGACTGTTCGGTGCCTTCTGGAAAGCCCAGCTTCATTGTGGTGAGCACATTTTCCAGAGGGAGAAAAGGGCAGCCTCTCTTGCACCCAGAGAGAGGTCCTTTTCCGGTGGAGACCTGCCTGCCTGTACCCAGCCTACAGCTTCCATTTCACGTGAGTATCTCTGCTTTCGGTAGAGCAGAAGCTCAAAAACAGACTCTGCCGCGAGTTCTGTTCCTTTTTTGCCTTTGCATTTTGGCTGCGCAGCCCCACAGACAAGAATTCATAGCGTTCTAGCTTTATTTTTTGCCGCGTGTTTCACTGTTTTTTAGAATTCGCGCCGGAGCGGGATCGCTCTCTGCCCTTCCCCCCCGGCTCAGCAGCGTGCTCAGACACGTGTTAGGAGATTCTCTTTCTCTTTGCGGGGGAGGGGGGGGCTCTCTTTCCACGTGGCCGGGGGACCTGCGGGGTCGGGAGTGCTCTGCACACGCGGTGGGGGGGGGGGGGGGGGGGTGGGCGTCCCGGTTTCGGCTGCCACGTGGAGCTGCTGCTGTCTCTGCTCCGCGGGGGAGGCTTTGTTTCTGCCTCGGCTCGGCAGGGCGTGCCCTGCTGCTGCTGCCCGGGAATTTTAAAAGCAGTATATACAGCTGCATTGTGAAGCTTTTGTCTGCTCGTTATCGCTTTCTATCTGTGGTTTTTTTTAGAAATTGGTAGCTGATTTTAGCTTTGTTTTTGGTCAGGCGGGATTAAGTACTCTGCTTTTTTACATCTATCATGGGTTCCAAACTTAGCATTGTACAAAGGGGAGTGTATTATGATATTGTTAGCATTCTAATCAAGAGTAATGTGAAATTCTCTAAAGGAAAATTGAAACAGTTTATAAGATGGCTTTTTCTGCAGTTCCCAAACATTTCCCCTGAAGAAATCCACAATATTCAATTCTGGGATAAAGTTGGGAATGAATTGATAACCTTAGGACAATCTGGCAAATTATCCTCAGCTAAATTTGTGTTCTGGAGTTTACAAATTCGAACAGCATTGCTCAAACAAAAGGAAATGGAGAAAAAGCTAAATGTAAAGCCATGTACCTCTGCTCTCCCTGTTCCTCCCTCTCCCTCTAAAACCCCTAAACCTCCTTCCCCAAAACTTGGTATTTTAAAGAGTGCAAACTCATTGGGAAGTCGGCTCCCAATGTGTGCAAAAATACCTGAGTTGTTTTGTTCACAAAGCCCTAGCCAGGCTGCGTGTCTTTCCCAATCCCCTCCTCTAAAATCCCGAGCACGTGTTAGCTTTCCGGAGAGCAGTGATGTCCAAAATGGCCCCAGTCCCTAGGGGGTCCGCAAGATGGTGGATGCCACGTGGCATCTTCCCAAACCTGGTCTTCTTCTTCCCAAAATCCTCTTAAGCATTCCAAAATTCCATCCCCATCCCCCTCTCCTCCTGTTCCTCGTGACACCTTCCCCCCTCCCCCCGCCTTTCCTGCAGTACCCTCAGCTCCGCCCCTCTACTCCTCCCAGGGGGCGGCTGCTGACGTGATGTCACCAGGTGACCCCGCCCTCTGTTCCCACGGTATCCCCGCCCCCTGCCAGCCCCTTGACCCCGCCCCTTGTTCCCACGGTTTCCCCGCCCCTTGCCGGCTCCCTGTCCCCGCCCCCTCCCCGGGTTCCCACGGTGGGGACACACCCACTGCCTGTCCCCAAACCTGTAGCTGTGATCCCAATGCTTCTGATTCAAGGGATACAGAGCAGGGGACAGCAGACCCAATGCATGGTGCCATGTTGTCACTAGCTCCTGTTACGTTTCAGCCTGCAGCTCAAGCAGGAGCAGCCCCAACTGCTAATTGGAGTTCTTTTGGACGACAATTGATTAAAGAGATCTGTAAATCTCATAAAGAATATGGTCCACACAGTCCATATTTCCGTGGCCTTTTAAATTCTGAATTAAGTAGGACTATTGTGGTTCCACATGATTTAAAACAACTGTTTTCATGTCTCATGACATCCACGGAATTCAAATTATGGGAATCAGCATTGAAACAACTGCTAAAAGATGCTCTCCCAAGCTTACAGGCTGATCCAAACACAGCAAAAGACAACAATGGTAACCCTATCACTATTGACCACCTCTGTGGTGAGGGTCAATGGTCTTCTCCCTCAGTCCAAGCTGCTGCAATTCCTGCAGAAACACTTGAGAAAGTAAAGGAAGCAGCTGAAAAGGCATTCTTTTCCCTCCAACCTGAGGGGCCTTTTGAGCCCTATAGTAAAATCAAACAACTACCATCAGAGCCTTTTGTGAAATTTGTAGAAAGGCTAACTAGAGCCATTGAAATACAAGTTAAAAAGGAAAATGCAAGGGAAGCAATTTTAGAAGAAATAGCGTTTACAAATGCAAATGAACAGTGTCGGGCGGCAATCCTGAGCCTTCCTATGGAACCTTCCCCTACATTAAAAGATATGCTTCTAGTCTGTAACAAGAAAGTGCCTCTGATGAGTGTTGCTGAAGACACCAGACCAAGGCTGCTGCCAAGACCACCTCAGCGTGTTGCTGTTGCCAGCGCTGCACCTTCTCCCTCAGCACAGCAGTACCCTGGGCAGCAGCGGAGACCAGCAATGGTTGAGCCCACTAAACCATGCCTGCTTTGTAATAACCTAGGACACTGGAGTAACCAGTGCCCCCTGAAAAAGGAATTTGATGAATTTAGAAATGGCAGGGGAGGAGAACTGCAAGCCCTCCCTGGGGGTCAACAACAAAAAAACTGAAAGTAAAGCGCCAGCCTGCCAGGCGTGCAGACATAAAAAGAGCAGGCCAAGAGAATAAGGGTAGCAAAATAAATCAAGCGCGCGATAATATTAACATTTGTGTAAGTGAAGCAGGTGCTTCAAAGACCAAGTCTGCTGGTCCACTGTTGAAAGTGAAACAAAATAACCTTTGTTATGATTTAAGTGATTCTGTATTAACCGCATCTTCTGTCAATGAGCCTTACAGGTTGCAGCTGACAGAGTCACTCCACCTGAAGGACACTGACTGGCATATTGTCTCTGTAAATCCTGAACAGAAAGGTACTTGGAACCAAATTCGTTGTAAGTACATCATCACTGGGGGCAAAAACACACCACAAGAGATCGAAATTGCTCTGGGAATAACAACATCAGATCCCAAGCAATTTGTTCTCAGCCTGCACTGTTTCCACCCACCCCTGTTTCTTCCCAAGGGACAAATTGTTGCTCAAGCTATCCCTGTGCCATCTTTACCTGAAAATGTCGATAAACAAGGGCCCACAGTCGCCCGGGTCCAAGTTATTGGGACAGATAAACCCAAATTGTGGTGCAATGTCAGTGGGGGTGGGGAGTCTAAACGCATTGAGATGCTTGTAGACACAGGTGCAGACTGCACAGTGATTCCAGTACAAGACTGGCCAGCTCACTGGCCTTTACAAAATGTTGCTGGTCACCTTCGAGGTGTAGGAGGTCTGCAATTGGCAAGGCAATCTAAAAGCATTATTCAATTCGAGGGTCCAAACGGACAATTGGCAAATATCCGTCCATTTGTGTTAGATTATTCAGAACCTTTGTTAGGGAGAGATTTAATGGCCCAGTGGGGTGTCACAATTAATATTCCAGACTCTCCACAGCATTTTTGTGCAGCAGTCATTAAACAACAGCGCCCCACCCAAAAACTTAAGTGGAAAACAGACGAACCAGTTGATGTGAAACAGTGGCCACTCAGTAAACAAAAAATAAAGGTGCTTGAGGAACTAGTACAAGAGCAACTAAGAAAGGGCCACATTGTAGAGACCATGTCCCCATGGAACTCTCCAGTGTTTGTCATCCAAAAAGCTGACAAAAAGAGGTGGCGACTTCTCTGTGACCTCCGACAAATTAATAATGTAATTGAAGATATGGGTTCTCCTCAACCTGGTATGCCATCCCCAACAATGCTTCCCCAAGATTGGAAATTAGCTGTTATTGATATTAAAGATTGTTTTTTCCAAATCCCATTGCACCCTGACGATGCACCGCGTTTGGCATTCTCTGTCCCTTCTATCAATTCAGAAGCTCCTATGAAAAGGTACCATTGGACTGTTCTTCCTCAGGGCCTGAAGGTATCTCCAGCTATCTGCCAGTGGTATGTCTCCTCCCTGCTTTCCCCAGTGCGTGCAGCCGCAGAGAAGGCCATCATTTATCATTATATGGATGATATCCTTGTGTGTGCCCCCAATGATGATTTACTAACACATGCGCTTGACCTAACGATCGATGCATTGATTGTTGCAGGGTTCGAGCTCCAGGAACAGAAAATTCAAAAGATGCCACCTTGGAAGTATTTGGGCTTAGAAATTGGAAATAGGACCATTGTTCCTCAAAAACTAGAAATCAATCCAAGGATCAAGACCCTTGGGGATGTCCACAAGTTGTGTGGGTCTTTGAATTGGGTAAGACCATGGCTTGGTCTGACTAATGAAGACCTTGCCCCTCTTTTCAATTTATTGAAAGGGGGAGAGGACCCAGGGGCTCCTAGGTCTATTACCCCAGAGGCACGGAAAGCTCTAGAAAAGGTTCAGATTGCAATGTCCACAAGACAGGCCCACCGATGCCGGCCTGATCTGCCATTCAAATTCATCATCCTAGGTAAGTTGCCACACCTCCATGGAATTATTTTCCAGTGGGAGGAAAAACAAACACCTAAGGCAAAGGACACACCAAAAAAGGACCGGGACCAGAGGGACTCTCTCTTGATCATAGAATGGGTTTTCCTCAGTCACAAAAGGTCCAAGAGACTGACAAAGCCTCAGGAGCTGGTAGCAGAACTGATCCGGAAAGCAAGGACCCGGATCAGGGAGTTAGCAGGATGTGATTTTAAGTGCATTCACATTCCAGTTGAGTTAAAATCAGGTCAAAATACTATGAAAATACTGGAACAATTGTTTCAAGAAAATGAAGTGTTGCAGTTTGCTCTGGATTCCTACTCAGGACAATTTTCGGTAGCACGGCCCGCTTGCAAATTGTTTGAACAAGATGTTCAATTTACTTTAAAATTAAGAATAGCTCTAAGTAGGAGACCTTTAAAAAGGGCTCTGACTGTCTTTACAGATGCGTCCGGGAGGTCACACAAGTCTGTTATGACTTGGAAAGATCCTCAAACCCAGCAGTGGGAGACGGACATTGCTGAGGTGGAAGGTTCACCTCAGGTTGCTGAATTGGC
Source organism: Zonotrichia leucophrys gambelii (assembly GCF_028769735.1). Lineage (NCBI taxonomy): Eukaryota > Metazoa > Chordata > Aves > Passeriformes > Passerellidae > Zonotrichia > Zonotrichia leucophrys. The sequence goes on from NC_088177.1 coordinate 14,688,816, forward strand.
TGCGGTTGTTAGGGCTTTTGAAAGGTTCTCAGAACCATTTAATCTGATTACAGACTCTGCATACTTGGCAGGAGTAGTATCCAGAGCAGATCAAGCAATACTGCAAGATGTATCTAACATTGCACTTTTTGAATTGCTCTCAAAACTGGTAAAGTTAGTCACTCACCGAGAGCAACCCTTTTATGTGATGCATGTCAGGTCACACACTGACTTGCCAGGGTTTATCGCTGAAGGCAACAGAAGGGCAGATGCTCTTGCTGCACCTGCAGTGATGGCCACTCTCCCAAATGTTTTTGAACAGGCAAAAATCAGCCACCAGCTTTTCCACCAAAATGCACCTGGCCTGGTTCGTCAGTTTAACATCACTCGAGAACAGGCCAAAGCGATTGTGGCCACGTGCCCAAATTGCCAACAACATGCACTCCCTACAGTGGGTACGGGAGCAAACCCAAGGGGACTCAACAGTTGTGAACTGTGGCAAACAGATGTAACACACATACAAGCTTTTGGACGGCAGAAATATGTTCATGTTAGTGTAGATACCTTTTCTGGAGCGGTCTATGCTTCTGCCCACACAGGAGAATCATCTATTGATGCTGTTAAGCACCTCTTACAGGCTTTTTCTTTCATGGGCATCCCCAAGGAGCTGAAAACTGATAATGGGCCCGCTTATAAATCCAAGGAATTCGGGAGCTTCCTGCAGCAATGGGGAGTAGAGCACAAAACTGGCATCCCCTACTCCCCTACAGGTCAAGCCATTGTAGAAAGAACTCACCGTGATATTAAAAGGGTCCTGGACCAGCAACAACAGGTTCTGAAGGTAGAACCTCCCCACATCCGGTTATCCAGGGCACTATTCACAATCAATTTTCTGAATTGTTCTTTTGACAGCCTGAACCCACCCATCCTACGCCACTTTGGGGGGAACAGTCACAGGTTGATGAAAGAAAAACCTCCAGTTTTAGTAAAGGACCCTGAGACTTGGAAAATGGTGGGACCTTACAAATTGGTTACTTGGGGACGTGGATACGCCTGTGTGTCCACCCCCTCTGGTTTAAGGTGGGTTCCTTCCAAATGGGTAAAGCCCTATGTTCCCAAAGTCTCAGAGAAATCTGCAGAAGCACCCCAGGTTGCTCACGCTGCCTGGAGAAGAAAACGCCGCGCACGTTCTCTGGAGGAAATTCCATTTAAGCCTCCTATCTGGAATAGTTTGTAATATATGTTTGTCTCAAGTTTTTGTACCAGTTTAGATCCCACTGTTCGTGTGTAGCCTCGAGACGTCATGAGACCGAGCCTGCTTCTCGTCCTACTCGTGATCATCCCACCTGCAATCTCCTACATAGTACCGCAGCCCAAACCACATATGGACTACCTCGATAAAGGTTCTCAGACATCAACAGAGAAACTGACAACGAGCTGAATGGACTGTTCAAAGGCTGGGGACTCTCGGGCTGGTTGGGATCTATTCTGAAAACTGTAATTTTAGTGCTGTTTATTTTAGTTGTAGTTATTGTAGTTTTTAGCATTGTTTTTGGAGTAATCAGACGCATGGTTCTCAAGTTAATCTCAAGCTCATCTCCCCCTCCTGAGGTCTACCATTTGGAAGCCCTCAGTGCTCCAGTGGATGACCTGGAAGCCTCAGTAGAATCATTCTGCACCATAAACACAGTCCTCTTCTTTTTAAACAAAACTAGGGGGAGTATTGTGGTGTGTTGCAATATCCTGTTTTACCTTCTCCCTTCCCCCTCGCCCCCTTGCTGAGTGTGCCCTGTCAATCAGGCTAACATACCAGCGAGGCGTCATGTGATTCGTCGATTTCAAAGGATGCTCCTCAGGCCTGGGGGTCATTGGCCTGTCTAAGTGTCATCCTCCCTTGAGACCCTGCCCCCTTCACCTGGTTGGTGACTCACCTGTCCCCTCCCCTTCCCCTGTCCTGAGCTTAAAATGTTAATGAGACCATGCGGCCGGTATTCTGTTACCAGTAGTAGCCCAGTGCAGACATATCTGTGCTCATGGAATAAACATCTGGCTACCTTCTAGCAGAATCCATTCCCTTTCTCTCCACCATCGCCAGAAGCTCTCCCCTGAGGTAAACGGAGTCCTGTCTTGTGCCCCGCTGCACTCTGCCGCCAGCCAAGGTATCTCTGGGGTAAAACACCGCAGTGCTGCCTCTGGCCAAGCAGCGAAGGTCAGAACTGGCCTAGGCACCATCTAACTGGTTATATTGGGATACATATTCCAATACTGGTGCAGGCAGGATTAGGGCTGCCACGTGCCCTCAGTTTCTCAGGTAGCTTTGACAGAATATTTCTAGGGATTCCTGTTTCCACACCTTTGGGCAGGAGCCACAGCCAGGTGAGGTGCACTACTCCAGGGAAATGTCTGTTGTCTCTGTCAGCTGTTTAAAGATATGTTGAGCTTTAGATATCAAATAATCTTCTTTATTACTCATTAATAGATCCAGACTGAAAGACTGAAATGACTGCTTGTATATTTAAGGGTGGAGAGCTCTTAATTACTGCAGCTGTAGAGAATATAAGAAAGTACAAATTAAACCAGTGGGACTTTTTGAACCTAATTATTTTATGACCGTTTCTGTAACACTTTTTTCTCCCCAAATAATTCAATAACTTATTAAATAGATTTTTCTTTCATCGTATCTTAATTACTATAAATATTTTCTATTGGTGGACTAAATACCTGGTAATATTTGATTTCCATTAGATAATTGCCTTTTTTAAAATGTTTTTAATTGTGCATTCATCTCTCTTCTTTGCCAGTAGTACTTGAACACTCCCTCAAAAAATACCTAGAATTTCTTTCTTCTGTCAGGGCCACCACTTCTGCAGAGCATTAGATGTCAGACAAGCAGGGGATATTCAGGGAATGTGCTGATGTGTGTCTGATGCCACTTTGCTCATACTCCCATGTGGTGATTTGGATTTCTGCTCTCATTTGAGTGGCAGTCATGCCCAGGAGTTGTTTTTAAGGTGGCACTAGGAAAGTGCTCTCCGAAGGGGAAAAATCCAAACATTATGTGTTCTGGCAAAAACATATCTTTGTCGGGAGCCAAGGAAGCTGCTGCAGGTGAGGAGCTGGACTGTGGGGTGGGGAAAGAGAAGGAACCCAAAATACCAAGTTTTGTTTGTTTTATGGTCCCTGTTGTCCTTCTGCTGTTTGAGTGATGGAGAAGGCTCACGAATGCAAGGCTGAGCAGAAAGCCTGCCTGGGCTTGTGGAGTGGCTAACAGCTTAGACATTTGTTCAGAACTGGTCCCCTTCTCTTTCATTCTTGTTTTATACTCTGTTGTTCTGGTGTTCTCACAATGTGGATACATTTGTCTTCCTTTCATCAGTAAATCAGCATCCCTGTAGAACTGAGGAGGTAGAGGGAGCTAGTTTGTCAAAAGCTGCCAGCAGGTATCCAGTAATTTTGCATTGGTTTTTTTTTCCCCTTTATTTATTGTATGATTTTGGTAAGTACTGTTTTCATATAATTGCATTTAAGTTTGCATAAAAGAGAACCATTAATGTTCAGGAATTTCAGAGTAAAAAAGAAATGTGGCCTATGAAAGACTGGGTTTTATTTTTTTTTAAATTGAAATGTGATGACAAAGGAAAACAGATGTTGTTTTATTATTAAAATATCCTACACTGCTCTCTACTGGAAGAGTGGAAGTCTACATTAAATACCTAAAACTATTTCTTAATCAAGAGTCAAGTTTATTCATTTTTTGAGTGTGGTAAAACTAACTTTTCCTAAGTGTGTATAGAGGTTTTCTCCCCTAAGCTTTGAAGAAAAGCACTTGGATGTTCTTTGCATATAAAGCCAATAAAGTGTTGAGGGTCAAATCTAAACTGCCAGGGCAAGAATTACTGGAGAGTTTGCTGCTGATGTCAAGGAAAGAAAGTGCACTGCTAACCTTAACAATTCACCTGGCCTTACTAAGACCTGCTGGGCACACCAGAACAGCAGCAGCCTTGTCAGGAATGTCAGGGATTCTGGATGCCTCAAGTTGTCTTACATTTAAAATGACTTTTAATTGTGCCAGCAAAGTAAAAGATTATTTACTTTTTATATTAATAGATTCTCCAGCCAAAGTACAACTCTAAATACAATTTCCATAACTTCACAATGCAATTGGACCAAAAAAATGACTTGTTCATGTTAGTGCATAGGGAAATGTCATCTACATTCTGACAAAGATATTCCCCACAAAGGGTCTGTCTGATAGCTTGTTGTGCAAGACAGCCCTCCTGGCCATAACAGAGCTGAATTTTCTCTCAGTTGCTGTCAATGATAAAACCTCTGTTGATTTAATATGTTGAAATAGTGTCTGTTAATTCTTTTCAGCTGCATTATCTTGCAAATCTTTGCATGTGGAGTGAGCACATCTGGTTGTCTGCTAGTATTAGATTAGAAGCAGTTTGATCTGAGGAGTTTGTCTTGTATGTGGCTGGCCAACAGCTCACTTTCTTCATGGCAAACATCACTGTACATTAAAGGACCACTTAAATGGTCCTGACTGATAGGATCTGTTGGCCTCATAAGAGTTATTTCTGATTACAGACAGCTGCAAGTGAAATAAGAATGAGTAATATATTAGGAAAATAACTGCTCGTCACTTTTGTAGGGAATATGTTTGGAAGAATGGCAGACTGCAGTGAAAAATGTGTGGTAAAGAACATTGCTTTAGCTTGCTTTATGTTATACAAAGTATTAAATGCCATCTTCTTCCAACTTTTTTATGTATCCAACAAAAATTCAATGTGATCACGATGAACTTAATAGTAAACAGCACATAAATATTTGAGTCTCGTGGCATGCCTAAATTATGTATTGTGTCTGTTTGAGTAGGCATATTATGCATGGAGTACACCACCCTCAGGAGTAATCTTTTTGCTAGCTGCAGACAGTAAATGGATGTAGCAGTCATATGTAAACATTTTTCAGATGTATTATGTATTTGAACACATTACTTGTGTAAAGAACACTTAAGCACTTAATGTGTTTATTAGTTTGCATTTAGTATTAATAGTGAATGATCTAAAGGAAAATTGTTATTTTCTGTTTCCCTTGTGTTAGCTTGACTCTCAGGAATCACTTAGGTTTCCTATGCTGGTTGTTCTGCGTGAGTCAGGTTGCAGAAGGGAACCTCAAATGCTGAAAATAAACACTGACTTGCCAAGTTCCCATCTAAAGCTCTGGATCAGTACTGCTCCCTACAGGAGCCTGAGCTTGGAAAGGAAGGTTTCACATTTACCCCTTTGGCTCTGAAATTTTTCTTGCAGAAACTCTTCCATGCTGAATAAATGTATTATTCATGCCACAGCTGGACCAACTTCCTGATGCAACAAATATTTGTTCTCTGTGTTTGTGAGAGATTTGGTGAGAAAAATCTGCTGAAAGGATCATGATGAAATGGCCACCTTCCCATTTCATGAGGGTGGTGGGTGAGTTGTTGGTGGCTTCCCCCAGAAACCCCAATGGCAGCGTGTCTGCTGTGCCAGGGGCTGTACAAACTGCACAGTGACCTTGGCAGCTGAAGCCCCAGCTTTGCAAATACATCTGTTTGCTTAGCTTAGCTATCATCAGTAATACCACAGTAATTGGTACCTCATATTGAACAGAAAATGATGATAGATGAGATGGAAAAGGTACAGAGCACATAAAAAAAGCAAGCAATGAAAAGCCTTCCATGAAAACTGTTAGCTGTTTGTTAAAGCTTTACTGCGTAGTCATTCTTTTGTTACAAACCTGTCTTGGTCTGAAATTCTGTCTGTATTTTCCCCAAACAGAACAGTCCAATTAATACAAATATTCAGAATATCTCCCTTTAATTGCTGGTTTTCCTTTTATTACTCTTACCACGAAATTAAGAAGGGAAGTCAAGCATGAAATGTGTAAGCAATTTTAACACACCTGAATTAACAAAAAGTACTATTGCAGTTGAAAGAGTTAGAAATAGTTACAAAAGTGCAATCCATAATATAGCCTTGTAATTTTTCTTGGTCTTAACACTTAGGCTACAATTCTTTGTATATCTGGATTAAATGTGTCTTAATTATTTTCCTATGCTTAATAGTTTATTATGCACAAGCTTGAATTCTACATCCAGCTCAAAACTGCTGCGAGCAATTGAAATTGTAGTGGTGATGCCTAATGTCAAAACCAACACTCATCTGGAAGACAGCGAGTGATTTATGGAATTCTAGTGGTTTATGTTCTGTAAATGCTGATCCTAAGGCTCGTGGTGTTTCTGTGTTCTCTGAGTCTTGGTTGTTTATTATTTCTTTTGCAATGTACTGAGCAAACGCAATGAGTTTTTCTTCAGGTTTTGTCAGTCTTTGAAAGTGCTTTCAGCAGTTTATCTTTCTGCTCAGAAATCTACTTCTCCCTCCCCTCCATGATCGTAAATGGTAATTTCTGGTTTGGGGAACATTACTATAAGCTTTAAAATTCAGTGACATTTAACAGATTCCCCAGCTGTGGCTGGGGAATTTGATTTTCTGAGGCAGTAGTGTGAATTATCATGAGGTACAAGCTTCTGGGAAAACTGTATTTGTGGAAGGTACTGTTTGTGGAAAGATTGGTCTGCTGCTGGGATTTGCTGAGTACAGCAAAGATACCTTCATCCTTCTTGGACTGTGAAGCAGAGTAGAGTCCTGGGGAAATGACTGATTCTTTCTTAGCTTTACCAGAGCTTGGTCATCTGGATGGAAGTGAGTAAATAAGAAATGTAGGGCAGCCCTGTGCCCTTGTGGAGAAGCAGCTGCAGGCGAGGCAGCATAACCTGGGGCATCTCTGTGTGTGCATGACCCAGTTCCACCAGAGGCCTGGCCCTGAATCTGCATTGGCAACTCCTGGGCTGCTTACACTGGTACTGGTGCTGCCAGTTTGGAAACAGCACAAGGATTAGGGAACAGCCAGGGATGAAGCATCTGTCTGAGCTTCTCCATGGGCAGCAGTGACCTCTGCTCTGCTCACTGAGCCTTGTCCACACCTGCAGCTCTTGTTCCCTGTGTTTCTGCAGCATTCCTGCTCTGTGTATCAAGTACCTTGTGTGCTCACAAACTTCCAGCAGTTAAACTTCTGCCTCTTGTGTTCTGCCAGGTGTGGAGGATTTAAGCTTGCTTGTCTGCAGATTTCTGGTAATGTTGGTGTTTCAGCCTTCCTCTTAGACTCTCATGTGATCTTACCTGCTGGTTTGGGGTTTTTTTGCTCACGTATATTCACTCCTCTTTCCCTTTCTGTCTCTGCCACGTGCAGTATCCATCATGTCCAAGAATCTTTCTTCCTTCTTTACGTGCATTTTGTGCAGCCATCACTTTTCCAGGCAAGATCACCCCCTCGGTCTACAGTCATCAGAGGTGTTGTGTGAAGGACATCAAATCAGTAGCAGAGCCCTCTGCTCTGTTCTTCCAAAGCCTTGGTCTCCTGGAGAAATGTAATCATAGAGAATATTGGCAGCAGATGTGTGTGGTGTTCTGATTTACACTCTTGTTTTCAAGGCGGCATGTCATATTTCAGTCAGTAGCAAATATCTAATGAGGCTTCACTGTTGGTGGAGCTGCACAGTTTCTTTGCAGGAGTACCTTGAGCACACTGACTGCACTAAACATGTTTGGAAGTTTTAATAGAACCAAAAACTCCAGAGTTACTCTGTTTAGGTCGTCTGTATCTTGGCAAATTTAAATCCCTTTCAAAATGGCTAGGACTTAAAAATTGTACATGGCTCTGTGTGTCATGGTACACAGAAAACCGTACTTTGGGGAAAAAAGGGAGGGTTTTTTTCCTGGAGGTATTTTAGCATATATATGTACATGATGTGACTTGACTGCAGTTCAATGTGAAAATTTGGCAACAGAAAATCAATTAGTGATCACACAGATGGGTTTCAGGCAGGATTATCATACATTTTGTAACAGCACAATAGAAGACAAGTGTGATTGTACAGAAAACAAAAGCGTTTCAGTGTACAGATAAAGAAATAAGGTCCTTTTGCAGTATTATGCTTTGTATATGAAAACATGTTTGGTTTTCATTAAAGCCTTACTTGGTAAAAGTGTGACTTGTAGTAGAAACTACTTGAATATTATTCTTGTTTTACATAGGCTGGAGCCCAGTTCGTGTAAATCTGTGTTACTATACCAAGCAGCTCGGAGAGGAAAATCAGTTCTTTTAATTTATCTTACATCTTGTGTGAATGTTTTAGTGACAGAATCCAAATTATTGGCTCGTGTATTTTCATGGGAGGAATCTTCCATCTGTATTTTGTGTGCATTTTTTTATTATTTTCTAAAGAGAGTTATTACCAAAGTGGTAATTTCCCTGTGGAAAAAGGTACTTGAACTTCTAATTTACAGATTTGTATAGGATTTTTTTTAAGTCAGTTTTGATAATGCTGATATTAGTATAGAATGTAATTCTTGTTATTTTCTTGAATAGAAATAGCTATGTGAAGGTTTTTTTGTTTATCAACTACTGAAACAATTGCCTTTCCAAAATGCTGTTCAAAAATAATTGGAAAATAAGATTACTCAAGTTGATTAGGCCTTTAAATGCATAACTTACTGCTCACAAATTGCATTTTTTTTCAGTTTCTAGGCAGTACAGAAGTGGAGCAGCCCAAAGGCACAGAAGTTGTAAGAGATGCTGTTAGAAAATTAAAGGTAAGAATTTTTAATGAGACATAAATGGAATGTATTCTTACCCTCTTTTCTAAGACACTTTGTTGGTTTTCTAGGTGAGTTCACTGGCTCTGGAAGTATTGCTTTTACTCATCTCTTTGGTGTGTAGGTTCTTCCTTATGATGTCTGTATGGTCAGGTGTTCTGCTGTCTACAATATTTAGTTGTCCTACAGATTTTACAATAACTCAGAAATATTTATAAAGTTAATGTGTTTCAGTGGCTAATGCTTCTTCCTCAGGCTTATTAAGGGCTTCATTAATACAAACTGAGGTAGCAAGAATTTTTTTTAGCTGCCATCCCAAGCTGTGGCTGAGGAAATCAGGCTTTTGCAGTTTCCTCTTGGCTCCATGTGCTTGGGCACCAAGTCCCTTGGTGGACAACTAAAAATATCTGAGTGCAAGGACTTGCTGAGGGTTGTTTTCAGTGAACATGGCTTTGCCTTGGCTGCTCAGAGCTCTTCTGACACTGAGCTGGGGAGGGAATGCTGATTGTTCCAGTCCACTCACTGCCTTGTTCCTGTGGAATTGCTTCATGCTTAGCTGCTCTGAGCTATTGGCCCTTCAGTTTACTTAGATGTAAACAATCTTTCTCCCTACTAGTGCATTTTTCATAACTTTCTTGCAGGCTTTTCATTATTCCTTTAAACAGGTTCCTTGGAAATGGGCAGGAAACGTGGGGAGTCAATATTGAAAAAATTGATTGTGTTATTACCATACTAAAGAAATGCAGAAAGGAAACAAGAGATTACTCATGCAGCTCAGCTTTTAAGGCTGAGTTTTCCCTTGAGAAAGCCATCTTTACCAGATGGATCAGTAATCTTATTAAGGTATTGAAACACATTCTTTGCTGTTGTTTTCACTCTATCAAGATAGTACAGCTGCCTTTAAAGATTCATTTAGCTGATTCTTGGAGTTTTTTATGCCAAAACCACTTTTTTGTGCTGCAGATAGCGTCATTATTGCCCAGTTGTTTTCAAGTGTTTTAGGCTAAGTTTGGCACTTTTTTATGCATGGCAGCATTCTGTCAGTGGAAACAAAGTGGGTTTGTGTGCACCTTGTGTAGTTTGACTTTATAAAACTCCAATACCCCCAGAGAAATCAGCTCTGTGCAGAAATCCGTCACAGTGATATCTTGCTATGGAGCAGCTTTGCTTTTGTTTTAAATGTGTTTGATTGTACTCCTGAATAAACAAAATGCTGAGTGTCTCTGTCCAACTGGTTGAACCCCAGGCTGGCCTGGGCTCTCACTGATCTCTGGAGGCTTTGGGTGGGTTGAATTTTATGATTTCATACATGGGAATTGTTTTCTCTGAGAGAGGGTCCCAAAATTATTTCAAATAACTGCTCTCAGAAGTGTGGGCAAAGCCAGAAATGTGATGTGTGCATTTATGGTGTCACTGGAGTATGCAGATACCGACTCTGACTTTCTACACACATTCCATAAATAAACCACCTTGGAGATAGAAATCGGAATAGCTGCTAGAATTGCATTATTTTCTTCAAGTCTGGAATTTTGTAGCTTAGATATCAAGTATTGCATGTGATCTTACATAATCACAAGTTTATTAGAGACCTTCCAAAGTAAATAAGCATGACTTTAGGAAGGACTTGGAACAGAATTTTCAGAGCAGTGAAAATGCTTTTTTGTTTGAAACAATCCCCAATTAATTGAATACTCATTTGAAGACTGACTTACGTTGTGCATCTGTAGTCTTTGAAGATAAGCCTAGAGGTACTAGCTTTCTTTATTAAGCACATATCTTTTTTGTTTTTATAAAATGGTAATTAAAATTTTTTAAGCAATTAAAGCAGCTTGAAAAACTAATGTCAAAAAGAAATGTTGAAGAAATATAAAGTGGTTTTGGGGTAGCAGAGTTTTTAAAAAACATGTAGCTTCTGATGCCATATTTATATTTTTAAATTATCTGGGTTTGCTTTTAATAGCGATGTTATTAATCCTAATTTGTTTTTAATGAAAATGAATAGCTGGCAGAAAAACAACTGACACTTTCTTAATGTTTAGAGCTATTTTTACAAGTGACATGCATCACTCTAATAAGCTTCTGAAGTCACATGCTCCAGTGATATACAGACCATGAAACCTAGCCACCAGAAAGCATTTTTCTCTGAGCCCTCCTGTCACCAAACTGTCAGAGTCAAGATCTGATATACAACTGTGTACTTCTCTAAATCATCTCAAAGCCCTTAACTCAGCACAAAATCTTGGGCTGCCCAGCACAGAAACTGCAGCTCCCATGCCACAAACTGGTTTTTCCCAGCAGATGGAGCTGATGTTCTACAGAAACATAAAGTATCTTGGACGAACTTTTTCTTGATGCTTAGTTGTACTTTTATCCCAAATACGACTTTTATATTTTCTTGACAGTTTTTCTGGTACAGTTGCAATTAGAAGATTAGTTTTTTTTTCAAGCAATTATGTTTAATTTTTCTAGAAGATTCTCCAGTGGTTTTATCTAGGTGAGATTTCCCCTTGTGTTTTCCAAGTGCTTGGAGCTGTACTGCAGGAGAGAGAAGAAACTTGAACAGTAATGTTTTACAATGTGCTTGTTTGTTTATTTGTAAGCTAAGATAAAATATTGTCATAATTTATTACAAAACATGTTTTCCTTCAAGTTTTCTAGTCAAACTGAAACAGAAGCTTAAGCACATGGCACCCAGATGCTGGATCCAAACATGCCTATGGTCCTCAAATGTCTACGTGTTGTCAAATCACACTTTATTTTATTAATTGAAATTATTACTTTCCTTGATTAATGAATTTTTTAACTTCCCAATCAGACCATAAGAATGAATTTGATCCTTCTTATAAAGTGTAAGAAGAGTTGCCAGAGGTGGAAACAGGTAGAAAGAGCAGCAGGACAGATGGAAGGGGCAGCATAACCAGAGCAGTAGTGAGAAAGCTGCATGGAGGAGTGGTATAGGAAGAAACCAGAATAAACACCTGAGTTTTGGGCTGTTTCTTCTGCAGTCTTCCAAGGGATGTTTTGTGAGGGCCAAACTTAAGGCTGTTTGCTTCCCCAGCTTTCAATTCATTATCCTTTTTTTCTTCCGCTTTTCTTCTGTAAGTGGAGATGACCAGACAAAACGCAAATAGAATGAATCATTTTGAAACCACTTGAAATATTTTTCATCATGTCCTTGACCTCTAAGGGATACACAGAGTGAAGAGTGCTGGTTCACACACTTCCACACATGCAGAGATGCTGTCCTGCTGCTGCCCTTCAAGGACCATCTGTGGATGTTGTTCTGAGCTCCCTCCCATGTTAAAGCTCAGTTTAATTTGTTGTTGAAAGCACAGAGGAGGGTGGAGTACAGAGAAGCTTCTAATATTGGGATAAAGAGATTTGCAGCCAAGCCTTCCAGCCATGACTGCTCTCTTTGAAGTACTGCAGAAAGCACAATTTGTGGTTCAGGACCAGTCAAGGGCATCCTGAAGACCAAAGCAAGTCAGATGAGAAGAGCTGAATAAGAGAATACCTGCTTACCCTGCCTCTCAAAAAAACTAAAATTAAACCCTGCCCCCCACCCCATAAGAAAAAATCAACCAAAACCAACCAACCAAACAGGAACAAAAAATCAAAAACCTACCACAAAAAAAACTGCAGCAAACCCCCAAAACTCCATGCCACCAGACAAAATGACCAAAATATCTCAAAACTGCAACAACAAAGCAGCCCACCCCCAAATAAAACAAAACACAGAAATTCTGTCAGGAAGTGAGGGATGGAAAAAAGACTGCACTGTATTGTGTCCTACACTGTGGATAATAGATAGATAGTCTTCCTCTCGGTCCAGTGTGTGTCCGGAAAATAAAATACAACCTATTCCATAGACATACACTTCTGGATGGCTTTTTCCCTGCAAAGATGATTATTGAGAGATTGAATTTTGCATGTCAGTGGCCTTTTCACCCTTTTCCTCCTCTTGACAGCTATTTTTCAGAGGCTATAATTTCACTATGCCCACATCAAATGCCCATGAGAGTCTGGACCATTACATGGCCAATCAGGTGACATGAAGGCACTGGGAAAAAAAACAAAACGGGGCCTGTTGGGTTTTTTTCAGACATGTTTCCTTACAATGAGTGTTGTAATGAGAAAAAGGATGAAAAGCATTTTCTCCAAGACAGGTTACAAAATTATCCCATCTTATCCAGTGACCCTGCCCTAAACCAGGGCTCTTTTTTAGGTGTGAAGTGCAATGTCTGATTTTGTCACTGGTCACCTGCATTAAATGAAAGAGTTGAACCTCTCTTCCCTGAGATGAAGATCAGCATCCAAATCACAAGAACATCTCCCTTTTGATGTCTCAACTATTTTAAATTTAATCTTGAATTGTGCAGGAGGTGTAAATATTAAAGAGAAGCACATAGTTTTGATGGCATGACTTAAATCGATTCATAGATCTATAGAGGTAATTAGTCTTAACAATTAATACTTTAGCTCCAGTTCCTGGCTGTCTTAAGAACATGATTTTTTTTCCTCATGGCATTTTTGTTGGTTATGGTTCAATAAGACTTGATACCTAAACACATCAAATTTAATGTTAATAACAGTCTTAGAGTATGCGTTTTTCCCTGCTACTCTAATAAATTACAAAATATATGGATGCTTTTTCTTTTTTTCTATTTTTAAAGCTAAGTTGAACTGTAGAAAATAGGTTTATTTGTATCTGTTCCTTTCCCTAAAAATGCCATGAAAATATAATGTTAATTCTGAAGCAGTTGAACATAAACTAGCCCATCCCACTGAGCTGAACCAAATCTGGAGTTCATGCCTGAGAGCATTATATGTATTAACTAACAGTTAAAGAATTTGGCCCAGTGTCTCTTCTTAAGCCATACTGTGATTCATTATAATTTTATATTATTTTCCATTTTTATGCCAATGGGAGGCTGCAGATTTTTACCCTCTTAAATAATCTTGTTACTGTGTGAGATACAAATATTATTTGGTTTCAAATGTGTGCTGATAGAAAAATATAATGCTTGTACATCTCCCAGGTCCAGAGGTCCCTTGGGGTCCTCCTTAGGTAGAAGGAAAGACTAGAAATAAATAAGAGAAAATTCCTGATACCTGACTCAGTGATGGGATGTGCTGGTCAGACCCTGCACAAGTTTGGGAGGTGGCTGAATGTGGCACTCTGGAGAATGTCAGCTAGAAAAGAAATTGCTGATCAGTATCTGTGTGCTGTCTGTTATTGCACAGGACAGTGGGCAGGAAAAATACTAAGAAAGGAACTGCCACAGATTTTCTGGATTAATCTTTGTGTGTTCACTGCACCCAGTAAACCTTTGATTAAAAAACTCATTTGTCTCAATTCTGTATGGAGGGGGTTCTTGGTGATTGGTTTCTTTCACCATTGGCCTGGTTTTGATTTTGTGGAGTGTCTTAAAGTGGGTTTTCCAGCCCTCTGCTAACTTTGCTAAATATCCTGTGAATTTTTCCTGTTTTGTTAACATCCTTCTGCATTTGAAACTCTCAGCAGCTAACATTTCAGTGTTTTCTCACAAGCAGCTGATGCAGTGCAGCCATTTGTGTCATCTTAAGGGTGTCTTTGAAGCACCTTCCCAGTTGTGGTTTCATGACAAGGTCCTCACTTAGTGGAAGTTCTACAATGTGATTACACTTCATTCTTCATCCTTTCAGGGTAGTCTCCCAGGAACCAGAGTTTGTTGCCATGTGTGGGGTTTGCAGGATTGCTTGTCGGAAAACAAGGGGCTCTGTTGGGATACCTGTTCTGCTTGATGAGGCTTCTCTCTGTTGTTTGCCCCTTCATCAGCCCTTGTGGTTTGCAAGCTTCCTCTGTAGCAATTTTAGATTTCAGATCATTAGTTCGTTTTCTCCCCTTTTTTTCCCCTCTCATTTTCTCTGCTTGCAGATTTTATCAGCTATTTTTTTTTCTCCTGGTCATTGTTCAATAATGTCATGCTTAAGAAATAAACCCTGCTGGAATACATTAGAAACATATCTTCCCAATGACAATTTCCTGTTTATAACTACATCTGGAGACTAATGTAACTAACTTAACTCATACTTTCTTTCTGTTGCTTCACTTTTTTAAATATAAGTGGCATAAAAATGCAGATGCTTTTTCTACTTGGACAAGCTGCATTTTTTGAAAAATATTGATCACTAATTTAAGCTTACTTGAATTATCTAGTTATTGAACTGTATTTGTGCTTTTTGAGAGTGGAGATATGGTAGGGTCAGTTTGTTCACCCTTTTTTTTTGAAATTGGCACAGAACTGCCTTCTGGAACTTCCTCAGTGTTGTAAGTCTTCTTGACTACTTGGAGCAAGCTTTGGCCAGCTGTTCTAAAACTTGTGCAAGCTATTCACATCACTTACTTTAAAACCTTTTTCTTTAAAACTTCTTTAAAAACTACAACTTTTTCATGTTTTAGGTGTTGTTTTAGACTCTGAGATGGTTGCTGTTGGAAAATCAAGCATTCCATCATCATTCTCAATATATAACATGAGTTTACGCAGTAAAATTAAACAGTATTTGTGCTTTTTCTTCGCTGCCGCACAGAAATTCTTGTGCATGACTGTTTGCAAAGGGACGTTTCCAGAAGGTCAGGATTTACTGGAGTTCCAGGCTGTTTCAGCATGAGTTTTGCCCCAGGGTTATCTGTTCCATGGGTGTCTTCCTGGGCACCATCGAGTGCATTGCAATTGAGATGTCCAAACTGTCTGGGTGATTTTTGGATTTTGTAGTCATTCAATTTAACCTGGCAAAGTGCAGAGTACTGAGAAAAGGGATCACACATGTGCTCCAGGTCCCACCCTCTGAAGTGACATCAGGAAATTACAACTCAGAGAGGAAAGCTGGTGCGTGCAGCTGAGGAATAAATCCATGGTCTGAAAATTATCTAACGACACTTCAACTTTTATATTCGTCTTGGGGGGAAAAAAATATCTGGGCAAATAAAGCAATGGTTGCCCTATTTTTTTCTTCTTTAAGCACAGACTAAAGGCTAAATTTGCAGTATAAAATTTAGGAGAGATTTTGTGTGGTTTAATGAGTGATTTTTATTAAATAAAACATATTTTATCTCTGTAGTGAATTTTAATTGTTCTTTAAAGTCAACAGATGTCGTTGGACAAAATGCTGTAAACCAGCAGTTACGATTTTTAATTTTATGTTCTATAAAATTTATTTTAAAAAATTGAAATATGCATATGGAATGGTATCTTAATAAATACAGGGATTAATGTGTATTAAAAATGTATGTAGCAAGACATGGGCTTGAAGTTAAATTTGCAGATGGGAAAAGGATGTGTTGCAAGAGGCGTACACATGATGCTGAAGAAGCAGGACTAGAATTTGTTTTCTTGACTTTTAACTAATTGATGTTCACAAGTTGTCCTGTATGAAATATAAAATACTTTATATTTTATGAAGTACTTGGCCAGTGACTGTAGGCTTTCTAGATGTTTAAAGGCAAAATAGATATTTAAGAGTTGGTTTTGAGAATGGCACAGAGTAGTTTAGATGGGGGATAGTTGTTTGGGGTTTTTGAGGTGGGAGGGTGCTGTTTGTTTTACCAAGTGTGTGATAGTTATCAACCATTGGGGTGCAATAATCAGTAATGAAGTGTCTGAGTAAGTCCTAAATTCTGTGTGAAGTGAATAGGATCAATTATAAATTAATGTTTAGCTATCAAAAGTTCAATAAGTATGCCTTCCAAATGAGGAATAAAATTGTCAAGAAGGGAAAAACAGGTTCATTTTGTGCTTTTGGGGTGGTTCTGCAAACTAGTTAATAATTTGCCATGAATGAAGCTGCCTGTAAGCAAAATGAAATAAGAGATTAACAGTCATGTTGTGTAAAGCACTTGTGTTATGGGAAAATTTTGCAAGTACTGGTTGGAAAAAGATCAGAGCGAAAATCCAAACCCTGAACTATCACTTAAATAAAAAAATAATGGTAATCAGAGATTGTAAGGATTCGTGGGAGAGGTGTCAGTTGGCTACAGCTGAGCACCTCACAGTCACAAGGCAATTCAGGCTTGTGTCTGATGGGACAGCACCCTTGGTGGCACCCTGAAATCTTGATGGCCCTGAAAGCCATTGTCCAAACTGGCTTCTGACACAGAGCGTTTGTACTGGTGGGGATTACACACCCAGTTTATTCTGGAATGGGAATGTTGAAGATGGCTGTGTTCAAACATAGAACTCTGAAGCAGAGACTCCACCTTCTGGCCATTAGTGGATCTCCACCTTATTTATGCATTTGAAAATGCCATTCCAAGCTGTCAAAGACTTGGGAGTAAAAGGGCAACATTTTACTCTGGCAACAGAGAAAAATATGGAGCAATCACATACCCAAATTTAGGGCACTTCTGAACTGTCATGCAGGGGCAAATTTGAGATACTGTGCTGATTTTATAGGCGGTGTTCAAGAGAGAAAGAGTGAAAGGTAAGGATGGAAAGTGTATTGGATAGGAATTATTACCTAACCCAGTCATATAAAATGCTGCCTAGCCACCATCTAGTGGGCTGCAGGCAAATAAATTCTGAGAATGAAGTACATCTAGTACTTCTTAGGCGTTGGCAACTGTAGTGCTTTCAAACTGACCCCATTTAAAACAACTGATGGAATATCTTGTGGGGTACTTCCAGATACTCCTTTCTGCACAAGTATTGGAGTGACAAGTATTTGAAGTATGCAAAATCTTCAATTAAGTGCATAAGAAACAGATAAAAGTTTCAGGAGAACATGCTAAGTAATTTTAAAATGCTTCTTCCTGAATTTTAGGAGCATTCTGTAGTGTGCAGTTAGAAATGCTGCTCTGTGCCCAACTGAGACTCTTGGAATAGTTGGTGTTTTTAATGGGAACCTTATTGAAGAAGGAAGGAAACAACTTCAGGTGGAGGGAGTTGAGAGAAAATGAGAATTAATAAAAACAAATAAACTTTATATTGATGTGATTGCTGTTGTGCTTTTTGTGTTTCAGTTTGCAAGACATATCAAGAAATCTGAAGGCCAGAAGACACCCAAAGTTGAGTTACAAATCTCAATCTATGGTGTAAAAATTCTAGATCCAAAAACCAAGGTAAGAAACTTACATGGGTATTTTCATGCTAAACTAGTAAATATTTTTTTCTCTGGTTTTAAGGTTTTCATTGGTTTGTATTTTTTAAAGTATTATAACAAAAGCCATTTTGTTGATGGAAAAAAGTCTTTGAAAATACCATATTTTGTTGCAATACCTGGGTGACATCTTCACAGGAAGGTACATGATAGTCGTGAAAGCACGCTGTAGCTGATGTGGCATTCAATTTTTTTAATCCTTTTACAGCAGAACTTTTAAACTTTGGAGAGGATGAAAACAATGACCTAAATAATTAACTCTGCATATGATAAAAACCCTTCCATATATATGTTGAATATTGAATTTGGAAGATTCTTTTGTTCCTACTTCTTAATTGTGGAGTAATTGCTGCATGCAGGCAGTGGCAATGCCTTTTCTCAAATGGTAGCTGTAGTTCAAAGCTTGCAGCTCATTTTTGCTTCAGACTCTTCACACAACCAGAACTCAACAGCTCACACACAAGCAGAGTGAAAAAGAAATATCCATGTCAACTTTAATTGGAGTTTTTGCATTTTCCCTGTGCAGTAGGGCATAAGGAAAACCCCAAATCCTGGCAAAAACTGTTTTAAAATAACAGTTTGAAATGCCAAAAGATCTTAGGCCTCCTGCAGAGATTAGCAGAAATCTGTGGGATATATGTTCCTGGGGGAGTGGGAACATTCTGATCTCTTAGCAATGTTGTTATTACAACTCAAGTAGTAATCAACTGTGAGCAGTCTTTTTATCTCCCCCACTTCGTTTCTTGTAGCTCCATGTAAATTTCAATTGAGTTTTCCTTCTTTTTGCATGGTTTATAAATGCTTTAGGAAGTTCAATTTCATGTTATCAGCACTAATTAAAGTCTTTTTTGCAGTGTGTTTTTCAAACAAAGCACTTGAGTAGGAATATTGGGTTTTAGTCAGACAGCGACTATTAATGGCAATAGGAACAGGAGCACAGCTCATATATCAGGACCTGATTCTATACTTAGCCCTCAAAAAAAGGATTATAGAAAAGTGATTCTGTCCTTTAATGATATAAAATAATTGTATGGGTCTGTAAACATCGTAGTGCTGGGGAAAGCACTTCTTGTTATTTCTGTGTGCTAAAGAGCTACAGGACAGGGATTTGGGACATGGCAGAAATTGAATACTCAGAACAGCTGTAAAGACTGAGAAAATGAACTCACTTGGGGCAAGGGGAAAAGATTGCCCATAGGGTGCATTTTTTGGCTATGTGGGTGTCTGCAAAGAGGGCATGGCCTTGTTTATGGGCTCACAGCAAGCTGGGAACCCCAGTGCTGCATGTTTTTTAATAGACAGTAGTTCACATCTAAAAGACATATTTTCCTTTAAAGCAAATACTGCTTTCCCATGTAATAAGCCAAATAAAATAAAATACCAAGAAGAGACTTGTTGAAGAAAAACAACAAAAAAACTAGCTGAGATTATTTATTTCAGTCTTGTCAAGCTCTTGCAACTGAAGAGCAGGTTGCCATTGCAACTTTTTAAATGGCTGGAAATTGTTTTTTAATGGGAAATTAGATACAGTAGCAAAAGTATACAAATAATAATGCTTAAAAGCTGCTTATGTGGCACCTCAAGTAAACAAGTATTTGTGTGTCAGATTTATTTCTCTTTACTTGGTTAGCAAAGTCATTTCTGTTTTCTCTATTTAATGTAGCAAAGGACTCATTTCAGTAAATCATTTTAACAAATCTTGGGAGATGATGAAATCTAAAGATCTTGTGCACCTGGAAAAATGATGATTTTACATAATCAGGCCCTAAATAAATTGCAGAGGTATGCAAAGCAACAGTAAAATCAGTTTTCTAGAACAGAAATTACTCTTCAAATAAACACTTCCAGATAAATGCTGTCCAAATAAACTTCCTGTTTACATTCAGTAAAATCAGGAGTAGTTTTTAGATGAGTTTGCTAACTTCTGTTATGCATTAAGTCCATTTCTGGGCGCTCTCATGTGTAATAAGAGGCATTCAAAAACATTAGTGAAGCTTGCCTGCTCTTATGAGGAAATCCAGATCTTTCCTTTGTGCATCTTTATCCTGTGAGTGCTGGAATTTCTTTGAAATTACCATTCTGTCTGTTTGCAGGAGGTCCAGCACAACTGTCAGCTCCACAGGATATCCTTTTGTGCAGATGACAAAACTGACAAGAGAATATTCACTTTCATCTGCAAAGACTCAGAATCCAATAAGCACCTGTGCTATGTGTTTGACAGTGAGAAGTGTGTAAGTACCTGGGGTGCTCTGCAGGGCTCGAGGGCACTGAGCTGCTCCTGGCTCTGCCTTGGAGTGAGGGAGGAATGGTCAACAGGAGACAGCCTGCCTTTTAACTGGGACACAGCTTTTCATGCCACTATGGTGTCTTGCAACTTAGATGCATTAAATCAAGGAAAAGTCCCTTACTTCAGTGATCTGAGGTGGTTTTCTGGGATAATTTCTCTTACTGCCCAGCTCAACATCCTGGGGGAAGCATCTGCAATACTCTCGGAGAACAGGCTTTGCATCCCACCAGGCTGAGATGTTTGCACAGCTGTTTGCAAAGATTACTGCAGCTCTGGGGCTGAGATACCCTTGCAGGCTTTTCTGCTCATGTGTCAGTCTCTGGTTTTAGTGTTGGTGTTTTTGTGTGTTGTTTCTTTTTTGGGGTTTTTTATTATTTTATCACAGTGAGGTTCTCCCTTCTTTATCCACCACTTTCACTGCCACATCTCTCAAGTTTAACAACACAAAGCACTCCCAGATGAGTCATTGCACCAAGAACTGACATTCTCTGGTGTCTGAGAGTCTATTTACTTTCTCTGCTAAAATTCTAAGCAAATGGTGTATCCATACATTCACCTTTTATTGGTCCTGCTTTGGAATCACTTGTTTCTGAAACCTTGGTGTCCTTCAGCAGTTTCCTGTAGGCTTATTTTACCCCCATCATTTTTGACAGAGATACTCTGTGCTGACTGTATAAGCACATCATAACATAGGATATGAATCAGCATAGATCTAGTAAATTATTATACTTTGCACCTACAAATGCAGTATCTGTGGGCTATTTTTCTGGATATTTGTAGTTGGAAATGATTGGGCAGTTAAATAATTGTCTGCAGTATCCTGAGTGAGCTTTTATGGTATTCACGAAAATAAGTGTTGAAATCCAGATTTAAAATCAATAGGGGTCAAAATATCCATTGGCATGAAAACATTATTTCATTAAATCTAAAAGACTTAATTTCATGATTGAACAGGCTGTAAATGCTTCAGAAATCATCAGGAAAAGCCATTGTGCACTATGGTGTCTGTTTTTATGGAAATTGAGGACATAATTTCTACTGATAAATCTCCTTTCTTATCCAAAGTATTTTTACATTCATTTTACATATTTTTGCATTCAAAATGCTTTCATAGCATTTTGCTAAGGTATTTTGCTGAAGGGTGCTTGTGATGCTCCTTTGTAGCCTTGGCTTCATGGTGGATGGGGCAAAGCCTTTGGATATGATGCATGGTATAAATTATTTTGTGATATTCTGAAATGAAAGGAGCTCCAGCAAATATTCCTAATTTACTAATTTCAGTCTTATGTTTTATGTAAAGGCAGAAGAGATAACTTTAACAATTGGTCAAGCATTTGACTTAGCTTACAGGAAATTTCTGGAATCCGGAGGAAAAGATGTTGAAACAAGGAAACAAATTGCAGGTTTACAGAAAAGAGTAAGTTCTGAACTTTTTTGTTCTCTCTAAGAGATAAAAGTACATGCTGCTGTATTTGTATTAGCTCTTTCTAAGAGATAAAAGTACATGCTGCTGCTTTTTATGGAAGCATAATTTCCAGCATTATTCTCAGATTGCGAAGGTAAAAAAAAAGACTGAAAAAAAATCTGTTAAAAAATATTTCATGTTTTGCTGTCCTCCAAGGATGTGGAAAACAAAGTTTGAAATATGGAGGATACTGAAAATGTTTTATAGTCAGATAAAGAGTTAAAGCTTGATTCTAAATCACCAGGTCTCTGATGAAACTTATGTTCAGTGGATGCTGTTGTTGAAATCCATGACTATCCCAATAGCTGTTGAATAACCACTTGCTTTGTAGATTCAAGAATTAGAAACTGAAAATGCAGAACTGAAAAATAAAGTTCAAGATTTGGAAAACCAGTTAAGGATAACACAAGTGCACGCGTCTCCAGTAAGTACCTGACATAACTCTTGTGTCTGGGGTCACTCTGTATTTATAATCACTTGATGATCATTCTGAGCATCCCTGCTGTTCCCAGAGATTGCCATTAGCATGCAGTGATCAAGCAGCACGTGTGCTGAAGGGCAGTGTCACTAACAATGACAGAGGGACGAGGCAGCAAAGTGCAAATTGCAGTCTGTGCAGCTGTGCCTCTTCCATACCTATTTGTTGCTGCCTGAGGACAGTAAATGCTCACTCGAGTAGAGAGCTGAATGTGCCAGCTGAGGGTAAAAAACTCTGCACTGAAAGGAGCTGCTTGGGAGTTCCTCACACCTTTGTCACAAGCACATGGTCACCTGTGGTGACAGCCTGCCTGCCAGGGAGTCCTTAGGTCTTGGGAGCTAATGCTGGGTGGTCAGGAAAGAGGAGCAAGGGTGGGTTCCTTGCTGGGAATCCCAACTGCTCTGCAGTTCCTGTGGATGATCAGGACAGAAGCTTGTTTAAATTGCTGGCTGGCACTTCCTAACACCTAGGCAGGGCCTCCAGCAATGCAGGTTGCACTGCAGACTGGTCCTCATGACTCCCCTCCTCTCACAAGAGTGTTCCATCTGTCCAGCTTTAGGCAGCTAGCAAAATAAATCCAACATTAATAAAGTTCTTAATGTGGGTGTGACAGAATCTCACAGGAGGAACTGCTTTTCAGCTGTGCATTTTGGACTGCCTTGTTCCTGCCTTGAATGTTCACCATTTCCCCTTAAATGGATGTTCAAAGATGTGGGCAGTGTAAAGGCATGTTTGCAGTGGTGCTGACAGTTTCTCAGCAGTGTCTGTACACTCTTTATGTTGATGAGACGCTGGTTCCCATGAGGGACTGACATTTCATTTTACTGAAATCTACTTAGAGGAGAAAGCACCATAAATTATAAATACTGTGTAGCCGCCACAGTGAACATTTTAAATTATGAATGTCTTCTCACTTATGAAGCATTCAGTGATAGGTAATCAATTTTAATGCTAAATTTAATATCAAGTTAGTCAATTCTTGCATCTTTTATTTTCCTCAATTGAGATGGCAGTTTGTTTTTATTTATGAATATAATAACTAAATGTATATTTGAATGCAAATAAATAGGCTCTTAAATGCATTGCAAGTATTTTATTATTTTATAATAATAAAATTATAATTTATATATATATAATAAAATATAATTATTTTCTTTCATTTAAGTTAAAGAACTTTGTAATTTCATTAAGCAAAAAAATGAAAGAAAATTAATAATAGTGCCCCAGAAATATCCAGTAGTTTGTGATTTTTGGTGTCTTTTACGACAATGGTGTTGCATTCCATATTAAAGAGTTAAGATCTAAATTTTTTAATTTGATGGCCACTTGTAAACACTCTCCCTGGAAGGTGTTTTATTGTTAATTACTGTTGGTACAGTGAATAGGCATATTTTTAAAAAGCACTTGTGCTGCAACAAAACTATAGAATATTGATAATTGTTTATATTAGTTAATTCATTTCAATAATCACTGTTGGCTATTGATTTGCCATTTTATTTTATTGCTTTATTTACTCCTTTATCTTGAAAATGAAAGCCCCAAACATTTCATGTCACAAATGTTTAAAATTGCAGTAGGAGCCACCTAAGAGCCTGTTCAACGTCTGCATCCATTCTGACATGAAACATTTCTGTAAATGGATGAGGGTTGGAACTCTCTGTACTCCTGGAGATGCTGGACCTTCCCTGAGCATGGTCCTCAACAGCCAAAAATTAAAATGAAACAACACCAACCAACCAAAGCCAAGCTCATTTTTAGGAAAAGGTCTTAGCCAACTCCAGGCCCACAGCTGTTCCCACCAAGCCCTATAGACTTGGGCACTCACCAAGAGGCAGCTTTCAGGCAGGTCCTTTTAAACAGATCTTGTGGAGATGATGAATCAGAGCTCTCACTGTGCTGGTGTGGGAGGAACTCCATGGCAGTGCAGCTCTTAAGCTGAGAATGAATGAAGGAATGGGCTGGTGACTTAAGTGCAGAAAAAAAGATAAAAATATTACATTTATACACATTAATAAAGAAAATTAATATGTTTATTAGATATATTATTTATTAAAGATAAATTATTATATTTTATATAACTATAATTTTTTTAGGGATTTTTAAAAGGATTATCAGCTGTTGTGCCTGCAATAGCAGTGAATGTGATGGCACCTATCTCCTTTTTTACTTTGTGAGCAACAAATATGTATGAAGGAACAAAATTGCAAACAATTCATAAGACAATAGATTCCCTGTTGTGGCTTGCAATTAATTTTTACCCTTTTCCTTCAACTATAATTTCAAGTATGATTCTGCAAAGTCTTGTTTCCTATCAGAAAAAAAAAAATGTTGCAGCAATTTCTTTCCCCCTATTTCCACATGATTTCTGTAATGAAAAAAGATCACTTTAGTTTTAAACTAAATAATTATGGATCTTTTCTGAATTTAAACTAAAAATATCTGTGTACTGCTGCTGCTCTGTCTTCAAAATTAAACTAACAGATCTATATTGTGATTATGTTGTCAGAGTAAACTTTTCAGATATGCTGATAGTATTTTCTGAAATTAAATAGCTTTAATGAAGCTGAATATCCAATGTGGGGAATAATACCTTGTTTGAGTCCCTTTCTAAGCACTTTTGAGTGGATGGGGAAAGCTTCCTTCCATGCAGATATTCTTGGTATTGCATGCCGTGGAAGTATGACAATTGTCCTTGTGATTTAGAACAGATTTATTAAACTGTAAGATTTAAGTTTTCTTGCATTTTTCACATCACACTGTTGAATCATGCAGGGATGCCAGTGCCATACAACAGCTTTCTGAAGCTTTTCTTAGCCATAATAAGCATTTTGATTTATTTATATTTTTTTAATCATTTATGGCTGGTGCTCCTTATCTGGCAGTCCAGCTCTTCTGCATGCTGAGGTCTAGGGAAGGGATTGTTCAGTGGTCAAAGGAAAATTTAAGCCTTGATCCTTGATACCTTATGTGATAAAAGAACACATGCCTTTAAGTGGCATCACAGCAGTTTGTAAAGAAATGTTGAGTTTCAGAAGCCAGATAGAGATGGTTAAAGGTTGCTTCTGTTTGTGCTTAAACAGTACCTTGGATTGTCACAGCTTGTGCTTTCCTTTTTGTGTCTGGCTCTGCATGCTCTTTGTGCTCTCCCAACGTTTGCAGCTGTGACCGCCAGCACGTGATGTCCCTGCCATGCTTTCTATGGCAAGGCGCTGATCCAGGAGAGGATGCCTGTCCCACCTGGCAGTCACTGGGAAGCCACGGTGCCGTTTGCCTGCAGTGCCAGTCTGTCATTTCTTTATTCCTGCTTCTGAGGTGCACTGATTCTTCCTGTCAGTTTTTAATGGAATGGAGAAGGGAGAAAACACTTCAGGAAATTTGAAGTGCAGCAGGTTTTTTTTGTATTCTATCACTGACCCTTGATTTGTGTGGCTTGGGTTTTATTTGGCGCTTTTTTTTTTTAAAAGCAAGCCAATTCTGCTCTTTTTGACAGCTCAGTCTTCTGATTCACAGATCGTTTTCCCACGAGCAGAACCAGATTACATTTCCTGTTTTCACTTCAGTATCAAAAGAAAATAGAATGTGAGAGCATCTTTAAACTGTGGATGCATAACTTAATATGTGTATGGTTTAAGCATCTGGTTCACTGCACATTAAAAAAAAAATTGTTTCAACATGCTTCAGTTCTAAACAGATACGTCCAGGCTGTCACTTGAAATAAACTTTTCTAACTTCCTCTTGTCACTGAAAACAGGTTTGTAGCTAAATATGAAATAAAACCATTTGCTCAGGATCAAATGTAATACTATCCAGACTTAAAAATTCAGATCCTCTTTTACTTCCAAAAGGTTTTTAAAACATTTTGTCTGTAGTTTCACAAACTATTGACAAAATTTGATATGCCAGGCTAGACTGCAATGTGTGGCTTTGCTGACAGAATTACATCTCTAAAAGGAGTTTGCCCTGTGCTCACATATTGAGTTCTTGGGTAATAGTGTTAAACACTTTCTTTTGCAAAACATAATACTACAACACCTTAATTTGCTGATCTTTCACATCAAAATGTGTACAAATTAATGACCTATCCAAAAATCCATGCATGATCTAACTAAGAGAAGGAAATGCAAGCAGTGTATTGTAAGCTTAAGGCTTCATTTTAACCACAATATCAAATCTATTTTGAGTGGATAATTTCATAAGAGAGAACATCTTTCCAGCTGAAATATATGTTACTAATTGTTTTAATTAAATATGTTTTAAGTAATGATAGAATTAGAGTATTAGGGAGTTTATTGTGAGTCCTCAGTTGCTCTATTAAAAAAAAAAAAAAAAAAAACAGAAAAAAATCCCACTTGCATATAAAAATTGAAAGTAGTATTAATTAAAAAATTTAGGGATGACTTTTTTCTGTCCAGTTTATAAGCAGTGCAAGTTAAAGACTTGATTTGTATGTACAAAGGGAAATTCAGTGTAAAACTCCCTTTTGGATGATTCTTGCATGTATTGCAGGTTTTTTGCAGGCCAACTAAGGGTTTATTTGAGGACATATTTTAAAATAATACTGACAGAGTGAAATGGGTGCAAAATATGTGTGTGAATAATGCAATTACCTACCCCTTGTATTTTTGCAGTGTGTAAATGGATGAAAACCATTGACAGCAATTGAGTTCTGCTTTTCAGGGATACAATTGCCATCAGAATTCTCTCCTTGCTTGCTTATTAGTATCACTAGGAAAATTTTTCTGTAGCTGCTCTAAATCTAGCCATATGGCCAAATCAACATCAATCTAATTTAGGTGTTTTTTCTGTCAGTTCATAAACTCTATGGGAAAAATAAAATTTCTTTCTGAACCTATAAAAGAAGCCATTAAGGCAATGAGATCATAGCTGGAAATAAAAGAGAGAAAACTGGATTGTATAATGAAATACTTTTGCATGAAATACGCTGTGAAAGTTGAACATCAAATTATCAATCTTCATTCTTTTTCTCTCAGGATATTGTAGCTAATTAGATTTACATTTGCTCAGCACATTCAGTAAATAATAAACTGCTTAGTGATCATGTTTTCTGCATTCGGGTCAATGCTTTTGAGCAGTCCTCCTAGAACTTTGAGAAGTTAGTCCCTCAGATGAGTGTGTTTGCCAATGCAGAAGTGTTATGCAACAGGAACTATCACTTTTTTTTGGTGTCCTGAGTGGCTCTGTCGAGGACATGCAATCCCAAACTAAGAGTTTCCTTAGTTTGCCTCTGGAGCTGTGCTTCCATGTGCCATGGGAAATGTTGGCATGGAACATTTCCTTTGTCTCACTCCTTTGCACGCACTGCTCAAGTTTCTGTGACTTGTGTATCTGTTGTTTACTTCTCATCTGTTGCAGTGGCTTGGCAATGCTTTAATCACTGATCTTTTTTGCATTTGGTCTTGATTATGTGAGGACCATTGGATTCTCATCCTGCTGTTTGCCTGTGGGGACCCTGCTGCAGTTTGTGTCCCTGGGAGGCTTTGGATGCTGCTGCTGTGTAACTGCAGCCTCCAGAGCTCAGCACAGCCCTGGCACAGTGGGCTCACATCATGTCTTACTTGCTGCTGTTCCCATTGCCAGTGCTGCCCAAAGCTGCCGGAGAGCACTGAAACATGGGGGAGGCAGAACTGGAGGGCAGCAGGAAGAGAAAAATGTTGGGAGAAGCAGCCCCAGAAGGATCAGTGTTCTTCCATGCACCATAACTATTGCCAAAGAAGCAGTGTGGAATACTGGAATACCTACATGGAGGTGGTGCAAAACCCTTTGAGTTTTAAGCAGAACATTGAAGACACTGATTGATTAACCTTTCTCCAAGGTTTTGTTGTGACCCTCATTGGAAAGCTTTACCACACTCACGGGAAAACCCCAGGATAGACATTGGAACTGTATGCAGATTTCAAAAACCATTTTGGAATGTGTTTATGCATATCACTTGATTCCTGTTCCACCAAGATTGCCAAGTGGGAAAATGCACATGGTTTTTTTGCCTTTCTTCAGCTTGTTTAGATTTATAATACTCTGTGTTCAGATGTTTGAGCAGTTCTTCGTGAGGGTATAAAATTCTGCTGCATTTATAACATTAAAGAAAATGGATTTGAAATTCCCTATGGCATATTTCATGTCACTGAAAAAGTACTAAGTTAACTGAAGATTTAGCAGTTAATTAATGGAACTGCTAATGCTTATACAGTATTTTATGAATTAGCAAGTTATGGATTAGTGAGTGTTCTTAGTAGTTCCAAATATCAGGAAATGAGCAGGTTCTTGACTAAATGCATAATTTTCCATTCAAGGCCGCTCACCATTCCCTGGAATATTGCTGCAGTTTCCTGCTGTGGTGGTTCTATATTACCAATTTGAATGTCCAGAGGAACAAAACCATTTCCTAATTTTTTTCCAATTCCCACTTAAGTGATTGCTGTGTGACTGTGACACAGAGATTGCAATCAGTATCTAGAGACACCTTGTGAAAAGAAACAATTTTGAAGTGATTTTCCAGTTAATAAAACCTCAATCACGTTACATTTTCTGATATGATGCAGCACAAGAGCTCATCTTCAGCACCCTTCTCAGCAGAATGAGTCAGAAATAAATCCTTTGCTGGCACTTAGTTATATCTAACCATAAAAGAGACAAAGTCCTCTGAACTTGTATGATAATTTCATTAAGTATAATTTCTTGTTGTTTTCTTATGTTAATGGAATGAGGCCCAAATTGGAACATGTTGTATCCATCCCACCATTACTACAGGTCTGAGTGGCAACCTCAGATAAAACACAGTTGCTGTATGAAATGACAATTTAATTATTTTTACTATATTTTCTTCCTTTTTAATTTGGTGTAAGAATATTAATTTTCAGACGCTACACCCTTTTCAGGTTGTATTCTTTAGAATAAGGGTCTCTGCCTTTCTCCTCCTGCACTTTGTGCATCTTGAGGCATTCCCTGTTTTCCACAGTCGAATACACTTCCCTGCTGCCCCTGTGGTGTCTGTGGGTTCCAGAGGCTGTGAGCAGAAAGCCCATCAGCCTTGCAGGTCCTTCTGGGCTCTGGGATGAGACACAGAGCAGCCCTCCCAGCACCTGATGGGTTCTGTGCTGCTCTCAAAATGAAAAATTCCCAGGGAAAATCCATGTCCTGAGCTGGTTCATTCCCAAAAGTGCTGTAGGAAGCTCGCCACCCCATATGGTGTGTGGTGTCCTAAGTGTCACTATGAGACCTGTGCCTGCTCCAGTTCAGGGCTCAGATGACACCTGAGCTGTATGTTCTGGTTTTGTATTGAATTTTTCCATTGTCTGGATTTGATATGTGTTTCATCACCCTCATGGCTTTGCTGCTTGGTGTCCTTTGTGCATTTTGCTGCTTTCTGTATGATTTTTCATGTGACATCCAGGCCTTCTTGTGAAAAATTCTTATTCTTTGCTGTTTTGCATTTCAGGAGAGTATTTGGCTTTCTTAATTACACGGTGTTTAATCTTTTTGAGCATTTATTATTCTGAGGGCTGGAGTTTTTTCCCATAGTTATGTACAGCAGCAAGGATTCCATGGCAGTAATGCACAGTAGCACTGCAACTCTGCTACCTGTAGTCTGGTGATACACTTGAAAGAATAATCAGAATTCTCTCCTGTAGGTTTTTGTATTTCTTTTAGTTGATTACCATTCCAAACCCTCCATTTCACAATTCCAGCATAGAAATGTTTGAAGTTGGGATGAAATTTTTTTTTTGATTCTTTAATGCTGAATTGCATGTTTTGAGTAGGGAATTTTGTGGGTTGTTTTGAAATTCTCAAGCATGGCATTGTTACTACATTTAGTCACGTGTACCATTAACCAGGTTAATCTGTAAAGAAAGAAGCTGAGACTCATTTTAAAAGGATGTGAAATGTTTTGTTTTCTACATAACATTGAAAAAAAATAGTTTAAAATAATTGAATCCTGCTCTATTGAGTTATGCAAATTTCTGATGAAATAATCATGACATATCCATTGTGTAACACTACAAGGGGAGCAAAAGCAAGCTTCAGAATTCTTGCTGCACTCATCTGCCACTGCATCAGCCTGGGCCAGTCATAGGGGTTTAAGCAGGACTGGGTTTAGGGTTTTAGACCCCCAAAGATACCAAACTTAGGGTTTAAGTTTTAGGGTTTAGGACACCTCCAGCCCAGGTGCCATGCCTGCCTTCTCCATGTGGAACTCCTGGCTGTGGCCAAGAAGAACTTTCTGCATGAGTGTGCAATCCCTCCTGTTAAGATCCAAATATTAATCTGTCCTCTGAAGATTTTAGTTCAATAATGAGCTGCTCTTTCAGCACTGGTGGGATATAAATGGTAGATTTTTCCTCAATCAGTTAGAGAAAAGTCTGACCTGTGCATTAACCAGCACAGTAACTCTTCTCCCCACACTTGTGCCTACTGCTAATTTACAAGTGCAGATGTGAGAGATTGCTGATACCTTGTTGGATTTAGACATTTCTTACCATCTCACACACACACACTGTTGGAAAGATGCCTGACTTCATTTTATTTGGTGATGATCAAGGATCAAGCCTTCTTTGTTCCAACGGGTATTGAATTACCTCTTAATGTGGCATTTCCTTATATTTTGTTGAAATATTGTCAAGTTTTGTATCTTGTAACTATAGCACTGAACAACAAGTTGCTGACAAACTTTTTTTGAAGTATGAAATGTGTTTCTTTTATTCTTCTTTCCCTGACATTACCACGTTCTGTTCCTCAGAGTGTTTTCTCTTTCTGTGATTCCTTTTCAGCTGCTGCACATAAAGTGTGATAATGATGAACATATGTTTCAAAGACCCTCTGCTTTTTTCTGGTGTAACAATGAGGATTCACCTCCTTGTTTAGATATCTCTTCCATTACGCTTACTCCTAGGAGTTCTCCTGACTCTAGACTGCCACCTGGATTGTTAATCCCACCACCTTCAAAAAGTGGTCTTCCAAAGCCTGCCAGTGAATACAGCTGCCCAAGACCTCGTGTAATCTTGCTGTGCAAGAGCTTGTTCAGTTTTAGTTTTTTTTTATTTTTGGCTTTCTTTCGTTCTCTGTTGTGTATTAACTTGTGTTAAAAATGTGCATTTTGTACAGTGGCTAAGGGATAGGGAGGATGAATCTTAGATTCTCTAGGGGTACTCTTAAAATACGGAATTTGTGAAGAATTACTTTTATTTCTACAGAGCTTTTTCTTTCCCATTCTCAAAACATAAATTCTTACTTTTACAACATGTTTAAATTAATCCATTAATTAATGATCTCTGTTATCTGTCAATCTTTTATTAAAGTTTTTTTTATATGAAGAATAGCAATTCAAAACAATTCTAGAGGTCCAACTGCAAGGGCTTCTTCCCCCCAGGAATTAATAGAAAAGCAATGAGCCATTAAATAACTTTTAGAATACTTTATAAAAACTGTGCAAAATGAATGTTGAAAATTATTCTCAAATATGAAATGGGCATATTGCCTCCTTTTTCATATTAATGTGCTTATACTCTCAACTTTTCTTCCATTTGCAAGGAATATTTGCTTTATTTAGCGACCATCCTGGCTTTCTGCATGTGTTCACTAAATAAAAATGCTTCTTGTGCTCATATGTATTCAAAATACACATTTCTTAATTCACTAACAGTTTTAATTAAACGCTATCAGTAGAATCAAAATGACCAGTAAGTGACTCCAACAACGTTGAATGTAAATGGGAAATGAGTCTAAAGTTTGGGTGTTCTATTTTTTTGCCTGAAGGGCACGTTTATAACTAAATATAAGTGCTGTTTATCTGTCTTCTAGATAGCCATAAACATTTAGCAAATAATAAGGTTCTCCATTAGCACATATGATCTCCAAGTCATTCTAGGGTTGCCCATGGATGTTGATGGAAATGGAGGCTGATATAAGCATTTATTGATGCCCTAAACCTGATCCCACCTTTCTGATGCTGACAAAAGCCCGTCTATAATCAGAGCAATTTTGGATGAAGGAAGGGCTGTGCTTCTTTATTGTGTTTATTTTGGGTGCATCATATCAATTGCCCTGCTTGGAGTGGGAGCAGATGACATCCAGCCATCTGCCAGACCTGGATTATCCTGGTTCTCTGCAGGGTTAGTGCAAGGTCCATGGACACCAACAGGAGCCTGTGGTGTCTGAACTCTGCACTGAAATCTTTTCACAATACATGATCTTTGAAATGCCAATAGTAACTTAAGTTGAGGACTGTCAGAGTTTTGGATGTGTTAAAATCTTGAACGCTGGTTCTTTTATGAGGTTGTTTCACCTATGGTCATAATTGGGAATAGCAATGACTGAGAGATTTTTTTTTTTTAAAGGCAAATGAAAGCAGTATGTTAAATGTAGATTTTTTTTTTTTCTTGCTATGCTTCTGTATAGTAAGAAAAGTGAAGAAATACCCCAGGTTGTTTTAGATATTGAATAGTTACAGATCTCTCTCAATCCAATTTGAAAATATTAATACAAATTTAAAATATGGATTCAAAACTCCTAAGAATCACAGAAGTTCTAAGAAATAGGAGATGTAGGACTTGGGAGCCCTGGGGTTTTTTTCCTCAAAATTTTAACAGTGCATTCAGAGGAAGGCTGTGGATCAATATTCCCTCTCAGCAGGCACTGCAGAGAACCTCCAGAGAGAGATAAGTGTGATTCAGGGCCACCTGTAGACTTGGCTTAGGGATCTGTGATGTGAGCTGTCCAAGGGCAGCTGTGGGTCTGCAGCACAGGCACTGAGGAAAGCAGCATTCCAAAATAAGAATCCAACCATGTGGCTCTCATGGACAACCTGCTTGCCAGGTTATCATATTTGTGTATTCTGAATGAAAGGATCCATGTGACTAATTTAACTTGTGCTTCAACATTTCTGCGTGGATAATTTGTGCAAACTGAATCTTGTTTCAAAGCTGCAGGCTTTTGCTGTGCCTGGCTGGCCTTTCTAATACACAGGGTGTGGGAGTTTCTGTATTGTCTCAGCAATAACATGAACATGCAAACTAGTTTTGCCTTCAGCTTGTCAGTCTCAGTTTTAATCTATTCCATCCTCTGTCCTCAGTGTTCAGTATATTTTAACTTGACTGTGCCTCACTTGTGCCCTGAAGTTGCTCCTGGTGGCAGGAGGAATGAACCATTCAAACCCAAATATGGCTGTAGAACTGTAGTAATTGGTGGATTTGGGGTTTCTTGCTTGCCCAGTATTTTTTTTAACCCTTCCAAATTCCTGTGTGTTTTGAATTAAATCTCTTCAGTTTTACCTTCAAGGACAACAGGTTTATTTTGGGTATTAATATTCAGCATATCATGTTTAGATAATTACTTGTGGAAAAACACATTTAAAGCTTTGATCAAACCAGTTTCTCTAAACTGCCAAATAAGGGATCATGTAAAGAAGGATTAGTAAACCAAAAAATACTGGGATTGTATCTTTGAACTTGGTTCTGTGCTCTCCAGAGCAGAGCACGTTGTTGTTGCCATATTATCTCGACTGGGTCTCATGAAGGTGTCTGCACTCATATGTCTGCAAGAGAGCTGCTTCTCACAGCTTTGTCAGGTGTAACTGGGATACATTTTCAACTGAAAATGGAAAAATTGCAATGCTGCTTTTGTACTGGGGAGTGTTAGCCTGTGTCAGAGTCTGTACTGCAAATGCCATTTGCTTGGTGTCAGGAGCTGGGGTTTGCATGCTGGTGGTTTTTTTTAACTTTTCTTTTCAAAATGTGACTCTTATCTGCATGCTGAAAAATTCAGTATTGTGATCTTTTTCATGTGAAACATTGCCCTAATATTTATTGTCCTTATTGTAGGCAGGCAGTGTGACACCTAAATCACCCTCCACTGACATCTTTGATATGGTTCCCTTTTCTCCCATATCCCCTCAGTCATCAACACCTACTCGCAATGGCACACAGCCTCCTCCAGTACCCAGTAGATCTACAGAGATCAGTAAGTTTTGTAACAACTGACCTACTTTTTGATTACGTTATTTTTTTAATAAAGCATCTTTTAAAGTTTTACGTACGTTTTGCATGAAAAGCCAAATGCAGTTTTTGTAAATCACATTCACTAATGCCTTTTCATCTTTATACCATCCTCCCAAAGTCCTTGATGTTGCTGCCAAGTTGCATTATAAACAAACTTGCTGTGAAACTGTGACATATACACTTGGAAGGAGTTGGGTTGGGGATTTTAACTTGGCTTTTCTTTTACAGTCTCTTTTCTGTACTTCAAGGAATACTTTAACTTCCTGTTAGCTCTTTCCTTGTCAAGCCACGGTTCTAGCACCCAGAGCCTGCATTTCTGGGGAAGGCAGCAGGTGGAGTAAGTATGGTGATGGTGATGCTCAAGGGAGGGCTGAAGAAACTCCTCAAGGAGACTTGGAATGCTGTTTTCAACACTGCTTTTCGTGTCATGCACAGCTTTGTTTAGCTGTAGTTGATGAACCTCTCCAGATCTCCAACCACTGCTAAAAGGTCTTCAGAAGGGTATTAGCAACAGCAATTTTATTTTGCAAAGGCTTGAAAGCATTTAGGGTAAGGTTCTTGAATTCAGGAAATCTTTTTGGAGTCCAGAAAGTCTTTTTAAAAGCTTTGGAAATCCCTTGAGGGGAGAGGAGAGTGGGGCATGCACAAGTGATGTTAGAGGTTGTGGAAATATGGGTCTGTGTGTGTGTCTTCTGCTCCTGATGCCTGTTTTAGAGTGAATAAGGGATGTTAATGTTACTGCCTGCCACCATATGGAACACATTTGAGGAGATTGTGCTGTTTTGGGGCATGCCTCTAGAGAATTTTCAGCTGTGAATGGGAGCTGTGCACAAAAACAAAAATGCATTTTCTAACTTCAGTCAGTGAATGTCTTCCCTCCCCAAGCCCATATCTGATGCACTGCTTGGTGCCATTGCTCGGAATGTCTGCCACCTTCTAAAGAGAAAGTAAATGTTCAATCTCTTAATTCAATAAAGAGCCCTGTATTGTAAAAGAGAATATTTTAAAACTATGAATGAATTTCTGTGGGATTCTCAAAAGGTATACTGACAGAATTTTACATCTATCAATTATAGTCATAACTATGTTTTAAATTATATGAAAATAGTATTTACTATTTTCATATAATTTAATAGAATATTCAAATAGTCTAATAGAATAATAGAACAGCTCTATTGAGAGAATTTTATGCCTTTACAATAAATAATTGAAAGGTTGCTTCTCTGAAACTCTTATCAGTGCCGTAAAATAGATCTAAATGTGCATATACAGCTTCAAGAATGGCAACTTAACTTGAATTACAGTCTAGATTTTAACTTTTTACCTCTTGACTTACCTCAGTTCCATCGAAATTGTGGCCCAGTTCCATAGAAATCTTGTGGGAATCAGCACTCAGGTCTTGAAGGATCTTGAAAATTCCAGCTATATGGGATTTGTAATATAAGGGGAAAGAAAAAAATAGTTGCTTATTAACAGCAGTATTTATTGTTTAAAGTAATTGCTGCTTCTGCACTTCACTGATTTGACTTTTTGAGATGATGTAGTTCAGAGATGCCACTTCAGGGGGAGATTACAAAGCCCATCATGGTCTTTATACTTTTGATCCCTGCTCTTTCAGTCTGTGTCATGATACTTTCTGTGTTGAAAATTACTGTATTCATGAGCTATTAATGCTTTTTGGCATGTTTCAGAGCGTCATTGAAACATGAGAGGAATATTTTATCATCAAACAAGGGTTTACTGTCCCAGATGAGAAAGCTCAGCTCCCATAAGCTCTTTCAGGCTGTGAATGCCCCCTTACTGTAGCAATGTGCAATAATGCATTGCTTTGTGGTGTCACTGCTGCCAGAACCAGCAAGCTGGCATTTCTTTCTCCAGTACAAGTCAGAGGGCTGGTAACCAAGAGGAGCAAAAGTTTGTAGTCTGTATTTTCTAGATAATCTTTTCCTCTTGCTATCTCTACTTTCTTTATCACTGCACTCAAGCAGAGTTGATTTGGTGAAAGTACCAAGTGCTTTTTTTGGATTTTATAATTTTGTTAACTTTCACCTTTCTCACATTCAATAGTAAAGAAGGAGAAAGATGAGAGTTTGCCATCTATTTGTTAGTATCACCTTATTTTATTCCATTTGCCTAAGTGGAGCCTGTTAGCCAGGCAGGGCACTTGGGCTGCTCAAGCAAAATGTGCTTTTAAAAGCAAAGTTCATCTTATTCATCCACTGGCCAGTTTGAGAAGCCAGCCAAAAATAACAGTGCCCCAGAAAGGCGTGGGCATTTGTAGGAAACCTGCAAAAATACAAAGCACTTTGCATTCTTCCAAGGAATAGTTACATAGGTGATTTCTGGCACCAGGATGACAGTTCAGCTTCCCGTAATGACAAATGCCCAGAGTTAGAATTTTGCTTGCCAGTTCTTCCCTTGATAATTTCACAGGGAAAACAGTTGTAGGGTGATAAATGGTACCTCTGGCTTTGCTGAGCTCACAGCATGTAGTTCAAGATGCCTTTTAAGACTAGAGCAGAACAACAGTGACTTTTTTTAATTTTTTTTTTTTTTTTGGAAAGACAGCTATTTCCAAAGCATTTAGGCTTTAAAAAATAAATTAAATCTTGAGATTTTGAGTACATATTCAGCAGTGTTCCAACAGGGCTACTCAGTAAGTGTCTGCTCACTACTGGCTGCATCAGCAGTAGCAAACAAATGGGGTTTACCTATTTAAAGGAGAAAGTGGCATAACTTTTGTGCAGGAAGTTGCAGATTGGTTAAATGCATGCTGACTCTTTAGGTAATAATTGCAACATAGTGAAATGCAACCAAAAATGCAGTGCTAGAGATTGCATGCTGCTTCCTCATGGAGTAAGGGGTTGTAAGTTCTTATAAGTTATCTGAATAGTCAGAATTAGCTCATTAATTTTATTTCATTAAAGGAGGAATTAACTTAGGTTTCTTGTTGGTACAGCATTATTTTCATATCTCAGAAAAGAACTGTAGAGGATTATTCTCTACTGAGTTGTTCAGTATTTATTTCACACAAATGCATCATGAACAATCCAAGGTCACAACTGGCAGATGCAGAAATCTGCTCCGAGGTGCTCTTTTTCTGCAGATATTTAAGAGCATTTTGTCAGAATAATGGCTGTAATAATTTCCAAAGAAAAAAAAATATGGAGTAGCCTGCAGCTAAATGAAATGCTTTCTGGATTTCCCTGTCTCAGTTTATTCCAAATATTTCCTTGGGTGCTTATCTCTAAGTGTGATTCATTTTTCTCAACACAGCTGCTCCATCTGGGCAAAGCATATATCAGCATAGCTGTGAGCCTGGATGAGAGCTGAGATAGAGATTGGGATGTGAAGTGCAGCAAAAAAACCAAATATTTGTATTTTTGCTTAGTAATTGCCAATTTTGATTTTACCATAGAGTGCAGGTTGCTATTCTCCAGTATTGTTTGTTCTCCTGAATGTCAGGTCCCAGAATTTATCACTTGTTCATGTTATCCTGTGGTTTGAGCTGAGCATCTAAAACATCAACATTTCATGGTTTTTGAATTTGTGGGTCAATTTTGCAGCCTGTGAATTTATTTCCATCCAGAAAGGAATGAGAAAGGGAAAGGAAATTATTTCAACTGTTTGAAAGGATAATTTTCAAAGGCTTCCTGGTTGCTGTTTATTGGAGAAAGAAATGCCTGTCTATGGTACAGTGATTTTGGGGAGTGTGCAAGACAAGATGTTCTTGTTATAGCTAATTTTCATGCAAATACTATGGCCTGAAATGAAAAGTTACCACTTTATCCTGTCTGTGCAAAAAAGGAGTCCCTCCTCCATAATGAGTGGAGTGAACATTGGTGGGTAAGCCTATGGATATCCCAAGGAATATCCCAGCCCTGCAGGGATGAAATCCTCACATTTCTCCATTTTACACATGTTCTTCAGCTTTTGCTCTCAAGGCAAATAATGACAGTGCTACTGAAAGTATTCCATGGAACTTTGTGCTTCCCTGACTCTTAGCAGTGCAGCCTCTCTTTAACACTCAAACTTTAAATGCAGAAAAACAGTTGTTCTGTGAAATTCTTCATCTGGAATGGATAGCAAGTTTTGATAGAGATAATTCCCCAAGTAATAACTTTCCTCAGAAACCCAGTTAGGTAATGCTTCTTTATTTTGAATTTGATTCTATGCAGGGTTTACTAGGCTCTGTCACTTGGAATAGGTCACACTCTGGTTGTTTTAAATTCTGCTTTGTATACAGTATAAATTCAGAAATCTTTCCCATTAAAGGAAGGAGTCACATTAAAGGAGTTAAAACTTCTGCTTTTCTCCTGCTAATGAGCTCAAAAGGGCTTTCATTAATACAAGCCCAATAATAAGGCATGAATGAGATAACAGCCATAATAGTGTACAAAATACTTGCTTTTAAAAATAGTCAGAAGTCATGATTCAGTACAAATTACATGCAGGCATTTTGTCCTTCACTGTTTTTTCCTAAATACATTCAGTAGAATGTTTGCTAAGCCCTGGTGTTGGAACTGTCTGCTTTCAATTGTCTGACCACAGAGAAAGTGTCAGCTCCTTTTAAAGGTAAAAAGAAAGAAAATGGACCTACACAATGACCCATAGACTGCTGAGGGTTATAAAGTAGAATCACTTTTTTGCCCAGTAGAGGTTAGATTGCAACTCCAAGCTGCTACACATCTGAAGGTTATTTGCTGGGAGCATCAGAGCATTTCAGGACACTGGTTATACTGGAGCAGACCCATTTTGGCTGTGAAAGAGGCAAAGGATGAGAGAGAACCTAATTTTTACATTCGATTATCTGAGTTCAAGTCTCTCTTGCACACAGGTGGTCTGCCTTTGCCAGGAAAGACTGGATTTCTTCCTGGCTCTAGTGGACTCTTGGAATAAGGCTCTCTTATCTGGGCCATCTCCTGGTCCCGTGTGACAGTTTGTAGCTGCTTAGCCACAGTTTTCTAAATATGTAATCAATCAAGTTCTGCTCAAATTTCTGTACTTTATCATGGGAATTTCTGTACTTTATTGTGGGAGCACATTCTGGTACTTGCCAGTAATTTAAAATGCCTGCTGTGCAGCCTGATAACACCTAATTGATAAGGGCAAAGCCCTGACAGACTGATATGCACAATAACTGTTGAAGAGCCCAGAGAACACAGGTGTGAAATTCTGCCTGTAAGGATGCCAAAACCAAACCAGCTGTGCAGCTGTAGGAAGGTGCTGCACCGCTGATAACAGGACTGGGAATTCTGCAATGAGGGGAGTGGTTCCAGCAGTCAATTGTCACCCAAACCTCAGGTGTTAAGGGTGAATTTTGTGCTGAACTGCTCAGTCACTTCAGGGTTAATTGCCCCCCTTACCGTCACACTCAAAAACTAAATTTGTTTTGAGGCAGGTAGAGTGCTTGTCAAGTTTCTTGCTAGGCAGCCATGAATGTTAGGAGAGGGGATATCTCCTCGTGGTTCAGGTTTTCTCTCCACCAGTGACAAGGCTGTAGGAACTTGGTTCTGTAAATTCTGCAATCAGTGGGGTTTGGTTAGCAGTTTTATTTTTTTTTTAACTGCTGTAGTTTAATCCAATGTGAGATGGGAAATGTGCCTAGAGATGGAACTTTGACCTGTAGGAGAGAAAAATCTATTACTAAGAAGGAGGAAAAAACACCCAAAACCTGAAAAACCAAAAAATATTTGAGCAGGCAGATATAAAGAACTATACTGGTCTAATACGAAAAAAGAACCCAAAAGAACTCCAATTGTATTGGAGGTGTTTCTTCTTAACCAGACAAAAACAAGAAACATCACCCTCCCTTTGACCACTAGAATGTAAACTGCAATTAAGAAAAAGTGAGAAACTTTTGGTACTGAGAAAGTGAAAATTTGCAATCATTCTATTTATGCACCCAAATTTAGTGGAATTTTAGCATAACAATTCATGATCCTGTTGTGGTTTTGGTTTTTTTTTTAAATTACTTTTTCTTTCTTAATGTGGTTTTCTCCAAGATTTTAAAACTCTGATGGCTTTTAGTTTTAATTACTGCTAGTTGTTCATTGAGGAACTGTATCAAATTAAGACCTCACCTTGCCTGAGTAAGAATATTTGCTTGTCTCACAAAAACATCCTTAACCTGAGGAGTGGCAGACAGGGGACATGAAGATTAATTCGTTAGTAATTTGTTGTTGACAGAATGTAGAAATGAAATTTGGCAGCTCATGTGCAGTTGCTTCCTCTTCATTTTTGTAACTCCTCCTGCACACAGACTCCGGAGCACTCGTCAGTACATGGTGCCCTCTTCCAAGAGCAGCAACTCCTCACCGGATCTCTAGAAGGCACAAGTATTAAAGGAAGCTAAAGAGAGGCTTAAAGAGAAGTCCAGTGGTGTTCTTGGAAAAATATTTGAGTATTAAGGTTTGGGAAACTGCCCAAGAGCTGGCTTGCACACTGGGACGTTAGAAGTTGTGGTTAATGAGTGCCATATCTGGCGGTGCTGTTGCTCAGCTCAGGAGATGTGAGGTGGCTTTTTCAGAGCACTGTTGTTGTTGTCCATACCTGTTCTCCCAGTGACTCACGTTTCTGTCGTTGCAGAGAGAGACCTTTTTGGAGCAGAACCTTTTGACCCTTTTAGCTGTGGAGCAGGAGATTTCCCTCCAGACATTCAGTCCAAGCTAGATGAGATGCAGGTAACTACTGTCTTACGTGCGTTTTGATGGCTGTGTGCCTATCCTTGAAATACATCCTTGCCATATTCTAAAAATGTGTTCCAAAAAGTACACACTAATGCCCAGACAAACCCCTATTTCTGACCATTCCCTCTGTAAGTTTATCTCCTGCTCTTTGAGTCGGAGTTTGGGTTTGCTTCAAGAGCCCCACCTGGTACCAACAGAGTCAGCTACACTAATGAAGGGTTTCTCAGCAGTGTAACCAAAATGGTTTGGGAGCTGTTACCTGGGAAGGGACTGACGGAGCTGAAAAAGAGAACTGAGCCCTGCAGATCCCTTGATCTTCACTGCAGCAATCTCCCCCATGCCAATGTAGCCTCCTCTTTCCCTCAGTTGGCATCACGTTGTTTTCTCTCAGCACTGGACAGACTTAGGTGCTTCTGAGGCCATGACAATTTTTTGCTGCCTTTAAAAACAGCTCTGTGGCACCCTGGAGCAATTTAACTCCTGAGAAATGGTTCAAGAATTCTGAATTGTTGTGTTTTTATCAGAAAATGTTTGTTGATTCTGAAACACTCAACATTGTCCATTCAGTTATTGACCCAATTGTGAAACAATTCTAGGAGAAAGTCCTCAAGTTTTGGAACAAATGATGCTCTGCAGTCAGACTTTGAAAACTTCTAGTTCCTTGCCAGCTTATCTCTAGTATTTTTTAAGCAGCCTGCCAGCAAAAGAAGATGCTGGAAATAATGGAAACTTGAATTTCTAGGATCCTGGCTCCTCAGCAGAAAGTATTCCAAGGGTTTCCAGCCCTCTTGTCTCTTAGGAGCCCACAAAGTCCAAGAGCGTTTGCTTTCAGGCTCCTTCTGTTCCTGTCTCCTGCCTAGAGAGCAGCAGAGGCATTTTAAAATGGCTTAAATAAGATTGAAAGACCATTTCATTTTCCTGAGTACATTTTCTTTTCTTTGTCAGTTCAGGATGGTTCCACTGACAAATTCTACTCACAATGAAGCAAGAAATTTAGCTTCTTAGTCCCCTGTATAATTTCAAAGAGCAGCTAAAAGCCAAAACTGTCTTCTTTGCAATTCCAGCAACATGCTGGTGTTTTGTGAATGCCATAATGTTGTTACCAAGCCCTTGAACGCAACCCCCATATCTTACAGCACCTCCCATTAAAATATTACCAACATTTCCATGGTTTTAATGAAAAATAAATTGTAGCAACTGTGGTTACCACTAATAATGGTATGTCAATATTTAAATGTCGCATATTAAGAGTTCCTATACAGGTAATATTTTGACAATATTTGGAATTGTTTGCCTATAACACTACAGAGTGCTGTCACCTCATAAAACATCAGGGAATGGAGTAGTAAATGTATTTATCAAAGATGTTTGAAGTAATGAAATTAAAATCTCACATCATTGTTTGTACTCTCTTCATCTAAGAAAAGGAGACAACCAATCAATAACAAAACCCCCAAGCATTAGGGTGTTATGTGTCCTGTTGTGCAGAAAGGCATTCCCCCCCAGCATATCAGCCATTCACTAAGAATTAATCAGTGGGCTTTATGTAGGCACAAAACTTGACATTTATGATCCAGCTGAGAACAAGTGTACAGCTGAAAGGGTATGAAAAACCCCCATATTCTAACTTGGGCCAGAGCAAAGGCTCTGTACAGTCTTAAAATACAGACTGTATTTTACTGTGTGATTGTTGCAAAATACAGCTTGAAAGATGTTTTTCCTAATGTCTCTTTTATCTTCTTGTGCTTTCCTGGGTGCACAGCGTCAGCGATGGTTGGTATATCATATTTTAATAATGGTATTTAAAGCATTTACAATTGAAATGTGCACGTGTTTGTCTTGTGTTTCTATTTTTATGTATATTTGTTTATGTAGAAAAAATTCAAGATTTATATTTTATATATAGAACTCTGAGTCAGGGACATTTTCATGTTTGGAGCCTGCAATCTCTAAGTTAGAGACAGCTGATGTTTTCTTTACTCTCTCTCTTGCCAGGTGCTAATACTAAGCCTTTGTTTTCACTGCTGTTTGTGATCCCTGTGTACTTGTGAAATCTCCAGTTGTCATTATCAGATTGTCACTAGTGAAATGGTTTAAGCAAAACCTTTAGTACAGAGATTGTGTTAGTATAGTCATGTTTGAGAGCAAGTCTTTGTTTGGACATGGTGATTTAAAACTTTTCAAGGAGCAGAAGCAGCTGTGCTAGTCTCAACAGCTGTTAGACACAGCCTTTGAGGAAGGTGAGAGCACAGAACATGTAATATGCTCTGGAAATCCAACAATGAGAAATGTGGAAGAAAAGTGTGGGCTTCTCTTTATTTTCTGAAATGCAAAGTGAATGAGTCTGCCATCTTTGCATTATGGAAGCACAGCCTGGGTTTCAGTAATTATGTAGATCTGTGAAGGTAGGTGTTTTACAGGAGCCTAGCAAATAGCTCCAATGAACTGTATGAACTGTAGTGTTGAATAGAGCTCAGCCTGCAGTGAGGATGTGC
Source organism: Zonotrichia leucophrys gambelii (assembly GCF_028769735.1). Taxonomy (NCBI): domain Eukaryota; kingdom Metazoa; phylum Chordata; class Aves; order Passeriformes; family Passerellidae; genus Zonotrichia; species Zonotrichia leucophrys. The sequence continues at coordinate 14,732,051 of NC_088177.1, forward strand.
CAGTCCAGACTCTCTTAGCCTGTTTCTTGTGAGGAACATGTGAGGTGCCTCAGCACACACAGTCCTGTGCAGAAAAGCTGCCCTGATGTGGCCTTGTGCTTTTGGGAACAAAGTGGGAGAGGAGAGCCCAGCGCAGAAGAGGCACTGGAGAATCAGCTCTTGAGTAGTGGGTGCTTTTCCTCTGCATCCTGCATTCTGAACTTCATGAGATCAGATAAGGTTCCCTGGCCTCTAGGGGAACACTCTTATTTTTAAACTTCAGTGAGGATCCAAATTTCACAGTTAAGCTTTCCATTCCGTTTCTCAGTCCAATCTCTGTTGATCTTTTTGCAGAGCTTACAACTCAAACATTTGCTGAGATGTGACATTTATAGCTCAGGCCTCTCTCTGATGGCTGTCCAACCTCCTGTTTCCCTGCACCCTTATGCTGAAACATATTTTCATCTTTACTTTGACTGTGTCCGGACATTAATAAAATGAATGTCTACTTTCCCAGAAATCTTGCAGTGAGGAGAAGTTTCCCTGGATCATGAATCACACCAGCAGCAGCTGCTATAATTTATTAAAATCTCAAGGTAGTTATTATCAGAAAGCTTCCAGGAGCTGTAAGCCATTCTCCCTGCATGCCCTGAAGCAGTCAGTAGACTTGACATCTTTCCATCTCAAATAAGTTATGCTCAGCCCTCTGAATGCTCTTCTCAGAGATATGTAAATTTGTCATTGCTTCATTGGGTTTGTGCTGACTTAAGCTCATGGAGTGAAATCACTGTGAAGTGATAAGTGAGTGAACTTCTCAGCCATAAGGTTGATTCTGGCAAATTTATCTCCTGATAAAGTGCAAGTTCTTTGTCTTGTACTGCTTACTGGTTTTAACCAGAGTAGCTCACATCTTTTTATCCTTGACTCCAAAAAAAGGCTGCTTTTGGAAGAGGGATTGTTTCTGAGCTGTTTCAAGTGGAAACAAACTTTGCTCCTCTTTTTAGGGCATCAGTAACATTCCTTAGTACAATACCATTACTTAGTAGATAACTAAACTGCTCAGTCCTTGTGTTAAAATTCCTCTCAAGTATAAAAGCTCCTTGAGGTGGACACAAACACGGAAAAACAAGGCACAATATAGATGCACACTTCATAGCCCTTCTTGTTCCCTGTCTTGGGCAGTGCCACAGGGTGGCCTTTTTCAGCATTCCCTGAAAATTCACTTCATGTCTTCCACCTAAATACCCAAGAGAAAAAAGAAATCTAGATTTTACATTCCTTTAATGGAAGGAATGCCCATCTATCTGCCTGGATTGCTTTCATATCATCTCTATGCAGTTGGGCTTTTTGGCCTTGTGGTTGTCATGGAAGTTTGAGGCTGCTTAGAAGTGCAGAATCTGACACTGATGGTCGTGGGTTTGTTGTGGCTCAGAAGTGACCATGGAAATGCCATGTCCCTGTTACAGACAGGAAGGTGCATAAGCCACTGGCAACCACAGCACTGATTTCTTTCAGGACAGACAGTTCATTTTGGTAATAATGCTAAAAAGCTTTTTTAATCATTATGATCCATAAAGAGCAGCAATCTCTGAACGGATTAGCATTGATCACATTGCAAATATGTGGAAATGTAATTGTATTAAATGCAAAATATCACAGCTTGAGAAGGACTAAACAGCACTGGGGGGAGGTAGCAGAAGGAAAGGCCAAGGAGGCCACAGTTCTTCAAGAAAGTGGAAATAGTTCTAAGTCAAGTCATAGCAAACACAAGCAAAGTGCTAAGTGACAAAATATCAGTTTGTGTGGAAAAAACTTGACATGCTCAACATAAGAGCAGTGAGATGAGTGTACTTCCAAAATGCATCATCTGATTTGCTCGGCATTGGAAGTGAAGCCACTTAAGACACCAGCAAACGGTGCTCAACAGCAAAAATAAGATAAAAATAAGAGTGGGCAGGACAGGAATGGGTTGGATGTTCAGTGAAGGCTCTGGCTGGCTCAGGATGAAGGTCTCTATCCTTGTCAAACCAGTTGTTGATGATTTCTGCTGTTGGGGCTCATCAGGCATCCTCAGGTTGAAGCACCAACAACAGTCCCTTGTTGCTGTGTCCCTTCACAAGCTCAAAGCTGGAAGCAGCCTTCGGGTTCCTCAGAAGTTGAGCATCCCCGGCACACTGTAACTGCAGGGTTTAAAATGTAACAGACCCTAGGGCTAATTCTCTGAATTCTCCTTCTGGGTAAGCAGTCTTCCTTTGACTGCAGTTACATCAATTAATTTATCCTTTAGGGAAATAAACACTGTCGGTTTGTAACAGGATATGTTTCCCTTGGAATTTCACCTGCTGTTCACTTGAAATATCTTCTGCATTGAATATTCTTCCTTTTAATCCTTTTGAAAATGCACAGAAAACAAAAAAAAAAAAGGAAAAATATTAAATATACTAGTGAGCCTTGGCAGCACTGTGTCAGCCAGGTAGAGCAAACTGGGTAGATGGAGCTGCCTTTAGGAAAATGCACTTTTTACTTGGAAATTCTCAGACCATTTAGTAACTATTGCCAGGAGGTTCGTTCTGTTTTTCCACATTATTCTCCTAATAGCAGTAGCTGGCAGGGTTATTAAATATTCATACCCTTTTCAAGTGTTAGCCTGTGATTTGAATTTGTTTGAAATTAAGCTGGTTTGACTTGGGATTTATCTTCTAAACCCAAAAGGTATGGTCTTGAGGTACTGCTGTGCATGTGAGGGAAAGACTTGAGTTTGTGCCTAATCCTCACACAGATGGTTTTACAAAAAGATTTATCTTGTTTACAAGATATTTCCTTGATGAAAGGAGCTGTTATTGATTTCATAGCACACAATCAGCACTCTCTCTGAACAGAGCACTGCTACAGCTGCCATGGATGCTCTCATGGCATTTCTAGTCAGAGCCCCATTTCCAATTGCTTAAACCTTCAAAGTACTTTCACCCTAGAGACTGAAATTTTCTTGACTCCAAGAAAAGGGTCAAGGGTTCAAGCCAATATTATTCAGCTTTTTTTAATGCAAAAAGAGAAATGAAAATAAGAGTAGTTTTCCTGTATTAAAAGTGCAGTTGTTTAGGGCTGGTGTGAACAAAGTACCTTTAGCAAGCCAAGCATCTATGAAAGCATAGCAAAAAAAAAGTATTTGTAGAATAAATTTCTTTTCCATAGAGGAGGTGGTAGCATCCAGCTTATAATCTTTTTTGTGTTTCTATTAATAAAACGAATGTCAATAAACTCAGGAATTTTGAACTTTTAAGCAACTCACTGCACTTTCAAGATACCACTGTGTTTTGTTTTACTGAGTTACATGCCTTTAAAATGCACAGTTTTTCTTTTGCAGTTGAGCAAGTATGGTTTTATCTGCCTTTTTCATGAAGCTCAGATGGCAGTGGGCAGTAAATATCAATTTAACTGCACTGGGAGCAATTCAGAGCATCCCTCTGGGGTGGGGTAGTCAGCACTTTTTGTTGGGCTGCTCTTATAGCACCACAAAACGTAGGAGACACCTTGTATTAGTAACAATGCCCATGTCGCACCTCTATTTTTCAATATAAATCTTGAATTTTACTCAGGAACAACATATTGCAAATTAAACTTGTTTGGATTTCTGTCAACCTATGTACAATATTCAATATTGTTATTCTATAGTATTTTCCTCACTTTATGTACATACTGTAGCTATGCTGTTGTAAGGTGTGCATCTTTTATGAGTTAACCACTGAGACTTACTAAAAAGTGGCTGACCAAATAATGGAAATATTTGTGAATTCAGTTTTGAATTATCATTGAGTACTTCAATTTTGAAGTATCATTGCAGTTTGTCTGCCTAAAGATATGCTTGGATTTAATGTTTTTACAAGGAGAATGTAATCCTGCAGAACTCACTTGGCTCTTTACTAATGATGTCTTGTTTCATTGCAGGAGGGGTTCAAAATGGGATTAACTCTTGAAGGCACGGTGTTTTGTCTTGACCCACTAGACAGCAGGTGCTGATGCCAAGAAAGTCAATGTGAATTTCCTCCACAGTGTTTTTTTTTATTTCTGAACATGTACTCACAGATACTATCCATGTGCCAAAAATTGCTTTTTTCAACATGTAAACTCTTGTGAGGCTTGCTTCTGTAAAAATTCAACTTATTTCCAGTCTTTCCCTGTACAAATGTAAAAAGTTGTATTTGTTTATGAATTATGGATGAAATTACGCTGTTGTATTTCTTTCTGTCACATTTTGGCCCGAGTTTACTATGCTTTATGACTATTAGCTTGGAGAAGTTCTTCAGAAAGGTCACTCATACCTCTCTCTCTGTCTCTCTCTGCAAATGTGCAGGCATGAATTCTACATGATACTTTACCTGGCAGCATTTTGAAATTATGCTTTTAAGGTATTATTTAATATTTAAGCAGTAAAATTATTAATATCTGCTACAAAAAAAATTCAATTTGCAGTGAAAAAAACATAAAATACTAACCATTACTATATGCTTCAAAAGTAAATCTGGATGCAGTGTGATTGATTTTCATCACTGTGGTTACTGCCCTGTATATCTGCTGTCATTGGTTTATACAATCCAGATTTTAGGTCCTTCATTCATGGTTTAGAAACTAACAAGTTGCTAGTCTGCTAATTAGTGCTTAATGAGCCTAGAAGAACTGCTAAATTGCAGAATGGCAAAGCAACCGCCCTTTGTTTTGATATTTTATAGCTGAAGTGTAAAGTACCTTGGAATCCATTACATGCTAGCCATAACTTAAAAGGAAGATTATGGTCCTGCATTTACTTAGGAACTTAGGGAATTTTGTGTATATGCAGGCACTGGGCTCAGTTCTGTAATTACTTTCAGCACCCGAGCATTTACAGCCAGGCTCTGTTGAGTGTAATTCTATTACTCTCTTCTTTACTGTTCCATGTCTTTAATTCCTGCAGAGAAACAACTCTAAGTCCTTTGTACCCACTGGTTGTTCATGTTACAGAAATACCTGCACACCAAAATTCTCAGCTGCTGGTGAGATGAATGCTGACATGTCTATGCATACTCTTCATTAATCTTTCTCATAAGCAATAAAACACCATCTTAAACCCATCTCAGAAAATTATCATTAATTAAATTAAAAAACTTTCCAACCTCTAGTATTTTCCCTTCAAAGCATAAAAATGTGGAAACCCCCCTGCCCCAAAATTTTCATTTTTTTTTTTTTATGAGAGGCTTTTTGCTGACAGTTATAGTTTTGTCCTTAAGAGTCACAGTTTACACCAAAACCACATTTTTCAATTTCATGATGGGTATTTTTATGCCTTGTTCAACAAAGTACTTGTGCATGTGCCTTTGGAGTCCTCTAAAAGAATGGGATTATTCCTTTGCTGGGTTTGACACATCCTCAGGTACCTTGCTGAACTGGGGCCTTAACATCCTACATTACATTTGTCTTCCTCTCTCATTCTGAGTTCATCATTCATATAGAGTATTATAGAGAAATATATATTAAAAAAATATATGAAATCACTAACAAATAGAATAGTATATGTTTCATAAAGAAAAGTCTTTATAATTTTGTTTGTCATATAGTATTTTCGAATTTGTATAATGAGGATGTTTAGTAGCCATAGCAATGGCCTTTTTTAACAAATAGAATTTGTATTTTTATTGTACTTTAAAAAGCTTTACATAATAAGCATCTATTTAGTGGTCATTTATTATCAATGGTAACACTAAGATAATATTTGCACATTTTAAGAAACCTTTTTCGTTACTGATTTTTATGATAGTTGACTGCAAATGGCATGGTTAAATCTTATATACCTGGTCAATACATACAAAAATACTTAAATCAACACAACAGTGCATTTTTAATTTTTATGTGATCCAATTGGAAACTGTATTTCTATGTAATCTCAAATGTCTGTTTAATTTTGCCTAAAATAAATGTTTTTAAATAAATTGCCTCCTGGAACACAGTGTTCATTCACTAAAATGCCCAGCTGGAAGGTAGGATGCCGTGGTGCCTAAATATTGGCCTGGATCTGCCACAAAAGAGGGTTTAGTGCTGGAATGGGTTAAAAGCCACCTTTGGCAAGGATCCAGTCTCAGGGTAGAATGACTTTATTACTGAATTTGGGCTAATCTGCAATCAGCAGAGAAAAATCTTATTCTAAATGCAGCTGTATAATACTGACAGGGAGTAACTCTCTCTGCAGTGCTTCGTGGATTTAATTGACTTTTCTTTTTGTCCTTTTCTTCCCCCATACTTCTCTGCTCAATATACTTGGCTGCTGAGTGACTGTTTAAGAAGGGAAGGATAATAATTGAAGTTTTCCTGAGCCTTAGAAAACAATCTCTGTAACCCAGGTGTGTTAAATGGCACAGGCTGCTACAGATGGTGTCAGTGCTTCTGAGAGAAGTCATCTGAAACGTCTGGTAATTTGTTCCCTTGTAAAACTTCCCTCCAGGCTAATGCTCAAAATCCATCTAAGCACTTGGATTTGTGGGAAGGGGTGCTGGCAGGTAAGGAGCACACATCACCATGTCCTGGGAGCTGTGAGCAGGATCTGTCCCTCCCTGCTGCTGTCAGTGTTCCCTCCCAGGTACGGCAGCAGCACCTTGTGCCACATTTTCACTGCTGCTTTGAAATACCAGGCTGGGAGCAGCCAGAGGAGCCTGGACCATTGTTCTTGCTCTGCTCAGAGGGAGGGGAATGCTACTGCTGCTGCTCACAGCACAGTGTTGGCTGTGGAAGTTGTCTTGCTGCAGAGAGACACACAGACCATCTACTAGGTTAGAAATATGGTGCTAATGAATCCGGAACAAGAGTTTTTTTACTTTTAAATTGCAACAAAAATAAAATAGTTCATGTGTTTCATTCAGCTTCATGCTGCCTGTTTTGCTAACACTTTTTTTCTTTCCATTTCTATATTTTTCTTCTATAAACTGTGATCACTCTGCTGACCATGCTAACTGTGGCTGTATCACTTCTGGACATGTAATAGTAGATTTTGGTTCCACTTGAATGTCCAGCAACTCTCCTGGCCTGTCATCTCAAGCTATATTAACACCTAGTAGCAGGATTCCTTGCTTTGCATTCCTTGTTTTCCTATGATATGAACTAATTTTTTCTTCCTACCTGCCTATCCCAAGTAAATGAGCTGCTTAGGTTAGAATTGTGAAGTCAAACAGCTGAAATATGGTGAGCTGGTGTTTTCTTTTTTTAACCTTTGATAAATCACTGAGCATCAGTGTAGGATGTTCTTGGCCTATCTCGTCTTTACTTCCAGCGGGTCTGCAAGTGGCTCTTGCCCTTCCATGTGAATTTGTGCTAAACATAAAATTGATGAAATTGCTCAAAATGGTAAAGACCAAATCTTTCATGTGGTGAAAGGAATTAATTTCCATTCTGGCTTCACAGATGGAAAAGAAGGAGAAATTCTCACACTTGCAGAAGCGTGGTCGTGTAATCCCAGAGGTGATTGAATGTGCCAAGGAATGGGGCTGGCTCTGAGAGTTCATTATGAGGATTAATTTTCAATTTGTGGAACTAAGCATGGTCTCATTCTCACTGAGCAACTCTGCTTCACAGAAAGAGTCTCTTCTGCAAAGGAGGAGACAGTCATTGCCTGAGAAATCTCTGCTTAAACACACAGAGCCCTTATCTGCACTGTATCTCATTTGTCGCCAGAGATTGTCACCCTTTGGACACCCTCTAAAGAGAGGAGATGTGGTAAGAATTGCAGGCAAGCTCTCAGTTTCCTTATTTTCACACTTTGGGGTTTTGTTGTTGCTTTTTAAAATCAGAGGATGCAGAAGTCACAAGTAAAAAACCCCTCAGAATAACTGGCCATATGTTTTAAAATGCAACTGAAAATGCCTCCTGGTAGGCGTTTGGTGAGCTTCAGCTAAAATGCAGCGAGTGAGCCTTGGTACTTCATCAGCCTGCTTTTCCTCCTTTTCTTTTAAGACAAATTCTTAATGAGAGACTGAGGCATGAGTTGCACTGTGAGCTGGTGAAAAGCTGGTGAGCAGTTGTCATAAATGAAATAAAGACCAGGATTTCAACTCTCTGGGTTTGTTCAGTTGTTTCAGAAGGGTAAGGCAGTGCTTTATCTGAGGGAAAGCCTGACATTTGTAACTTGTGCTGCCTTCCTGGGATGCTTCAGCATGCATCCAGTGGTGGTGCATAGATTAAAGAAACTGCACATTTATTTATTTATTCATCAGACCAAAGCACTTTCTGGAAGTACAAGACACAGTGGGATTCATGGAGTGCATATGTAGTTTGTGTGTGTGATGGGGTAAAGCTTTCCAAACATATGAATATGTAATTTAACTTTAGTGTTCAGGAAATTTCCCAAGAAATCTAATTTCTATATAGTTCTATAGAATCTAATTTCTATATAGTTCTATATAGAAACTGTATTTATATATTATAGAAACTATTTATTTATAGTTTCTATAATTCTAATTTCTATATAGTTATTATAGTCGGATAATAAACGCTGATGTTATGTCTCCTAAAGTGGACTCTGGAATGAACTGAACTTATTTTAAGTCTCATATGAATGACAGTAACCAAAGTCAGCAGATTTCAGCCTTTAGACTCTTTTTCTTGATTTTTTTTTTCCCCTCACATTTTCCACTGTTTATTTCAGCAGAGCTTATGCCTTGCAATAAAGATTAAGAAGGAGCAGAGGCAGATTAGGAAGGAAGTATAGAAGAAAATCAAAAGGGAACAAAATATCATCTTGTGCCAACATTAAGCAGTTCAGTCACACTGCATTTTCTTGTGAGACTTCACTGATGCGAGAACTTCTCTCGTTCTGCCCCATCACTTTTTGTGCTATCTCAGGGCTGCACAAGGGCTGCCAAGAAGCAGATTTGCCATGTCTGCAGCCCCCAAGAACTGCTCTTGGAGCTGTTGGACTGTGCCAGAAGCAAGGAATATTGGCTCACACAGGGTAGGTAACCACAGTGAGCCTTGTCCACGATGCTGCTTGCTGCAAGTCTCTACGTATTTATCCTAATTTCTTGTAGTTTGTACCATATTAAAAAGCTGGCAAAGTTGCATATCTGATAAATGCTTCCAGAAGGAAGCTGTACTAAGGCATTACAAAAGTTCTTAGCTAATTGCCTTTATTCTAATACTGATTGGAAGGCATGACAGTCATCCATATTTTCTAAAAGCCTGTTAATAAAACCTTTATATAAATTATTCTCCTTATAAGAACTTTGCCAAAAGAGGAGTCTTAGCATAGACCCTTTCAAATTCTCATTGGTTCAGTTTTCTTTGCAGATTCATACTACACACAAACTTTTCTGACCAAAAAGAAATTCAGAAATTCTGTTCAACGTGAGTACTTCTAAAAGCTACCTCTGGTTTTACCACGTGTGACATTTAAATTGTGGCAAGTTTTATTTCTTTTATGATTGTATTCTGTAAGCATTTTATTGAGTAAAAACAAGACACTTTTGAAGCTTCTGTACCATATTAGAATTGGAATATATTGAGCATTTTTCACTGAAAATAACTGAATGAGCTCTCCAGGGATCTAAACTGGTTGGCTTTGGAAAATTATTGTGCATTTAAAATATTTTGGTGTTCTTGTATTTTGGGGGTTTTAAAACCCCCCAAATCTTATTTAAGTCTGAAATATGTGACAATTTGAAACTTCCTTGTTCTCAAATAAAGCAATCCTTAACACTGAAAAGACAGAAAATCCTTCTGTGCACTACAATAGGATAAGGCTTTGAAGATAATAAGGTTCATTGTGGGGGAAAAAGCAAGAAAACTTATTTGAAGGGCCTGGATAGATTACAAATCTGAGGTATTTTCTCCTCTTCATTAATATTGAGAGTATGTTAGAACATTATCATTCCTGTACACACTTTGCTATTCCCCCATAATGGCAGATTAAAGTCACCTACAGTGCAAACAATGCAGAAATGGAGTTCCCCTGGTTTTGTCACAGGGAAACTATGAAAAAGCCAGAATAAATCTAAGTTTTTAAACACTTCAGCCCTGTAAAACAGTGACATGATCACATATCATCTGTGGTTGATAAACCTGGGATGCAAAATGAGCAACTGCACTTGGCAACAAAGGTAAGAGTTTTCAAGGTAAGTGAGTGAGAAATTGTACAGGAGCATGGAAATGCTGTGAGGGATTGTTTGTGTGATTGGGCTCAGCTGTGCTGCACTCATGAGTCAGGCTGTATTTATGTAGCTTAGCTGATGATCTGCTGCACTGCTGCTGAGAAGCAAAAAAAAATTAACAAAAACATTTAAATCCTTGATGCTGTTTCCAGATTTTGAGCCAGATTGTCTCCTGAAGAAAAGTGTTAATATTGACTTTACAAGTTGCTTGTCTGTGTTCACATCTCTAAGGTTTTAGTGAGTCTGCACTAAAAGCTGTCCCTGAGGGTGTTAAGGATTTTTAGCACTCACTGTGTGTATTTTGACAGAACCTGTAGATTGTGTAATATCTGATGTTAAAAGACTGAGCAAGGCTGTGATCTGTGTCATCACAGTTGCACGTTGTGGTAACGTGGCAAAGGCTTGATGGATGAAATTTGGAGTAATATAATCTCATAAAAGATTCCACTATTTAATAGCCCTTTTCAAAGTAGGTATTTTAAAATAATGGAATCTTATTGAAGTCGGAAACATGTGACTGGAGATCTAAGTAAACAAGATAAATTGTCTCTTGGCCTTCTAATAAATAAAGCAGTAAGGCCATTAAAGCCGCATGAGTCATAAAGCCATAATGAATTTACTTGAAACTTAGGAAAACAGCAATTTGTTTTCTCAGGACCACTGATCCAGTCTCTCACAGACCTCCCTGGCTAGGAGGTTGAATGCCAAAGGGAAAAAAATCCCACACAATATTCTAAGCAATATTTTATTCTGGTGCAGGGGTCATCCCGAATCTTGGTGTGTGCTCATAAGAAAACTGTTATTGTGGGAAAAGATATAGGGAAGCAGTGAGAAAGCTGATATGAGAAAATGTTAGGTTATAAGCAGGAAAATCCTCAGTCTGCATGACCCCACAGCCCACAGAAAACATTCACATGATGCTTAACTGCTCTGAGAAGACATTCAGAGCATCTGTGAATGTATAGCTAAATGTTTCTGAGCAGCACCTATCAAGGGTCTAAAACTACTGTGTTGCAGATAGCTTTCATCTTTCAGAAAAATCTGTGGACAAACTGTTTACAATATTTCAGATGATATTTGCTCATTGATCTGTGCATACTGGAATGGGAATGCTGCACACGTGCAAAACAGGGGCTCTGCAAGCTTTCCTTCAGAGGCTGATGCTTCAGAGGTACCTCTGGAGTCAGGAGGGGCTGAACTGGGAGGTGCTCCAGCCCTGCAGCTGCTGACCAGGAATGCAGATTAACAGAGCTGACAGGGCTTGTGGAAATGTCGGGTCAGTCTCCATCAGGAGTTCAAGCACAAGGCAAATAGGGGCAGACAGACATCGAATGCGCTCCAGACATTGGCCCCTCTCTCAGCTGTTATAAAACAGAGAACATTTAAAACTTGCTTTTTCTCAGCCTGAGGGGAAACCCATGGGAAAAGGGACCTTCAAGTACATTCTGGCAGAATTTAAATTAAATAAGGACACACTCTGTGACTCCCTAAATTTGATTAAAAAGCAGCAAAACAATGAGCAGGAGAGAGTTTAATGAAACCTATAAAAAATGTAACATCCCTGTGTTTTATAAATGCAAGCCCTTATTTGCAAGCCCCTAGAGTAAACTAGCTTCTATTTGTTTGAATACTACTTATTTTTCTCATAATTGCTTAGGTTTTATGAATTAATTTTCATTCTTCCATAATTTCATTCTTCCTAGAGAGCTATCTGGAAGGCTGTGAAATATGTAGTAGGTACATATCTAAACATTTTGACATTTCTGCTTAGAAACAGTGGCAAGGCTGTTTTTTTTCTTAAAACCTAACATCCAGCCTTCTTCCTGGGAATCACAGATTGCATGTTGGTGTTTCAAAGGGCAAATAAGCCTCCAAGAAAAGTTGGAAAAACCCTCCTGTGGTTGGCCCCAAGAAGCAGCCTGCTGTTTTCCAGGAATGCTGGGTTAGTTTGTGATCTACAGCTCCCTGTTCCCTTAGAGCTGTGCTTTTCCTCCCCACACCTTATGCAACAGCATCACACGACTTGGGCTCTGCCTAGGGCTGATCTAAGGTTACACTCCTGGAAAGCAGCACTTGAGGACACTCCCAGGAGAACACAGCAGGAGTTTGTTCCTGTGGGCACCCAGGGAAGCATCCTGAGACCTGACCAAAGGCAGGGAAAATTCAAGATGTGGAAATGACTCAAACTCTTTTTTAAGGGTAATGTTGGTACAGCCTTGTAGTCTACCTTTTTTTTATCCAACCAGGTAATGACTGTTGTTTTTATTCTGGTGTTACAGTTTTTGTCCCATCTGTGCATAATAAGTATACGGTAGAAAAACCCTGCCAAATTTAGAAAGCAGGTAAACAGTGCCATACCTTTATTTTATAAAAATAAGTTCTTACCAGAATTCTTGTGTGCTGCTCTGGGATTGTCTTCTACAAACTGCCTTTTCAGAGCTGTTTTGTTAGGGGAAACTGTTTACCTTTAATTACACTGCCATATTGGATGTTCCCCGGGTTTTGTTACCACTGTAGGTATGATGAGATAGATACAGAAAAATGGTTCTTTTTCAGTCCCTTGGTATCACTGGATGTAAGGCCATTCCTTTATCTTCATATTGAGATTCAGACATAAATAAGATTTTATGTATAATTTTTATCTTTTTATATTGTTCCACTGCAGTGATTGTTGTTCCTTTGACCTGTCAGAAGTACAGGATTAGGGCATTCAAGGCCCTCTGTTGTGCAGCCACATTCCAGCAGGCCCCAGTGTCAAGGGGATTCACTCTGGGCTTTGCAACCCCAGTGCACACCTCGAGAGCAGCTGGGGCTATGACCTCTGGATTTGTCTGTTCAGGTGACCCTCTGGTGCTCAGCACATGGGTGTCCAGCTCTGGGAAAGAGAAAGAGGAAGCCTAGAAATTCCATCCAGTTCAAGGACTCTGACACCCTTGTGCGCTATGGTGCCTTGCATAAATTGGTGGGGTGTCTCTCCCCCACTCTGAACTTAAATAAGCCTTTGGTGTTTAGCTCTGGATTCCTCTCTTTTCTTTCTGCTCTCCTCTTTCTGCCCCAGCAGTTTCTGTTCCCACACCTGAATCATGTTTACATAGGCACAGCCATTGATTCATCTGGGCTCTTGAACAGTTAACACAGGACTTGCTTTTCTGCTCTAGAAAAGAAATCCTGTCCTGAATCTCACTAGATAGGCCTTAGTTGGTGTTTTTTCCCCTCAAGCTTAAAATGGTTCCTGTGGAGAGTCCTGCTGAGAGGGAAACCAGACTTCCAAGCAGCACTGCTGTAGGACTTGTTTGAAGCATGAATATTTAAACCTCATGAAAGGCAGACTAGATACTTCTGATGAATCAGTCCCAGCTTCCCATTAAAGTCTGTCTGGAAGGACTTTCTTTGTGTGGCTGCCATCATGGTCCTCAGCAGTTCATTTGCTGAGGAGATGCTGCTTGAGGCCAAGCCAAATGTACTCCTGCTTTCCACACGGCTGTCTCAGGACCAGTCTGTGGCTATGGCAGATGGAATGCACATGGAAAAGTGAATTGCTGCCCCACAGACTTGGCTGCCTCCACTATCCCAACTCTGCCACCCACACAATTCTCCATGACCAATATTCCTGTTAATACTTTGATCCTCCTGTGGATTGTTGAGGGCCCCTATGCTGTGTCCTAGGAATTCCAGAAAAATACAGCAGTGCCTCCTCCAAATTTATGTCTTAACTCCGGGTAAGACCACCCATCCAAGCACTGGATGCTTCCAGTTCCATCTCCAGCACTGACTGATGAATTAATGTTCATATGGGCCCTGTCATAGCAGTCTCAATTCCTGGTAGCTCCAGGACACTCAGGATCCAGTGCAAGTAGTTCTTAGAAGGTTTCTGTGGTCCAGGCCTTTGCACAATCTTCTTCCCTCTTCAGCTGCATTGGGCATAAGTAGTTTTTCTTCTGAGTCTCTGCCATTGTGGCCAGGGGCTCTCCTGACCTCTGCTGAGGGTGAAACACCTTTTAGGCAGAGATGTCTCTGAGGAGAAGACGGCAGTGTGTGCCACAGGGATGCCACCTGTCCATACACAGCCTGCCAGGCCTTGGGCTGGGCCAGGTCAGGTCCCAGCAGCTTTGTCAGCTCCCTTAGGAAGTTGTGGCTGGAGCTGGAGCTGGTGCCTGGACACTGTGGCTGTAAGCATAGAGAGCTGGAGAGGAGGTTGGGGTGGGGACAAAAATGACAAGCTCTCACATTAGCAGCCTGTTAGTGTCATTAAAAGGGAGAGGCACAGGAAAGACATGCAGCTGAGGATAGAGCAGGGAAAGGCAGGAGGGAAAGCTGTGCAATTCCGTTGTTCAGTCACTTTCCATCTTGTGTCAGCATTTTCAGCAGCTGCCAGAGAAGCAATGAACCACATTCTGTGTGAGGTTATATGTGCACAGCACAGGGATGTTGGACTTCTGTGGCACTGGGGCATCCACCCTCTCTGTCTTTCATATCCAGTGATTGATGTGTTTAGAGCCCAGGGCAATGCATGGGGAAAGCATTCCTTCTCCACTTTGTGCATCCAAATCGTGGCAATTTTATCTGCAAGGAAGCCCTTGCTCAGAAGGACACAGATTTATGGTGGTGAATGGCAGTATGTTTTTATGTGACTCTCTCATGGATTATTATGCATTTAATTTAATTGGTATTGTTTCACACTAACCTTTATTGACAGAGTATAATGAATTTCAGTGTGACAGTGGTTCTTTCTGTGATTGTCCCATAGGTACCCTTAGCTACTTGACAGATAATGTAGAAACTTAGCTCCTCCAGGCTTGGAAGCCAGCTCCTCCCTGGAATAATTAGCAAAACATATTTCTGATCCCATCTCCAGGAAATTTAGTTGGTTCTTGTTTTCCCTTTCTGAAAGAAAGAAAAACTAAGTATACATTTCATAATTATATCATTATCTCTGCCTATGTGAAATCAACCTGCAGTTTGGAAAATGAAAAGAACCTTTTCCCTTTCTAATATGGCAAGACTGGCTAATCAACACAGTAAACTCCAGCTCTTGCCTTTAATCATGCAAATACTTATATATGCATTTGTTTACATGGAGATGCTTATATACAGGTCTATATATGTGCCTTCAAAAAAAACCCCCACAGAAATCTTTTGGAAAAGCCCACAGTAACAGAGTAGGTAACCACATGAAATGGATGTAAGAGCTGTGGCCTTCCTTGCTACCACATCAGTGATGCTGCAATCTACCAGCTTAGAAACCCTAATGACTTGATTTATATACATAGACACTTATATAAATTTCTTATATACATTTGATATATAGTTTATGCCAACTTTCCTTTGTGAATATGGTCAGAGTAGAAGAAAATTGAAATATTTTTATTTACTCTAGCATTTTCAGTGAAGACAAAAGAGGAATTTGAGAGAATGGGATCAAGGATGCAAAGTTCTTGCTACCGGTTGAGACGAGTTGTGAAAGATGTGTGACATATGCTGTTATTCTGAACTGGCTAATGCAGCCTTACATAGAAATAAAAACAAATATTACACATCAGGGAGTTACAGTGAAAGGGCAATTGTGTCAAAATAAACACCATATTTTGAAAAGGTTTTGTTAGAAGACAAGTCAGTGCATTACAAGCAGCAAAACTAGCTCTAATTATGTGCAGGATATGTTCTCTGTTCCCTGTATCTGATTTCAGATATGTACATCCTAGTACTTAGGTTTTATTAGACAAATTGTGAGCATTAGAAAGAGTTATTTGCCAATTTTCTCACTCAAATCATCCCAAGAGTCTCGTGTTCCAAAGAGCCTGTGTTGTGGTTGAGCCACAGAGAAGTGAGGGCTCTCCTCAGCGTGACTGACTGGTAAATTTGCCAAAACCAGCTTCTAAATGTTATGTGTTGTAAGCCCTAGACCTCCTTAACTAAGGCTGTTCTTTCTCCTTCACACAGGGCTGCCACAGAAAGGGCAGAGTAATGGAGCAAAGAACAGGGGGGAAGGGGTGCTTTAGGGAAATAGGAAAATAACATGATTAAGATGTTATTCTTTCTTCAAATATACCCAGAGCAGCGTTAAAAAATGCTTGGAAGGCTTTTTTATATCTAATGGCATGAACATAATTTTAATTTTATCCTTTAACTATACATTTAATCCAGCCACAAAATATGTGGGTCATTTGCAGCCAGTGTTTTCAAGGCAAAAAAGCCTAAACCTCCAAAAGCAATGCAAGCATTCCTTGGTGTTTTTTTCTGTTGAGCTGAATTACTTTGCTCTGAGTTGATATTTTAGCTGTCTTTACATTTCTACTTAGCAAACTTTAACCTAAGTTAATTTCATTAGTACATCTAGGCTGCAATGTTTTTTTAGTCACATATTGGAGAGCTTTTTTACTTCTCATGATATCTGAACCCAGCTCTGAATAAAGCTTTCAGTGTGGTCACTGGTAATCTGGCCTCCTTTCACATGACATGACCACAAACTGAACTCTGCAATGAAGATTTTACTTCTTTGTTTCATCTGTGATCTGAAGTGATACCAAGTTTCCGTTGTTTCTGGGAAAACTCAAATCCAAGCTAAACTCCAACATGCTCTGTGGTTTTGATCTAAGTCAGAACATGCAGTTTGCAAATCTCAGGCTGCTCTGCTAGGAAAACCTTGACAAGCATCTGCTTCATTTTACTTACCAAAATCCTAGATTATTTTAGTCGCTGCCCAAGCTTTTGGCACACCGGGGGAGTCAAATCAGGCCTGTCCTGTTTCTGCACTCTTTTAGCAGCTTTTGGCAGAAAGAGGAGCTCACACTGAACTGGTCATCACTCACTCTACAGCAATGGCACCACAGCAGTGATTTGTTATTTTTTTGGGATGTCCCATCCTATCTAAGCACACAGCAGGAGGCTGAAGAGGGCTGAGAAACCTTCAGTGAAAGCAGAGCCACAGAAACCCTTCCAAACCACACAGGTGCCACAGACTCTGCCCTCCAACAGCTGCGAACAGAAATAACTTTGTCTTACCCACCTCCCTGTGGCACTGTCAGGCTGAGACAGACTGGGGGGCCCTGCAGGACCTGGCCATGGCAAAGACACAAAACCTGGGTGTTTGTGCTAGTGGAGAGCTCAGCAGCAGTGCCCAAAGGCATAGGGGAATTCAGGAGAGGCACAGGGGGGTGAGGAAAGATGTCAGCTTCTCTGGCTCCTGATCTTTGCAGGGCAGCATGGAGTGTGTCCCCTGGGCAGGGACAGTGACATCCTGTGCCTCAGGGGATATTGGGAAGCTGCAATGTCCTTTGTCATCCAGGTGTGCTAAAGCTGCAGTGATGGGGTTTGTTGCTGGGTTGATTTGGCTTTTGGATAGAGTTTTTCATTTTAACAGATGAGGAAGGGATCTTCCCATGGGATTAGGAGTGAAGCATTTTGAAGGGAGGGGAGTTGGGCAGGAATGTTTCCTTTACAGGAAGGGAGGACAGAAAGGAAGAAAGATGAGAGTTAGAGAAGACAGCTAGGAAGAGCTCAGAGAAAAACAGCATTGCCTGTAATCTATAGATCTCACTAGAGCTGTAAGCAAAATAATTCAAACCACTTGCTATTAAATGAGGAAATTTAAATCCCTTTAAAGACAACAGTTAGAAAAAACCCTTTTAAAGATGTTAAAAAAAAATGAAAGAAAAAGTTGTCCTAATAAGATATCTTACGATCTTATGCTGTTTTGAAATAATTGTGTTTCCTGACATTATTTTATTGCAGATTGAACAGGAATTAGTTAGAAGTACTCCTATCAGAAGAGTCCCGTATGTAATTCTGGTTCTTTCAAGACACTGAAATATCTGTAGGCCAGTTTGTCCTACTGCTTTAAAATCCCTGTAATGTGTTAGCAGAGTGCAGCTTATTTTGACACTGAAACACTCTTGCAGGCTCAGTAAGAGGCTGCACAGTTGTAAACAGCAGGGAAGGGAGCAGTTATCAGTTCTGCTTGCTAAAATCCTAAACTGACCCAGGATCTTCAGTCCAGTTGTTTCTGTTTCTCTGGATGGATTGCCCATTTTATCCCACTGTTGTACATCTCTGCAGTAAAGCACATCTTAAACAATTACATTTACAGACCACCAATCTAATCTTTCTAAAGAATTGCCTGCTGACATGCTAACCACGGGGCAGTCAGTTTGATTTCCATCTCATGCAGATGTGCCTTGTTTTGAGGTTTTCTTTGCTGCAGCAGCACTCTGTGTCAAGGTGACACTGCACCAAACTACCACATGAAAAAATGTCGTGATGTGCTGATTAGCCTCTTCTATTTGGGTGTTAGCTGATTTTTATTTTATTGATGTCCTTGGGGAAAATCTGATGTGTTTTTTCTCAGACTGCTTTGGATCTAAAACTAATATTGTCACAGATTATTAAATTATCTGGGCACATCTGCTGTTTCCATCTGTTAAGAGAAAGTGCACCTTCCTGCTTTCATTCTTTAAATGTGCAATTATGTGGTTCACTCAGAAAATTTTCTATCTGGAAGAGTCCTTATGTTACAAACCCGAGATTTCTGAACATTTACCATTGTCAATACTGCATAAAAAGCTACGCCTTTAAGGTGTGACCCCGCTCAGATATCCTTACTGTGTACATTGATTTTTTTTCCTATGTTCTTCCAGTGGTTTTCTCATGACTCAGTGGGAATTCAGTGTACAAATTCCACAGAAATTCAGTGGAAAATACCAGATGGTATTTTAAGTTTAGGTGGGGCAGTGTAAAATGAGGTGTTTGGGCCACCTTCTTCCACTCCTGGACACAGAGAATTGAAGCCTGAACAGAATGATTTGCACAAAAGCTTTGAGGGTTGCTTTCAAGATTCAGTATTTGTAGGCTCCCCTAAACCTGCTGGAGGTGATGTCAACTCTTCTGTATCTCATCATGCTTTCCCTACAGGGAAACAAAAATTAAAAAAGAGTTCCTGTGTAAAGAATACAGCTGGAAGTAGATAGAGCTGGACAGTTTGATTTTTGATTTTGAGGGAAAGCTTCAGAAAACAAGGCATCTGCAATAAGGAGTCTTCTAAAACCCAGCATTGCTGGGGGTCATGGTGCCAAGTTTTGGGTTTTCCTGATGGTACCAAATGAGGTATTAATTACTTATTTATTTGTTTTTAATCCCTGCTGAGGAAAAGGTCTTTTTCCATCTCTTTTGGTACATAGTGGATTTCTTCACTGTGGTGAGGCAGAGATGGAGTATTATGCCACAAATCAAATTAGTGAAGTGTAATTGAAAAACAAGCACTGCCATTTATCTATACCTCTTACTAGAATGGTAAAGAAGATAATTAAGCCCACCTTGCTATTAAACAAGAAATTTTAAAAAATAATAATGGCAACAGCTCATGGAGTTAAAAATAAAAAGAAGTCTAATGATAACATAGTTATGCTTAGAGATACTTCACCAGGGTTTTCTTGATTTGGAAATCTGTAGAAGAAAACTTCCCCATAATAATTTTTAATTTCTTTTCTCGAGTAATCATTAGCAGAGGCTCCAAGGAATTCTGTCTTCCCTATATATTGTGAATCTCACAGTATAAACTATTGTCTTAATGAACCTGTCCTACTGTTTTATATCAATATATCACTCACATCTGTGGTTCTGCTAGTACCTGACAGAGCCATGAAATAATAATTTTGCTCAGGTTCTTTCATTATTTTCCATCTCTCATTTCCCACTTAGTTTGAATGAGAATACTTCACCTGAACTGTTCCATTAACCCATTTTCAGGTTGCTGTCACTGCAATATTGCATGAGAGTGACTCTGTGATCCAGAGAACAAATACTGGGAGAAACCCCAGCAGAAAACACATGCAGTGATGAGTGACATCCAGAGAGTACCAAAAACTAGATAATGTAAAATAAGGTAAGCAAATACATTGATTGTAGTCTTACAGTTGCATCTGCTTTCAACTTAAGCACTGTAAATAAGTGCAGTAAGTATATAAAATCACAAGTGGGATAATAAATATTGTCATAAGAACATAAGAACATTTACATTTCCATGCTTATGGAAAGCTAGTCTGTGTTTCTTATGCTGTATTTATTTTATGAGGTATCTTGTAACTAAAACAGGAACTCTGCACAATTGTGTATTCAAATATGTCAGTAAAAATATGCAAGAATTAAATCCTCTAGGATTATCTAAATTAATTTTTTAGATTCTTATAACATTTCTGTTGAACCTTATTATTCTTTTTAATAAAACCACAGAAAGTTCCCAGAGACAGTCAGTTGTAGAAAAACTCCACAGCATTGCAGAGATTGCCACAGATAATAATAGGCATCCTATACAATCTTTTATCTCCATCCAGATCTCCATTTAAAGATTGAATACTTGGAGAAGTTTTAGACAGCTATGCAGAAAATCTGCAGTTTCTGGGTCATGGTTTCTCTTTTTTTCATCTCATGGTTCAATGTAAATAATTTTCTTTCCAGCTTTCTCTTACCTCTTAAATTTTTTTTCATGAAAGTCATCAAGCTAATTTCTTATGAAACAATTATCTTCCAGAAAATTCCTTACTAAACAAATAAACAAAGCCCATTTTTCTTTTTGAGTAACAGTCTTTTGTGTGTTGCTCAAAAAATAAGTGATGTTGATCAGGGGAGAGAGAGGAGAAGAAGAAAGTTATAAAATGCAGAGATCTCTAAAGGCCATGTGGAAAGAGGGTGCTGAAATTCTACTAAAAGACAGGAACTGGGATCTAGGACAAAGTTTTGTTGGAATCTACTGCAGGACCAAAACAAAACCCTGATAAAGTAATTAGAGTTTGGCCAGTCGGTGCAGTTCAGGACGAATGTGTAGAAAGCAGATTAACTTCTCACATCCAGGAGATGATAGAGAGTCCAAAACAGTCCAGTTGCAGAAATTTGAGGCCACAACTCAGAGCATATCACATGTCATGTTTGTCACAGCATACACAAACCAGAACAGCAGTCACCCTGTGGGGAAGCACATGGTGGTTTGGAAGGGCCAGGAGACAGATCAGTGCATTGGCAGTCACGTGAAAGGAGCACTTTTAGTTTAGGAAGGGTGACAGGAACCCAAGTCAGCCAAGATTTTGAGATCTGTCTGCACCCTTGTTCCAAGCAAACAGACAAAAACAGAAAATCAGATTTGTTTGTATAATATCTGGAACAAGGTCATATATGAAACAGAGGAAATTCAAAAGACAGAGATAAAAATAAAAGGATCTGAACACAGCCTTTGCCAGCCTTCTTTGACCTTGAAAGAGAGCATGTGTGCCTTTTCCCTGCTCTCAGTTAAGAAACTTTCTATTGCAAGAAATTTACAGAGTTCCCTTGCGGAAAAAGGTTCTTGATGTCCCCACAGAGGCCTTGCCATGGCTCAGTGTCCTGCCTGCTGCCCTGTCCCTGCTGTGGGCTCACTCTGTGCCCAGCCCATGCTCCATCCCTTCCCTGTGGTGCCCAGCAGGCTGCACACAGCTCCAAGGTATCTGCAGGGCTCCATGGACACGAGCTCCAGAGCATGGTGCAGTTGTTATTCCAGTAGAAAATGGAAAGTTTCTTGGTTTTAAACTGAGCAGAGATTTGCAAGCCCTAATTTCATTGTCCCCATTTTCTGGGGACAATGAAATTAAGAGAACAAGAATCAGAAAGTCATCAGATCCAGGGGGAAGTTGGAGCACTGAACAGAAGGACTGGGGCCTCTAAGTGACCTTTGAGCATCTGGCAAAGAAAAAAAAAAACTCATAAAAAGGTTGCTTTTTAGCCCCAGTTGTGGGAATTACAAGTTGGACACAAGGATGTGAGATATCTGATAGCTGAAGTTCTTCCTTGTGTGTGGCAAAAATGTACTGACTTGAGGAGTGAGAAACTGCATGTCTCAAGTTTATGCAAAAACTATAAACCTGTCTAGTCTAGGCTCCAAACTGCAATTTCTGGAACCCCTGTGAAGGACAAGACAGTAAAGTGGATTGAATTTATGAGAGTAGTCATAGTCATTAGACTACAATATTAGTTCTTAGCAGTCCTAGATGGATTTTTTTCCAACAACAGTATTGATTCTGAGAAAAATGTGATTAAATTGCCATTTAGGGGTCATTTAAGGATTGGGATATATAATAGATGGCTTACATTGGCCCTAAATAAACAGCAAACGTCAAGGAAATTATTAAGGTTTTTGCTTGTGCCAAAGATTATAAAAAAATCTCTAAGGAGACCATGTCAGTACAATTCCTTGGAATAAGTACAGATAAGCTTAGGCTGGGGGTGGGGAAAGAAAAGAGGTATTTGGCTTAATCTCAGACAGTAAGAATATACTTTCAAGACCTTGTTTAATCAAATCCACTTTTGCTCTATGCAGTGTACTCAAATGAGTGTCTGGCAGATGGCAGCAGTTTAGTGAACAACTTCACAGTTTTCTGTGTAGCATGAGGTAAATTCTAAGTATTTTTGCCTTCAATCTAGCAGGTTGGTAAGAAAAAGATGTTCAAATAATTACTTATCAAAATACTAAAAAAGGCAACGTGAATATTTTGGTCAGCACTGAGCCACGGTGTCAGAACTATTAAAATATTTTGCACAATCCCTGGGGAGTGCAGCAGAGAGACAGACCCAGCAGAGGAAAACACAAGAGGCTGAGGTCCCGGAGCTTCTATTTGATGAAAGTTGTATCTGTGGCAGCCTGGTGGGAAGCAGGGTGTGAGGGTGCCACCATTCCAAAGGGCCCCTGGGGCTGTTTGGGGTGGCGCAGAGGCACAGGGAGCTCTGGGGTGCTGGGCCCACAGCGTGTGGCTCATAGTGTCTGCCAGCACTGGTGTGGAGATGCATCCACAAGTGCTCTGTGCTGTAGGGCATTCACCGGGAGCAGTCTGTGTAAGAGCATTGAGGTTGTTGGCTGTGCTAACTGTGACACCTTGGTGACCCAGATATTGCTGTGATGTTTGCAGCAAGCAGCTCAGCTGGCTGGGATCTGGGCTTTGGGAGGGCACTGGGAAGGAGAGGTGGAGGCGCCTCTGATCAGGAGGTGCAGGTAAGTGGATGTTTCACCTGTGCAGGTGCACAGAGCTCAGCGGTGATGAGTGGAAGGGCAATGAGGACAAAAATCAAGCTTCTGGAATGCACATTCTTTCAAGGTCTGATTTTTAGTTACCTATAAAGTGTGTTGTCCCTGCATCCAAATTTATTCCTTCATTTCTTTTAGAGCTTGAAGAGCTCCTTAGAACTTCTTTAGAACTCCTTTAGAGCTCCTTAGAACTCCTCTGCTCTTGCCTGGCTCCCCCTGTCCCAAATGGACATTTCCCCTTTCTCCCTCACCTTCCAAACATTCTCCATCTCTCCAGGTATTAGTGATTTCCTCAAAGCCTTCAGCCTTGCACCATGGTAGTGAATTTTAGTTCAAGGGCGACTTTTTAATGCTGCTAACCTCTTTTAAATAGGGCAGACAAAAAGGATGTACCATTTAGACCAATTTTCTTATTTTCTTTCTGGGAATAAAAAATCTGTGATCACCCACAGTGCAAAATCAAACAGCTTAATGATTTCTCTGGCTGAATAACCTTGGATCATTTTTAATATGACCGGTTGATGCATTGCACATCCCTCTGTCCAAATGGGAAACAACATAGTCAGAAGCCAGATTTGCAGCTGATTTAAATTGGCATGGTTTGATTTTTGTCAGCCGAGTTTTGAACAAAATCTAGCTATGCATCTAGCTCTCCATCCTGCTTCCTGCTCTCAAAACATTATTCTCAAAAAAATATTTAGATATATAACTCTATATTTTCCAGTTAATATAATAAATTAGATTAAGGTGTCATTTTTACCATGTCATTTTTAATTCTATAATTTTTAATAATAGAATAAAAATGTCATTAAAATACAATATTGAATTTTAATAATAATCCAAATATTATTTCACAATCATATTTAAACCACATACAACTAATTAATGCAAAGCATATCAGGAAATCCAGTTCCCACAGTTTTTTTAATAAGATCTCAGCAACTGGGCAAACAAAGGAATATTGTTTTATCATATTGATATTAAATCTCCACTCATACTAATTTGCTTAGTGAAAATCTAGAGGAAGTGTTGCATGGGGGTTGTAGGAGACTGCCTGCTGGATCATCTGCATCCAAAATACTGTGCAGTTTCCTCCTCCTTCTCAGGGAGGTGCTGATGCCTCAGAGAAGCATCAGACAAAATTAGATCATTGTATTTCATCAGGAGGAAGTTCAGCAACCCTTATTTTTGTATGAAAATAGGATCTGCTCATTTTACTGTAAGTTTGTGCCTTTCCAATTTTTATTTTCAATGTCACTCTTGTCCCTTTGTGACATCAAACTCAGTGATCAGCTGCATGTTAAGGTCTCAGTGGCTGGGTGAGGAGTGGGACCACTAGGACAGGAAGATGGATTCCAAATGGCAGGGAAGGAAAATGAGAAACCTTGGAACAACTGCCCCTCTTGTTTTCACAAATGATTACTGCCTATGTTTGGGTCTTCCATGAAAATATGAGCCCTAAGGAGCCATGCATGCAGAAAGAGGAGGGGAATAAAAAACCGGTTCACTGACTGCAACTTGATTTTTTGGGGTTGGGTTTTTTTCTTTCCCTGCAGAACAGCCCACAGCAAATGAAAACAGCGTTTATGCGTTCAGCTGCAAAAAAATTACCATTATTTGCCATGAGAAGGTCAATGTGACCTAGAAAGAAATCCAGCAAGGACTGTCTGCTGTCCTTCTTTCCCACCACCATGGGGAAGCTGTCATTAACAGTCTGGCTTTGTTCCTTCCTGGGCACAGGACCAGAGTGAGACCCTCCCATCCACCCTGGATAAAACCAGCCTCTCAGAGAACATCACACAGTTAAAGTCCCATCCATCCTGGGTAACACCATCTTCTCAGAGAACATCACACAGTTAAAGCCCCCCCTTTCAACCATGCCTGCTCAGGAAAAAAGGCACAGTAAAGACACGTGGATTTTCTTGTACATGTCAGTACTTTAAGGGTCATTACATAAGCTGGCACCAGTGTCTTGGCTTTCTAGTCTCTGAGAATTGTGGTGACCATCTGTAAGATCTGAGTTCTGCAGCTGTATTCAATAAGACAGTGTTGGACTAAATCTTGGAAAAAAGTGCCTAATGCCAAATTGTCTATCACTGTCAATTTGGCTGTGCTTTAAACTTACAAATATAAATTTCCCTGAACAGTTGGGAAAGAATAATAAAGTCAAAATGTCTCATTAAGCAATGCATGCTTCGGCCTAATGAATGTATCACTCAGGAGATAAAGGATGGAGCATAATTAATGACACGCGATAACACAGAGATTGTCTGGACCACACTGACCTGTCTTTCAACTTTAACTCTTAGAAGGAAGAGGTTGCTTTACATAAAAAGGGCAAGTTCATCCTGGGCTTGTCCAGACCAGCACTGCCAAATAAACCAGATTATGACAGTGGTGTCATGCAGATAGCAACTTTCTGTAAGCTGGCCTTCCATAAATTTGTAGGACAGGAGAAGGTTTCTAATGTACTTTATGAGGCAGAGAGGGGAACTGCAGACAAAATCGAATGCAGCAAGTAAGAGCCTTCAGATTGTTCAGGCTTAAATCAGTTCTTGAATCCCTGTGGGGGGAAAAAGCACATAAGGAAACAAATCTTGAAACTATTCTTACTCAATGTTGATGAAATTTAAGGCTGTCAAATGTCTACAGGAAGGTGGGAATGAGGCTGATCCTACATCATTCAATACCAATGAGATTTTGTCAGTTGACTTTTTGCACTCATATTGAGATGCAGCAGATTTCGCCTTCTGATGGTTAAAGGTAGAGCTACCAGTTCTAACATAAAAGCATCATCTAGTAAAACTCATTGGGGAAAAGAAAACTGAGTGAAATGTTCTTGCTTACTGGAAAACTTGTGTTGGTACATATGTGCTGTTGTATCACTTGAGTTGTAAATCTTAGTTAAAACAGGAGGCAAATTAATATTTGTAGATGGAAGCATAAAAGCTAATGTAATATTGACACTTTTATTTCCTTTCAACTGGTATTTAAATCATGTATCATCTTTTTTGAAAGTGCAGCTGCTATTGAAACTTAATTAGCAAGATTAGCCTAAAGTGTAACGGTAAAAAGAGTAAACAAATGCCAAGTGATTATTTTTTCCTACTACTTAAGCATCATATTCATGTTTTAAAACTGCTAAAAATACTTCAATTTTGGAAATTTAAACTAAGCGAGCAGGCTAGCTTTAAAAAATAGAAATATAAACTGTCTTAGGAGGAGCTGCAGCTTGCATTAATCTGTGCTTGTGTGTTGTTTAGGTTGCTCCAAAACATTCCGCTTGAGGTGCAGTTCTGATGTTTTATAGCTTCATTTTGCAGTAAGTTCAAACAAAAATATTGGACAAACATTTTGACATATATATACATATATATACATATACATATATATATAATATGTATGTATGTGTATATATGTGTGTGTGCGTGTGTGTGTGTATTCATGCCTCAACCATGTAGCGAGTGGAGATTGTTTCTAACTGAGCCAAAATCAAATTTGGAATTAAGGACAATAAAATTTGCAGAACAGGCATTCTGACTAATGCAATGAAGAAATCTTTCACTATTCTGCAGTTTTCTCATGACAATCCTTGAGTCCCTGGAAGTCTGATTCTAACCAGCAGCCCAATAATCCCTCCGAGCCATCCTGTGATTTCCTCTGCCTTGCCTGTGAGATCTGCAGCCCGTTGATTTACAGGAGTTTGCTGGGGCTTTGGTGAGCTCTAGCTGCCTCTCCCTGCCCTTCTTCCCCCTCCAGGCATGTGTAGCCCAAAGCAGCCTCCCAGGCAAGGACGTGCTGGAGCAGCAGAAACAGCCTGTGCGGAGCATCTGCTTGGGAGCCTTGCTGGAGGCACATCCCAGCCTGATGGCTGCTGATGGAAAGCATCTGCAGGAACACGGAGGCCGTGAGTCATGGAACCTCCTGGGGCTTCATTACTGAGAAGCAAAGTGCCTGGGTCCTCTCCCTGGCCAGCTGCTTTTACAAAACAACAGGAGGAGCGTGGAGCAGAGAGGCGCTTCTCAAACGCCCGTGCAGGAACGAGCGGCCTCTGCTCCAAACGCACGGCTCCAATTTGCATGGGCCCAAGTGGTGGCCCACTTATGGCTGTGAACAGGAAACCCTGGAAAAGAGGGAACATCTCTGTTTCTGCACAGCAGGAAAGCAGGCAGTACAAAGGGGATGTTCACAGTGTTCAAAGCAGAGCACAGGTATCACAGATAAGCAAAGGTAGCTTTAATATGGCAAACCTTGTGGAGGAGGCCAGCGTGGCTGCACTAGAATTTACCCCAAAGGCATTATAAATAAGCATGTCTGTTTTCTAAATAAATGAAAACTCTGATGGCTTAAGGTAACATCAGCAGCACTTTACAGTGCCAGATTGTACCAAGAAACCTGCAAAACCTGGTGCAAGACTTACATAACCATGATTAGGATGTTCATCCCATGCAGGACCAAATGAAGCTCTGCCAGGTACTGGGCCAGCCCTTCTGTCCACAGCTCAGGGCTGAGTGTATGGGCATTGCTTTTGCCACAGTAATGTTAACAAGAAAACCACAATTATCCTGCACAGCTCTGTTTCTGCACCTAGGAGAAGTGTGTTATAGCTTGTAAAGAAACAACTTGCTGGTGAAGCAGGGACAGATTTTGTTCAGATCTCAGTATCAATAGCAAGGATGCAGTGCAAAAGGATGGCATTTTTCTGCAGTTACTGAGCCACAGAGATGTATTTTGTGTGAATTAATGTATGAAAACTTTTCATCCATTTCTGTTGCAAGAGATTTCTGAAGCAATATCACCACAGATGAGTACAGTACCTAATTTCCCCTGACTCTTTCCTAAGGTCCTCCATATTGACACAAAAACACACATATCAGACAAAGGAATTTTCTGTGGTTTGGAGCCAAGATGAATACAGCAACTTGGTAAATACCCAAGACTACTAAAAATTAAGTTTAGAAAAGTTTTCCATATGGCAATAGTTGAGATACCACAAAATTTCCTGTTTCTAATGCAAGGGGATTGTGTGGAAGCTGTTGACAAACATGCTTTTTGTACTGGGAACTCCCATATTATGTCTGGGTTTTGAACAAAGTTCTTCCATGCTTTAGCATGAAAAGATGTGGCGTGGCCATAAAGCAAGCATGTCAGTCATTTACAGTCTCTGGTCTACACAGCATGACTACAAAGTATGTGATGAGGCTGGGATCCTGTCAGATAGATGAAAGCTGAAAATTAGTGTCATTGGGGAGTGACTCCTGAAGGGATAGGCTAGAGGTCAGGCTGGAGAAAGAAAAGAAATGCAGGAACCCCAAGGCAGGAGGCAGATAAGGAGAATCTTCTCTTTTTTAAAAAAATGCTGGAAGACACACTGAAAGAAAAGCTGAGAACACAGAGGCTGGACTGTAGCCCAGGCTGAGTCCCACATCCTCAAGGAGTCTAAACAGACAATATTTGGAGTCTAGACATATCCAGCTGGTTGAGAGAAGTCATTACTCCTTTGCATGTGGCACTTGTGGAGTCACATCATAAGTATTGTGTCCCATTTGGAGTAAGCCAGGACAGGAGGGATGCTGACAAGTGGTGGGGATCCAGCAGAGCTCCACCCAGATGGTTTTAATGGGACCGTGTTCATGTACAGAGGGGCTGAGAGGAACGGGCTTGCTCAGCACAGAGAGCAGAAGGCAGAGAGCATCTCTTTGCTTCCTTCAGCTCCCTGGGGGTGAATGTTACAGGGAGAAGAGAGCCAGGCTCTTCTTGGAGATGCAAAGCCAAGGAATGAGACAGAAAAGTCATGACTTGCAGCCAGGGGAACACTAAACACTGCCTGTGCCATAATGGGGAAGTGGGGAATGAGCCTTACTACACGTGGTAACCAAGGGGTAAATGTCTCAGCAGGTGGTCCCAAGGCCAGGGAGGAGGAATGAGGAGTAAAATGCTTAAAACTTGCCATATTTTTATGCTGTCTTATTTTTATACTTCCACCAGAAGTAAAACAGCCTTATCTTCAACTCACAAAGCTAAACACTACCTGGCTCTGTTTGTGGTTGCATTTCAAGTCAGGATTGGGCATCTTTGAGGGGATGGTCACCAGCTCTAGTTTGTCAAAAATGGAGAAAAAAAAACGGAGCCAAATTTGTAATAATCAGCTTGGCAGAGTATATGTACTGCAGGTTACTCACTGCAGTATTTCTATACTTGCAGATGGAAAACCCAAATAGGGCCTTGGCTCTGCTTTGGACACAAGTGCAGATGTCAAAATTGTCTGTATACAATTTCTGATGTGGCCAAAGAATCCTATCTATAAATGTACACAGTCATTTCACTGGTATTTAGGCTATTGTTTATAAAGAAATAGACTGATAATAGTATGTGAATTTGCATGCTTATAATTTGTTGGCCTGTAGAAAATTGTTTAAGGAAAAAAATCATGAAGTATGTGTAATAAGCCTGTTCCATTTTATTTTTCAGTCAGATTTCATTTGGGCTGTTTATTTATTTATTTATTTATCTATTTGATTTTCCTCTCAGCTGTACATCCTGTAAAATACTCATGAGATGTATGTTCTGAGGGCTTTTGTTTAGCCTTAGCTCTCAAGGCCATCTCAAACACATGCATGCTTGCAAGTTGATAGACCTGGTGCACATACTTTGAAAAGTCACATGTATCACTCAGAGAAGGTAATTCAAAAATCTCTTTGTGCTTTATAACCTGATGTGGCATCTCATTCTTGAGGTGTGTTTTGTTTGAACTCTGGTTTCCTTTCCTGTGTTTTTTTTTTTGTGCTAATCTGTAAACCGAAGTAATCCTTCTGCTTAATTTTGTTCTTTTGTTAAGAAAACTAGAAGGTTTTTGAATTGACATGTTCCTATGTGTAAAATAGGCTAGTGTTTATTGTCTTGAGGTGTGTTTTGTTTGAACTCTAGTTTCCTTTCCTGTATTTTTTTTTGCTAATCTGTAAACCGAAGTAATCCTTCTGCTTAATTTTGTTCCTTTGTTAACAAAACTAGGTTTTTTAATTGACATGTTCTGATTTTTAAAATAGGCTAGTGTTTATTTTCTTCAGCTGTAGTGTCCCATGTTGTGACCTGCAGCCACCTACAGCTTTTTCTCCTGCTCAGTGCTTTATTACTGACTCACCTCACTCCAGCACCGTGTGCTAGTAAAAAAACAGCAAATGGGACTGAGAGAAATGGGTTTGGCTAAGGGTCAGTTTGGAAGCACATTGTTAAGTTTTCAGTGGTTTCCATTGCAGACTAAAATAAACAAAAGGCCTGTCCACTTGCATGCATGCTACTCATGTGAGTAAGGGATCTCAAAAGGTCTACTTCTCTTTTGTAGATTGGTTTTAGGTGACCAAGAAGGAACTGTGGATTTTATCCTTGTGCTAAATATAGTTACTCCATGGTTTTAAGTGTATAGATTCAACTAAACTGTCTTAAAACCTTCAATTAACTTCAATTTAAGCTACATGAGAACTTACAGCTATAAGCATTGTTGATCAGGAAAATCTTTTGCTCAAAGTTTGATAAAAGCATAAAGAAATGTATTTGTGAGAGGTCGCATATATCCACAATAGCCATTATTTCTGTCAACCACAGCTAAGTAAAATATGGTGTCTGTTTTTTGAAAGACATCATTACCAAGCAAAGCTGTTATTTTGTGCTTCAACATCCAACGGTGCTTGGATACATTATTGGCTTGTATTGAATGCAGATCATTTAATTTCAGATCCTTTTGGCTTTCATAGAAAACTGGCAAATGGAGTAAATATAAAACACTCTTCTGGCCACTAAAGCTTTTTATGAGTAGATATGCATAAACATGCAAGTTTCTTTTGGAGTTCCTCCCTAAACATCTCAGTCTCATGGAAGAGGGTCAGACCCTATGGAAAATGGGCAAGAATTTCAGCCAACAAACCCATAATTGTCCTGATTGTGTAGGAGGCCAGGCCCAGCAATGGGAAAGATGAGGTACTTTGTGTCAGCTTGGATTGCTGAGACCAAATCAGACATCTGATAAGCAGAAAATCCTCCTCATCTGCATCAGAATCCTGTATATATTGCAAGTTCCACTAAAATTGCTTTAAGGGACACAATTCACCCCAGACTACTTCCTAGAAAAGACTCATATTGAAAGCTCAGGATATGTACAGATCCATTTCACAAAACATCCTGAAACAGTGAATCCAATCTTTTTTCATCTACGCTCATTTTTGTGCTTTATTTATTTGCATTTTTAGTCATTGCTTTGAAAATTATCAATATAAAAATACACTCTATTAACAATTTTACTAACAAACTGTATACTTCAGCTTTATTCTTTAATTTGAAACAAACAAACAAACAAAAAAAAAAAAAGAAAAAAAACCCTAAACCTAAAAAAATCCCAGAAACTCTAAAAAACTAAACCCACCATCTGGGATGATTATAACTGTTTATAAAACTTAAGAAGTTTAGTGCAGTAAAAGCCAATTAGATACTTCTTTTGTTTAAATCTTGTCTTAGAGCTGAGAGAAGTCTTGGCTATAAACTAAAAACTCTTAATCAGGATCCTCTTTATCTATTTTCTTTTATGTATAGGGGATTTCAGTAGGGATAAAAAACAACAAATTCATATTCCATTCATGACAAGGTCCACGTGTACATCCCCACTTCATTGTTTTGCTCAGAGTGCAAAGAAATGCGAATGACAAACTGCAAAGAGGTAAAATGAACAATCAAGTCACCAGTGGTAGAGCAGGACTCTGGGATTTTTTTGCCTTTGGTTTGAAAAATAACATTTCTTAAATTCTGTGCATTACTTGTGCTTTAAACAACTGCAAAACACGGGTGTGTGCCTACACAGTTATTGGCCTCCCCAGACTGTTTTGTTCAAGAAGAGATGAAGAGGCATCACACACAGCAAGTGACAGCTGCACCATTGAGGGCACTTGTAGGACCTGCTCAAATGCTAAGGTGAGAGAACAGGGCTTTTTTTTTTTCCCCATTTCAGACTAAATCCTGTCACAGATTGGTGACATGCAGCAGCAAAATTCAAAAATAAGATAGAAAAAGATATTAGGAAAGATGGATCTGTTGACACAGCTGTGTCTTGGGATGACTATGGAATAACACATGGCTTATAGCTGGTCAAGAGCTTTGAGGAGAGAAGGGGCCTTGATGGGCAATTTTTTTACAGGGAGAATCACAAGCTGACCTGAGGGAGTTTTCTTTCTGGGAATTGGTGAACATGGATTCACTGACCATGTCGTGAGCATGTTGCTGAGTGCTGGGTGTGGGATAAATAATGTGTGATAAAGTCATCCAGTTCCCCAGATAATCTTTGCCAACCCTAATGAACAATAGTATAAGAAAAGAACAATAGCTGGCATGTTTATAGGAAATTTGGCTTATTGCTACTTCTAACTCGGTTGTGTATGACACAGATTTTGTATTTCTGAGCTATAAAAATGAGGCTTAAAAGAGCAACTCCCTTAAAGGCTGGAAGCACATGCAGGTCATACAGATGGCAGCTTTGGCCAGTGTGAGAGATGGAGCCTGGACTTGCAGACCTGTCAGTGCCCCAGGGCTGGGAATCTGTTCTTGGTGTCCACATAGTGTGGGTTATTCACCTGCTCACTCCATGGGGCACTTGAGTTTTCTGGGCTGCAGACTGTGCCTGCCAGTCTGAGTCACACTGGAGTTGCTTGTGTTTGCAGATCCCCTGTTTGGCAGTCAGCTGTCCTGCTCTCACCTATGAAACTTGTGCACGATTTTCTGCTTGAGATGGTGTTTTAAAGTGCCCACTTTAACCTCATGTGTCCTCTCAGCCACCTCTGGGGTTCTCATGGGGAGGCCTGACCACTGCACTGATCCTGAGCTTGTTCTGTATCCTGCTTTTCCATTTCAGCCACTGAATTCTAAATTGCTATGCATAGCAACATTAGACTGTTTCAAATCTGGTATAAGAGCCTCCTCCACAAAGCAATGCTTCATCTGAGCTCTCCAGCATCCTGCACAACAGGGCTGCTAGCTGAAAAGGTGATCCATTATTCATTTGGGTAGCATCTTGCTCAAAGACATGCAAGACAGATACATTTGGCATGACCCTGGAATTTTTCACAGCAGTTTTGTTTTTATCCAGATGCCTGGCAGCCAAAGAGACAAGCATGGATCAGCACAGGCTGTTGCCTTGTATGACTGAGTAGGTCCTGAAGCTGGGAGTTCCTTGCTTCCCCTAGAAAGAGATGGAAGGCAGTTTCATCACCCTGAATTTCTTGACCTGAAGCAGCCAATGAAGCATCCCACAGGTGTGAAAGCCCCTGGCAAAGAGCTCTGTGCCAGACTGCCAGGAGCAGTGAAGTTATCCACAGGACACACAGGTAGGAGCTATGCAGACATGGCCAAGAAGTGTTTAGGATGGGAATGGTCTCTGCCCTCTGCAGAGCACTAAAAAGATGTAACAGATGATGATACAACAGGCTGTTGTATCAGTTGCTGTTCTTGGATTTTGGGACAGAAATGTGCTGTCTGCTGGCCCATGCCTCTCACACAGCCCCCTCTCAGCAGTGCTAAGGGTAAAACACAGGGTGGATTCTGCTGAAGAACTCCTTGTCCCAGGAATATCATCACACAGCAGGAACATCCATCACAGCCATGAAGAGACATTTCCCAAGTACTCATTGCAATTTGCTTGCCTAATTAAATGGGCAGAATTGCTTCATTCCACTTCTGGTGTAAATCTTTGATAGTTTTATCAGTATCATGCTGTAAACTTTAATGCTGAAATCAACACAGACACATCTGCCTATTTCCAGAGCATCTGGAGGGCCAAAATCTTACATTTTTATGTGCAGTTGGTTAGATCACTCTCACAGTCTCTTCTCTAAATGGTACTTTATTTGCAATTTTAATTTCTCTAGCCATCCCCCTGTTGCTGGTGAATCCTAATTTGATTAAAACACAATTTTTTCCTACATTTCCCTGCATTTTTTTGAGTAAGAGTCAAATTCATTAGCTAATAGTGTCAGAGGTATGATTTGTTGACAGTTATAAGTGTTAAACCTGCAAACTGAAGACTCTTATAGGAATAAAGCACTTCAGTGTAGGAGCTGTAGGTGATGAGACCTCTTTGCCCACTGTGACCTTTCCACACATCAGGGAACACTCTCTGTCATTTGTTCTGCTACCACAGCAGAAAATCATTTCACAGAGTACATATTTGGGTTCTCCAGTCTATAATATCCTCCCAAAATGAACAGAGATCTTAGAGATCAGAGATTAATGTCAGAGATCAATAGTACCCATACAAAAAATTATCCTACTTATTTCTTTTAAATCCTGTTCAACTATTTGAAGCAATTATGTTACCTAAAGAGAATTCCAGGCACTCTGATTATGTCTTGTCTTCTCTTCCTGTTCTGTCATCTGAGTTAAAGCTAGTCTCCATTTAAACTTTTTAATAACAATTTTATCTATCTCACAAACTTTCTGAGATGAATATTAAAAAATAAAAACAGTAGTACTATGTTCTACAATCTATCATGACTTTCCAAGAGTTTATCTATAGTAATAAGATTTGAGAGTTTTTTGGTGTTGGTTGGTTGGTTAGGGTGGTTTCTCTGGGGGAAGAGTATGCACAGGGTTTAAATACCTTCACAGGAGATACAAATATATATATAAATATATATATTTAAATGCCTTCACAGGAGCTTCCAATTCACAGGGCCGTTCCAGTCATGCAAACAAGGGGAAAAAGTACTTTTCAGTCTGGATTGCTTTTAGCAAGCAAAGAATTCCTAAGAGTCTCAACTACTTAAGCACCAGCAACCCTGGAGGTGTCAGCTTTGACTGGTAGAGGTGAGAACCCACATTTATATGGGTCCAGTGCAGATAACCTGTTTGGGAAGTCAGGTGCAGAGTTGGCTGAGGTGCTGATAAGAGAGGTTTTACAGTATCTGCTTTTGAGCAGGGTGAATCACAAGAATTTCTAAATATATATTAGTCAGTGATGAAGAAAAAGCTTGGGAGGTTATCCTTAGCTGTACATTTTAACACAATAGAATGGAAAGATGAAAGATTAAAGAGCAAAACTGGATCAATAAGGGTAAAACAGGCTTTTAACATGAGTTCAAAAAGAAGTAATTGCCAAGTTAAGAAGGTATCATTTGAACTGCAATAATAGATATAGCACATAAAATATCCTTCTGGTTTGGACATTTGCTGCTCCCCTCTTGTGTCAGCTTTACTGAGAATGTCTCTCTCTGCACATTAAACAGGCTGCCATCATTAAAGCACAAAAAAGTAAAGTTCTCTGTTTGCAAAAATCCTTGCTTGAACCTCAGTTAATGCCATAATAACACATAAACATTTCTTAAATCATTTCCAATTACATATTAAGAAAAAAATTATCTTTGAAGGCATATTTTATAAATTAATTTAATCCAGTAAAATGGTCCATGTCTGAAATGCAGTTCCCAGCACCCTTTAAAAGTAAAGTCAAAGAACACTTTTTTCTTAGGTGAATTAATTACTAACTCTGGTCATGCCTTGAATGATGTGGCACAGATTTTGTCATTCCTGGTAGAGAGTTTTTGAATGCTGCATTGAAAGATCATAAATTTAAATATTTGTGTTTTCTTATCAAGCGTGTCTTTTTTTCCTTAGTACTTCATTTATTTCCCTACTCTAAAAATATCTCATACAGGATTTGAGTTATACTGCAACTCCAAACTTTTTCTTTAATATATTTTCCACCAATTCTCTGTAGTCAAGGGCTGAAAAGTTCAGGACTTTAACTTTCTTATCTCTTGCCTTATGCATACATAAAAACAAAACCTGTTAACTAGCAGAAAAAGGGTCAGAAGAAATGAAAACAAACTTCATACTTGGGTGTGCTTGCTCACTTTCCTCCCCACTGAAAAAGAAATGGGAGAGAGTCATTCCACACTTCTCTGTTTGACTAAGACAACCCTTTCCTGATTAATATAATACAACAGATTTCCCAGGGGACAAAGCATCAGGCTAACAAAATAAAAATACAAAAGAAGTATGGGGAATGCACAATTGGTACATAGTAATAAAACTATACTCTGTTATCCTGTTTTCTCTAATGCTATCTCGTGTGGGCTATGAATGAAAAACCATGGCACCCTACATGTGTACCACCATTTCCAGATTAATTTATGGTCTTTAAAGAGAGCATTAAAATAATGTAATGTAGCTTATGGAGGAAATGCTGTGGACTTGATTCTTGTTTTGAATTTATGGAAAAAATGTGTGACTGACCAAGCACATGCTATTTTGAGAGACATTCAATCATGATGCCAATTTTATAAGCCTTTTCCTAATTAATGAGAGAGCTCACTCAGTAAGAAAAAAGGCATTTGTTGGAAACCATCAATGAAACAGTCAGAGAGCTGATAGTCATTAAGTGGCCCATCATTTGGGTCTGTGCTGTGCTTCTGGGTCTCCCCTGGTCTGATTACAGATTTACTTGCAATTTAGTGAAAGTGGGCTTAGTTTTTTTGTGTGTAGTAGGGACAGCTTTTCCTTTTTTAAGATTAGCAAATCATTGGAGTACAGACAGATCTTCTGGTGCTGCTGCAGAGGTGACAGCCACGGGGTGGCTGGGCCACAGGAAAAGCCTTGCATCCATCCACTCACCCAGCAGAAGTATCAGGATGGATGGATGGATGGATGGATGGATGTACAGCCATAACGTGCCTCTGCACTTCCAGTGCAGAGACATCCCATTAGGATGTTCAGCAGATCCAGCAGCTGCTGTGCCAGCCCACAGGGTTACCTCCTGCACTCTGGAATGCTTCCCAAACAGGAGCACTATACCTGTCTTCTCCCCAGCCTTAAAACATGGCTCAGGCTCTTTGAAGTGACAAGTGAGCATGAGGCATCACTACAGAGAACAGAGTAACTCAAGCGAAAGAGGTGGATTGCCATCAGAAAAATTGTGTTGAATAAGGCAGATCCCAATAGGATCATGAATGTCATTCTTCTTTTTTCAATTTTAAAGAGTGAATACGCTTGGCACTTCAAGGAAACCAGAAATCCCTCCAGACATGTTAAATTCCAATTCAGCTTTATATTATTAAGTAACTAATGTGATCCAGCCATCCCTGTAAACACAAAAAAGTGCTGAGCACAAGCAAAATAGCCCTTTTTACCATGAATAGTACTTTGTTTTCAACTTCATGGTATCTTTCCCTGCAACAGCCTACAGAGGATGTGAATTCCAATAGCCCATTTTCTAAAAATAGTGAAACACGCAGTGTAAATATTCTGCTTTCACTTTTGGGCTGTGCTACCAGACAAAGACAAATGACACTCTAATGGATATACTTATTCTTATCTCTTTTACATTAAAAAAGCCAAACCAAACCAAAACAAAACCAATATGTTTTGGTATGTAAGGATTGTTCTACATGCAAAACAAGAAAGTGAGGCAATAGAGTGCAAAGTAGCCTAGTCCTGCAGTAATAATGATGTCCTGCCTCCTAAACCTTTCTGAGATGACAGGATTTAGAAGCTTCCACATCAACCCAAATGAATGCTGAAGAACATTCCTAAGTGCTTTGGTCATAACAACTGTCCTGTGACAGTCACCTATCCTGCCCCTAATGTTCAGGGTGTTTACACAGAGAGCATTTTCCAGAGGCCTTCAGAGGGTTCGGATGCATCTTCAGGCAGAACACTGTGACCCATGTGGGGGTTCCAGACAAGCAAAGTGCAGGAGGACAAAGAACAGCTCTGTCCTCAGGCAGCCAGGGGGCAGGGCTTGGGCACAGCCCTGCAGGAATCCAGCTGTGCAGCTTCTGCTCTGAGCTGGGGCAGTTATCCTGCCATAGTGTTGGATGTGCTGATCTAGGGCTGTGAGGCTCTGAGCCTTGTGCTGGGCTTCAGGTGGGACTCGTGGCTTGACTTTTTCTGGGCTGTGCAGCTTTTTGCACTTTCATGGCTTGCTCACAACCAGAGCTACTTTTGAGTTGAGGATGCTTTTAGCCTTTCAGCTTGAACCTCCTGCTACCAAGAAAGAACATCAACAGATACTTTTACTCATTTTAACTTGCTCTGTGTCACATTCTTTCCCCATTGAAAAGGTTATTTCAACATCTTGCTGATTTGTTGCATTTGCCTTTCTTTGCTCTCTGTCTGCTCTCAGCACAGGGGCAGCCAATTGCTTTGCTTCATTGAAACCTTTACTGTAAGAAGGCTGAGATCACTTTCCTGAGCAGGATTAGGTGGGAAGCACTGCCCGTGTGTTTTGTGTCCCTGTACTCGTTCTCTGCTGTTATTTAAGGACAACTGCAAGTGATGTAGTCTCATGTAGAGTAATTGCCAGCCCTGAAGGTTCTTGCTAGTGATTTATACACTCTGCCAGTATAATTAGAGCACTTCTACTACAAAACCTTACATTTCTTACCCAGTTATTTATAACTCTGCCTGCCTTATTTTAAAACTTGCCCTTTTCTGCAGGTAGCAAAGGCTCACCAAGATAATAATACATTTTAATGACTGATTTTGTGGAATAAACCTAAGAAATAATCTCTGCAGGAATTTTATCATTCCAGTTATCTGGTTTTAAGGATGTTGCTTCTTTAAAATTGAGACCAAATTGTTCAATATTTTCTTTCAACTCCTAATCCATATTTTCTTCTGTTCCAATCTCCCCACTCCTAGGCTGCAAGTGTAGTGATTTACAAGATGGATCATGAGAAAGCAGAAAAGGTCTTCCTGCTGCTGTCTGCTGGTCACAGACAATTCCTCTTCAGCCTTCCATTCAAAACAGAACAAGCTGCAGAAAATAAGTGTTTCCATGTAAAATAGACAGGGAAACATCTGCCATGGAAAAAAGAAGATGCCAGAAAATAAAGAAGCTTCAAAAAAGAAGCTGTCCACCCTCTTTCATCATAGAGAGGAACAAAGAATATTTGCATCTCTCTATAGTAAAGGTGAATGAAAGACTATGCTTTTATGAAAATTTGTCCACTCCAACTTTTGAAGCCTTCCTCAGCCTGATGAAGGAAACAATGCCTTTTCTAAGTGTCCTGAGGTTGAAGCTCTCAGCCCACCATGATTAAGTTCAGAAACACACATATCATATGTGATATTCTATTCCAGTTTCTCCAGGATCATACTTTTCACCCCAGCAAAGATGGACAGATGTGGTCAAGAAGAGTCAGAGCAAATCAAATCTGTGTAGAGAAATTCCATGTTGCAGAGTATAGGTGGCAAAGAACTTTCTGCTCCTTTTTGGTTGCAATTTTTGAGAATGACAAAAGAGCAGATTAATCATATGGTTACACCTGCTGCATGTGGAGGAGCTGTAGAGCAAATAACAGTTTTACTAAATCAGCAGGAAGCTCTCTAATGCTGTTACTTCTGCTCCTGAGGTTGTTTTTTTCCAAGAGTTATAATCTATGCAGAAGAAGAGCAATCAAAAGTCTCCAGATTTGTAGAAGTAATGTGATAGAAGATGTAAAGAAAGGTCTTAAGATCCCAGATAGAGACTAATGTGTATTGATTTTTAATTAAGTAAAAATTAGATGCAATGCTGTTTTTCCATTCTTTGTTACTGTGTCTTCCTAAGGAGATAAATTTGAATTCAAATGCAAAGAGAATTCAAATCAAGGGATTTAGTTTGGTCTCTAGTAATCCAGTGTTTGGGGAATAGGATGCTGTCCTCTATTTTAAACTGAAATGTTTGTGTACCAAACACACAAGGTATTATTTCATTCTACAAGGCAATACCAAAGTCAGGGTGATTGGCAATGACCTGGTTTTTAAAGTGGAAAGAATTATAGCAGAAATTGAGGTTTCCTCATAGGATTTTATGATTCAGAAAAACAATTCATGCCATATAAACAAAAATGCTTCCAGCCTAAAAGCATGTAGTTTTGTAGAATGATGATCCCAAAATGGCAAATGGAATTATAGATTTATGGTAGAAATCAATCTTAGATTTCATATTCATGTTACTAATCAGAAGTTGTGCAGTATGTAAATGTCATCTATAATAAAGGGAATAAAATATGTTTTATTGGCTGGATTTCAGCAGAACAATACAATTTATATAAATAGTTTGTCTCAGCTAGAAAGAATTCAGCAGTGTTCTCAGAGGAATATTTGTTCTATGCAAATCAAGCTGGATGCAGAGGACTGAAAGCAAGTTGGATGCAAAAAGCTATAGCATCCCTTGCTGCATCAATCTTGTTTGCCCCCACCCAAAGGCCCTGAGCCCTGTACGTGTCTGAGGCTGTGTCCAGGCATGCCGGGTCCCTGGCAGCCACTCAAGGACTCCACGGAATTTCTCCATGGCTGCACCCACTGGCAAGCTCTGTCTAGCTAGGCTCCCTCTCATCAGCTTCCCCTCCTAGGGTCACTCCAGGCCACAAGGAGCTGGCTCAGAACAGGCTTCTGCCTCACTTGACCACAATGGGAAATAGGGAGGAGAGGCTCTCAGGTATCTTTCCTGGGAATGAGAAACCAGCTGCTCCTTCCACTGGGACCTTGTGGCTTTGGGGGTAAATTTGTTTAGATTCCTTTAGTTTCCCCTCAGCATGTGGTTATTCCCCCTGGCAATAGGCACCTGCTCTTGGCCACGTCTCTGCCTGCCTTGGGAAGAGAGAAGTGCAGGAACGGCCAGTGCCTCTCCTGCTCCTGCCTAATGCTCTTTTTCAGGGTGTGACCTTATCCTTTTGTATGTGTGGCATTCCTTCATATTCATATGGTCCATTTGTTGGACAGAATGCATCTTGCTATTTATTTGGGATTCACTGCCTGTGCATAAGGTCAAAAGTGAATAATGTGATAATTCTGGCTTGCAACCTGTCTGAGGGAGCTTCGTAGCACTTAGTAGCAAGTCCATGATCCCTGCTACATCTTTATCAGCTCTAGGAGATACCAAGTCCAAGTTTCCAAGTTGGAAAATCTCCAAACACCTGAACATATGCAAAACAACAACAACAACAAAGTAATCCAGTTCTTATAGCTGATTTTACTAGTAATTTTTATTCTATTTTAATTCTTTTCAGTGTTTTAAAAGCCACTTATCAGATCTTAGTTTGCATTTATCCATCTTGCTTATCCTGTTGTTACTTAATTATGGGATTGAGGGACAGTCTTCCAGAAATTAAGTGCTGCATAACTTTGAACAAGTTGTCTTCTATTCCTATGACTTTGATAGAGTGTGTGGAGTGGGGAGGAGGTGCTAGGGTGAAAGGGGAGAGCACTTAAGTGAGAAGTGTTTTTACAGAGAGATAGAAACTCACAGTGTTTATACCACAAAGAAATATGTAGTCTATGAAATGGAAAATATAAGGAATCTGAAATTTCAAAATAAGTTAACAGCTTCTCAAGAGAAATTTGGAAAATTGTTGGATTTGTATGTCTCTTTCTTTGGTTCTTATAGGCTCTATTGCTGTTGGTTCAAGTTAGGTAAGCTGATTTTTGATTATCCCATTTGGGTGAGAGACAAGTGAGAAATTCTTAAAAACATTAATTTAATAACACCATTCTCCCCAGATCACTAGAACTG
Source organism: Zonotrichia leucophrys gambelii (assembly GCF_028769735.1). Classification (NCBI taxonomy): domain Eukaryota; kingdom Metazoa; phylum Chordata; class Aves; order Passeriformes; family Passerellidae; genus Zonotrichia; species Zonotrichia leucophrys. The sequence continues at coordinate 14,773,764 of NC_088177.1, forward strand.
GCTATAATGTGCAGCAAAAAATATTCCTGTTTCAGCTGATAACTACATTTCATGTAAATGCAGACTTTCAGGTCTCAAGTATCTGTCCTGAATGAAATATAAAGTGGATAATTTACAAGATTTTATTTTCAGGGGGAAGTTGGTATGATGACAAAACACAGTTGCTTCAAAATTTTGATTTGAGTAACAACCACTAAATAGAGTAACTGCCTTTGGAAAAGGTGAGAAGCTTCTGAGCTTGCTCTTGCATCTGGATCACCCAAAGTGATGTGCCTGCACAGGCTGGGTGAGCAGTGGGTGCTGCCTCAGCCCTGTAATTCTAACTCAGGCTCCAGTGAAAGTGCAGCTTCTCCAGCTCCAGTGCAGATGTTTTCCATACAGGAAGCCTCTAATCCAAACTTTCCCTCTCTCCTCTTGCTGGCCTCACATGGCCTTGTTGTGCTCTTTTCTCATTCTGAAACAATTATATACATTTGAATGGCAGCCAGACCGATTGCAGCCTGTTTTTCAAAAATTAACCTGTTGTTCTGACAATTGCATTTAGCAGAACATTCAAATCAACCAGGATGAAGGTCAAAAATAATTTAATTTTTCTTGTTAATGAGCTTAATTATAACAATCCACTAAGTAAGTCCTGTTTCTTCTTCAGCCATTTCCTGCAGGTCCCACACTCAGGCATGAACCGTGTGTATGTATGTCTTTATTCATACCAGAAAATTTCCAGATTGCACCAAGGAGGCTTTGCCAAAGCATTTCTCTGAAGTGCTTCTACTTCTAAAAAAAAAAATCAAGGTGAATCCTGAAAGATGCTGTACAGCACTTTGCTTGTGTTATAACTTGTAAAGCCCAATTCAACAAACCAGTTTTCCTGTGATGAAATATTGTGTTCTTGCTTTGAAGTGACAGGGTGTTAGGGTGACATGAATCTCTTAAAAAGTTTCATAGCACAGCTCAAGAGATTTGTTTTCAAGGACTTACATATTCCTTGTGTTTGCATAATTAAGAGACAGATTTGTATTTTTTTTCTGGTGCCAAAACACACAGGAAAGTACACATAATTTACTGGAATACAATGGGATAAGGGAACCTTCTGAAGTATTTTATTTAGGTTTCTGTCCTGGTTTGTATTTGCTGATCTTTTTTTAGTGTTTTTTTCTGGCAATTGGAATGGATCTGAACTTGCACCATCTCAAAATTTATAGAGCCTGTGAACATGTGTGTGGCGTGGGTGGCTTAGCAGTATTTGCTGGATCCACAGAAGGAAACTTTTGCATGTATCAAGATGATAAATTTCACAACTGCTTTGAAGGTGAGCAGGAACAGTCTTAGTACTTGACTGATTGAAAAGACCTGTTTAATGATCACTATCAATCACATATATTTTAATTTGCAGATTTCTAATTTGCCCGTTGTGTGGCTTAGTCAGAACATGCTTCATGCAAACTAGGGATTTATTAAAAAGTCCAAACACTCCACATTTGTTTGTTCCCTCCCTTTCTGTTACACAAAGACAGAATAACACCTTTATATCTTTATTTGTTCCCATGGAGATTTCAAGACACCAGTAAGAGAAGATCTACATTACATAAAGGTCATAAAACACATCTCTAACACATGGGCCCCCTTGAAGCACTATTACACCTTCAGGCTGTGTCTGTATGACCAAATCCAAGCACGCCTGGAAACATTTCTGAGCACCAGGCTGAGAACATCTGTGCTGGTAAAGAGAGCTTTGCCTGGCATGAGTTCATCCTTTCCCAAACAGTGCTGTACCCAAACAATTCCTGGGCACTTTTTTGTGTTTTGAGAGTTAAATGACCGTGGTGGCCATTCCCTCCAGGCAGGCCCTGTGGAACCTCTTCTTTTGGAATCTGAAAGCAGTTGTTCAGCACTGAGAAAGGCCATCCCAGTTCATTTAGACCCAAACACAGTCTCAGGCCAAGTTCATTTACTGGAGCAGGTATAGCCAGAAGAACTTCTACCAGAAACAGAAGAAATTGATATTTCCCCATGCTTTGTGCAGTCTTGGAAGGTTATTTTGGAAACAAGAAAACCCAACACCTAGTCTCCTGGATAAGGAACATCTGCTTCTCTGTGATTTTTATAATATCAGGTATCATACCAAAGTAACAAAGGGTTCTCTCTCCAACTTGGTTGCATCCGATCCCTCATTTTTGAGAACAGATTTTCAGCTGAAACATTTCCATCTCGGCCTCTGTCCCAGTTTATTTCAGTTTCCCACAGACCTGCTGAGCTCCATTGTTGTTGCAAATGAGAAATAGGAAAAAACTAAAATTATCCTGAAGTTTCAGGGCAAGATGTGTTTGAAAAAGAAACTCATTACTCTGGTAATATATTGGGCCTCAAAAGGATAGGTCACAGAATACTGAAAAGAATAAAAATCACATAAAGTTTTTAGTAGAACTTTGGAGGTTCACAACCTTATTAGAAATCCTCAGGAAGAAGGAAAAATTTGACTGAAAGTTAACTCATTAAGGACATATTCAACCTCTGGTAAAAAAAAAGAAATAGTTAAAGGAACAGATTGGCCACTTGGAGACTTCGGTCATAAACCAAATGACAAAAAGTACCCACAGAAGTCAGTGAAGAATCTAGTCTTGATATGACAAGGGTAAGTGAATGTACAAGCCCGTGCTTTAAACAGTACATTAATATTTTTAAATGTTTGCTATATACAAAATTCCCAACTAAAGTCCAGTCTATTGACATGGAATAATTTGTACCTCAGAGATGGACAGAATTAGTGAGAATATTTTGAGTATATTCAGGGGAAGGAAACCCAAAACATAAGCAGCGTAAGAGGAAGAATTTACAGAGAAAAATATTGGGTTATTTACACCAAATTTCCTCCTAGAAAGCACATAATGAGAAATATTTGTAATCACTAGCAAAAACAATTATAAAAGAAAAAAAATAAAGTTCTGCCGCGCTGCTGGCTGGCTTCCAGACCAAGGGCCAGACAAATGCCTCTGCCTCCCACTCCTTTGGGTACTAGCAGGAGTCAGAAACCCTGGGGCCAAGAGCAGCATTAACAGTGTAAAGGTCTTTTTGGATCTTATAAGCAGAGTTGTATTGAATCCTTATTTTTTTGAGTTTGGTTTGCTCTCTGCCAATTTGTTATTTCTTATTTTCAGGATATGTCAGGATTGCTTATTTCTGCCTTTCACTGTTTTCTGTTTTTCTTATCTTCTCTTACTCCTGTGAATTGTCACTCTCTATTTTTTTCTTCCAGGAGAATGATTTCCTCCCTTCCTGATTGCTCTTCTGTAACTGCTGCTCCATCTTCCTCCTAATCTGTGCCTGTCATATCTGCTTTTCCTCACAGAACTCCTTGTCCAGGTTTCCTTCTTCAAAGGTGAAAGAAATTCAAGAAGTTAGAAACTATTTGTTCTAACATTTTGTAAATTATTTCTTCTTCTGTCTTCCACATTATCTCTTCCCTCAAAGACTTGTGCTCTGCCATCTGCTTAATTTATAGGTGCTTTTATATAATCTCTCTTGAAAAATTCATTATGTGCAAAATCTCTTTCATGAACTTCACTAACAGAATGGTAATTAATAACATGTTGGAATAAGTCAGAAGTGACTCAGAGTTTTGGAAAGGTGCAAAGTTTCAAATGCATTCTTGATCAAGCAATACGACCTTGCATATCTGTTGCCTCTTAGAACTGGAATGCGCATAAATTGCACCACTGCAACTGAGAGATGAACCTTCCCTGTCTAAAGGGTCTGTCACACCAATCACTGCGAGCAGGCTACTGCATGAGGGAAACCAGTGCTTGGAGTTTGGTTTAATAGGCACCCTATGGGTACTGTCCTACCCTACAATTTTTGCTTTCAGTTGAAGGGAGAGGCTTCTTTGCGGAGCTTTATGATGGCAGTTTTCCAGATGGGATTTATTCATTAAGAGCAGTGCATGTGTGTATTGCCAAATGCAAGCCAAAATGAGACCTTCTTCAGCAGAAACCACAAACTGGAAAGTAGCCCTGTATGAGGGAATATTAGCCCAAAGACACCAAGCACCTGGCATCTGGTATTTATCTAAGCATTGCATTTGGCTTTGGCTACTGATCTCAGCAGTATCTGGGAATCTCTTGAGAGAGTCCAGTTGTGAAACACACCATGGTTTGGATGACTACTGGCTTTTCTTGTGGACAAAATTCTTCTTTTAATTAAACTCTGAAGCTCTGATGATGTTAGCTATGTATCATGAATGCCAGTAACATTTTTTCTTTGATCTCAATGGGAAGTGTTCCCACTTCCAAGATGAAAGACATACCAAAAAGGACATTCCCCATTAAATAGATTTGCTGTCCATAATGACCTAAAACTCCACCAAGTCTTACTTAAATTTCAGGTTTTGCTGCCTACCACCTTTCTGTTGTACAGTCTTGAATAGTACTGAATTTTGTCCTTGCACATTACTCAGTAATGACATCAGGTCAAAGTAAACTTAGCATTTCTATCACAATAAACCATTTCCCTGTGGTTTACTAGAACAGTCTGAACCTAGCGTGTGTAACATTTTCTCTGTGGAATGATTAATATCATGTGAGCCAATGCCTGAAGTTATTACAAATGAAGGAAAGGGAACTACAGCAAAAGAAATATGGCACTAATGACCAGTTTACCAAAGTAAAATTGATACACCTCAAAAAACAGCTGGGCATCAGATGCAGAAAGCAGCAATCCCACCTCTGGAAAGATCAGAGGACCATCTATTGACCAAATAGGATACTGATCCTTTCCCTGTCTAGACATCTCTGTTCTGCCATCCTGCAGCCTGCAATGGCATCAGCTCTGGGGTTTCCCACTACAGCACAACTGTTCACGAGGTAGTCAATCACCAGAAATGGTCTAGAGTAAAAAAGAGCAAAATGCATCTGGACCTTGCAATGTCTGAAGGAACCTTTAGGACTGTGGGGAGTGGAGTGATAAAGAGCACTGTTGTATTTTCTGCCAGGCCTCTCATTACTCCGGAAACAGCAGTTCAGTCTATACAGCTTTGCTTCCCTGTCGCTGCATTTCAAATTGGCTTGGCTTGACTGTTACTATTTAAATAATTTTTTTCCTTCTTGAACTCAAGTGATCTTACACTTCAAGGGGTTTGTATGCTTTTCTGCAGTTAATTCTACTTTAGTGACTGTCACTGACTAAAATATTTCATGCCTAAAATCTTCTTGTTAAAGGTCTGAAAGGGTGCTGGATATACTAAGATATATGCTTGTGAGAGTAATAATTATATTTTGTGGTCCTTCTGTTTGATCATTCACCTGACCTTTTTCAACTTGAATTTTTACTTTGTATAAAGAACTAAGTTGCATTGATATCTTAAAAAAAATTACAGCCACGTGTCTCTCAGCTCGTCTGATCAGCACTACTCAAGCTGCCAAGAGTAAGAGAAAAAATCCCAGTGAGAAATCACCTGAAATCAGAAAGTCACCTTGGCAAGTCAGGTTGCCAAGTTGTCACTTCTTCGACCCTGGCCAGCTGATATGGCTCATTCTTTGCAAGGCTCCCAGGCAGATCTGGAGGTTTCCAGTGCTGGCTCAGCCCACAGAGCAATGAGCCTTGTCAGCTCAGGGATGCAGAGGCCTCAGCAGGCTGCACAACCTCTGAGCTTCTGTCAGAGGTGGAAACAAGTGAGATAAATGGAAGTTCTCTTTCATTCCCTCTGCTTAGTTTGTTCATGATTTTGAGTCTGAAGGCAGATTCTTCAAAACATAGTTCTTTTGTTGGAGTCAATTTATTCAGCTCCTTTAATGAGGTGCCAAGAGTCAAGATGTTTAACACACATTGTTCAATGAATGTGTTCCCCCATTGGTGAGGTTTTGGATTCAGATGGCAGGAGATTATAAACTAAGGAAATTATATAGGTTTAGAAACAGGCAACAGTAGGGCCAGTTCTAGTTTATGTCCTGTAGAGGACTAGTGAAATAAAGCATCAGCTTAGGGCTAGTGATCGAATCAGGCTCAGTGCTTGAACTGAGAGGAGCCTCAAAACTAGATATAGATATACAGAGATATAGATAGATTGATGGATTGATTGATTGATTGATTGATTTTTTTTTTTCCAGAACGATATTATAGGTCTTATTTATGACCCAATGAGTTTATTCTCTCTGTAGTGGTAGCAGTTGCTGGCCTGTGATTAAGGTTAAGGCTAAGATTAGCAGTAGGGTTAACTTCAATGCAGACAAGGGCCAAGGAGCAGCTCCATGTGAAGCTGCTTGCCTAGTTTTGTGTCACAATGTTGGACTTACAACTAATTCCCCTGCCCAGAAAGGATGATCAGTTAAGTTCAAATTTGTATTTTAATTGGCTCTGTTTAAGGAGTTTGAACTGCACAAAACTGAAATATGTTTCCCTCTCACAGAAAAAGAACAAATGCCAACAGAAACACCCTAATTAGGTTCTTTTAGTTGCCAAGAATTTCAGATTAGAGGAAAATCAGTATATTGCTGGATAGAAATTAGTGTTCAGACAAGTCACATGCTGCAGAACTAGAAGTCCATGAAAGGGAAAACTGTTCACGTGGATAAATCAGGCCTCTTGCCTGAATCCAGTCTCTCTAGTTTATCTGCAGTGCTGTGGTCAAAGACTCAGGACAGCAAGACCTAACCAGCATTGTGAAACCCTTGGGAAGCCTCTGGAGGTGGATATGAGCTAGTGCCAAACCCGAGTCTCGTGACGGAGTAACTGCTTTATGGATAAATACAGGACAACGACAAGGGGTCACAATTTCACTGGCTGGCAGAACTAAGAATTAACTTTTGAATTAGCTACACTGTGTTGTAGCTAACAGGAGCTTACAGCTACTGTGTTGTAGTTTCCAGGAGCTAAGGGGTGTGGGTTGACAGTGTCAGCAGGGGCTGGTGCTATGGGGTTAGACGTGGGTGATAGAAAAAGATGTTCCTAACACTGGCTTACTCATAGCTCCTTGGCTTTCCTCTCTGAGCAGAGATCTGAAGCTCAGGGCTAGCTGTAGTGCTGGCACATGGCCTAGAAGGGCTTTTGAATCCATGTTGTATGCTAGGCTGGGGATTTGATGCGGGAAGGAGTTTCTGTGAGTCACACTGCTCTGGTATCTCGAGTCTATCTCATCTGGAGTAAAGGGGAGGATGGGCGCCAAGGTTAGGCAATGGCCGAATGTTGTCTGAGTGAAAATGCAGATTTAGAACTAGTGCCGAGAGGGCCAAGTGTATTTGTGTCAAACAGGATTGCAAAAATTGCCAATTTATGCACATAGCCAACTTTTATAATTTCTTTAGTGAATCTAGAAGAAAGTTTGTTTTCACTAGATATATTGCTGGTTTGGATATGTGATATTCCCTTCCCAAAGCAGAGATACTACTCAAACATAACAAGTCTTCACATTTATGTGAATTATCTGGAAAATTTCTATGGTATTAGATAATTATTTATGGCTATGAGTATTACATTTTTTTATGTGTTATAAGAGTAGATGCACTCTATTAAGTCAGAGCATTAGGGGCAGATTTACATTCTGTAGTTTAAGACTGAAACAAAAGTTCTCTGTGTGGGTATTGTGTTTCTCCATGTGGATGCATTAGAATTACCCTATGTGTGATGGGGTACAACCCTCATGCTTCCCTATAAGAAGAATGATGGGCTCAGGAAGCAATTTTGAGGAAGGAGTTTGGATTTATGTCCTCTTCCTCTTCTTGGGATAGTGAGAAACAACATAATTTAGCAGCAGCAGAAGAGTTCTCACCATAATCCCTTCCCACAATAAACAGAGTTATCTTGTTTCTTCAGTTAAATTCACACCAATAAACATACAATGGGTTCCCACAAGAACATGCCCAAGGCAGTCCTCAACAGTCTAAAAATCATCCTAAAACTATCTGAAAAATGCCCAAAGTACAGGAATTATAAGGTTTTTGTACTTGTCCTGCAGCTTAAATCTTCACTTCTACTGTCAAGTTTCTAACCCTAAGGATGTCCAGACTACTCCTAAGCATCTGTAACCTCAGAGTTACAGTAATTTTATTCTGTTTCATGTAGGGGTAAAATCTTTTATCACTTTGATGACACTACAGTAAAAAAAGGAAAAGTTGCTGAGAGTAAAATGCAGAAGCAAGTGGTAAGATTTTAGACATATGTAAGAATAGTGCTCATGTTGACAATAGTGGAAATACTCAAGTGTATAAGATTTTGTTCATAAAGTATTAATGTGGCTGATAATTAAGAGTAATGCTGCAAAAGGTCAATTAGGTGTTCATTGCAAAATAGGTCCCATTACAGGCTAGTCCCTCAAAATCAAACTGTTCACAATTTTCTATATCTCATTTTGGTGCCAAAAGGTTCAGATGATGCTAAAATACTCTTTTCTATAGGACATAATTTTTCTTGCCTTACTCCTAACCATGTAATCTCCCTACATTCAGACCTCCCTTCTTTTCTCAGCAATTTTGTGGCATTTGGCATGCCTTTTATATTTTAATTGTGTTTTAAGATGATGGCATAGCTAGTAGTAACGCTTCAGTTTTTCCATAGCTGCACACAAAGCTGGTATTTTCAGTAAAATTGTGGGAAATAAGTTAGTCAAATCCTAATAAATTTCAGTGGATGATGGACACAGACCTGGCTCTGCTGCTTTGAAAATCCCAAGAGACTTACAACTTTCTTTGTTTTTACTAAGTAAATATTTTAAGTGAAACATTTAGAAATTAACTGAAACACCTGTTCTGAATAGATCTAAATATTACAAAAATCTAGCAGTATAGGTCTTGTAACAGTGTCCATACTCTCTTTTCCATCTCTCCTCCCTTTGTAAACTGAGGACCTGAGGAGCCAGCAACTGAAGTCAATGGAAAGTGAAGCTGCTGAGCAACTCTGTAAACAAACTCTCACAGCTCAGTGAGGTATTCCCAGAAAAGCATCCAAAAATGTGCTTTCTGTTTGTGCAGCGTCTAAGTCCTCCATGGCTGATACCAACCTTAAGTGCAACTGCAGTGCACTCTGGAATGAACAGAGATGTGTTAGGGGCCCTTTCAGCCTCCCAGCCCTCAGGTTACAGCTGAAAAAAATGTCATGTGCGGGCAGTCTCCAGCTCCAAAGGCAAAGGCACAAATAGTTATGGTGCTCATTAATTCCAAACCAAAACTAAGGCAGAACATGACTCCCTTTTCCCAGAAGTTTTCACTGCTTTTTCTTTAATGCTTTATAAGCTGTAGGATATATTCATGTCAATTTGTGTGTTCTGTTCATTTTCAGAAGTGGTAGTGTCAGGGCAAAGCATTTTCACAGGGTAAAATTAGAAAGCTATTCAGAATAAGTAAAAAGCCAGCATTTTACTTCTTAACTGTTTGGTTTTGTTTGGTGCTTTTCAAATGGATGTTACACATTCTGCTCATTTTATCCATCTTCAGCAAGCAGTGATGGTCCTCTTAGTACACAGGGATTTTTGAAGTTTAGTTTCACTTAGGCAAGAGATTCAAATTCTTGATTACTTTAATGGAATAAAAGTGGTTTTGAAATATTCAGAACCTTAGCCCTGGAGAAATATGTTCTCCTATTCTGATTGCTACATAATGAAAAATCCATTTCTTCAGCAGTTATCAGATGATGCATCTTTGAATGGCCATGACCAAGTATCTATAGTGGGAAACACTTGTTTTTTACATCTTCTCACCCATCCTTGACTGATCTACTCAGAGTGCTCCAAAGAGAGAGGAGACACGAGGCAACACCCATTAAAGCAGTTGATCTGGTGCAGGGCTGGGATTTCTGAGACACAACTGTGCACAGAAACAAAATCTGAAGGAGGAAAAAAATGCTGATAATAAAATGGATTATGCATGTCCCTTTTCACTTCATAATTCCTGGTTGTGGGAGATGCCAGACTATTCTGAGGGGACAATTTAGGGACAGAGATGATATACAGTCTGCGTGAGAGTTACAAGATGCCAACTTCTCCCACCCTATGGCTTCTGTTACAAGGGGGTCACCTGCAGGTCCAAGTCATGCAGAAAGAGAAAAGTACATTTATTTAGGCCAAGGTCCATGACTTAAAATGCTATTTCTTTTCTATGTATTCAGGGAAATCTGATTATTTCATTTTGATCTAATGGCCCCACTGCTCTGAGCTCTCCACACCTGTTATGACTCAGATAAATTAGAATATAAAAAACATTAAAATTTTACAAGTATTTTACATCCTATATGACTGTTTGAGTTGCTAAACAAGTGCTGTGAAATTTTGATACTGTCTGGATAGCAAAACAGTTTCTGTTAAATAAAATCCTTTTGTGTAGGCACACAGTTTGTGGTGGTTGGGAGTGGGGCCCAGCCCCATCCCCAGTGGGCACAGCTGTGAGCAGCACTGACAGCTACGAGCCATGGAGTGCCCAGGGCACTGAGCAACCACCACAGGGAACAGAGGGCACACAGGTGCCGTGCATCAACATGAGGGGATAAAAGGCTGGGCTGAAGAACAAGAAAGGGCAGATGCTTGCAGCCTGCTGAAGAGGTAAGTTGTTACTTTGTTTGGGTTGAAGTTTTCTGAGATTGTGTAGTGGTGCTCTGTGTGTTGTGGCCCTCTTGACTGTGGCACTAAGGAATCTGATATATCCTAATGAAAATTGTAGGTCTAACAGTAATGTCTATGTGGTTATACAGGCTTATGCTGTGCTTTGGTTTGCCTCTTGCAACTCATCCTTCTGAAAAACAGATCGATGGTAAGCAAGAAAGTCAAGGTATGATTAGGCTTGCACACCCTGTGGCTTGTCCATCTGAAAACATGTTTTCTGCTATTGAATTTTCCTGTCTGTCACATTTTTGCATCTCTCTGTTTCTTCCAGATAGCTGGTTCTCATAAATTATGCAATGAGTGTATCATTCAAAATAAGGACAAGTGATATCCTCCAAAGAATTAATTTGAGGCTTCAACTAGGTCATTCCTGTCTGAGACCACATAGACCATTATTTTTAACATGCCCCAGCAAAAATAGCTGAGCTACACAATGCCTAGGGAAATGAAGAAGTTCTTGAGAATCTGGCTAACACGTTTTGTACTGGAAAAGTTACAGAAACTATTGAGGAGGAGGATATTATAGGAAAAAACCCCCACAAAACAAATCTAACAGCTGACATGAAGGATTCAGTTCTCAGAAACCAATGGGATGTAATTCTTCAACTCTTTTCTGCATATTTCAGTATAAAATCAACCTCCCTCTGGGAAGGTAGAAGAGGAAAGAAAGTGTTCTACTGTTATAAAGAAATGCACTGATTCACTTTACACCAGCCTTCCAAAGTTGGAGGTAAAAAGAAAAAGGTAATTTTAAAGTTTAGTTAATATTTTTCCCATTTGTTATTTTAATAATCCAAAATGCACAGTAAGATGTTTGAAGAAGTGCCACTGATATTGTAATTTGAGTTCACCAATGGAATTGGACCCTTTCTGTTCACAAATAACAAGTTTAGAAGTCCAAAGAAACCCCAGGGCTAATTCATGTGTGCTAAAATTTAAAAGAAAAACAGCATATGCTTAACTCAAAGCTGAACATAATCAAAATAGTTTAGGTACCCTTTCTTACAAATGTTTTCTGTTGCCCTTTCAGTTTTTACTTTTGTGGAGGGATATTCTGTTCTGCCACTAAACTTTGCACTTTAATGGCCACTCTTCTCTAGTTGTTCTTAGTAGCAGATGCAGCTGAGTGTGTTTAACAGCAGGAGCCTTGGCCTGGGGAGCCATGAGCCCAACTCAGTGAGTACTTCCAGCATGGGTTTTACTCTGTTCCTCTGTGCTGACCCAACAACCTAGCAAACATTTCATTATGTAGGCTCGGTGGGACATGTGGGATGCAGAACAGAGAGCATGAAAGGGTAGGAACACTTCACTATTATTTTCTTATTATTTTGCAGTTACAGAATGTTTGGCAAATGATGGTACACAAAGTTGCAAGGCAGATGCTATAAATTGGGTCAGTATGATATATATGTCTGCCAAAGAGCTGTTTAAGTACATTTTCACTGTTTCCAGCAAAAATAACAAGAGAGAAGTAAAGACATCATGAAGTAATTATGTCATTTGGAAAGAAAATATAGCAGGGATTTTTTAAACATACATGCAAAGGGAAGAACAAACTGAACACACACCATACTTGAAAACTTAATGGAAAAGGAGCAATTTATAACACAAAAACAAAGCAATCTACCCTCAATTCAGTCCGAAATCCAAATTATATCATATGTAGGGTTTCTAATAAAAGGAAAAGTGGAAACTGTTGCCTTTAGTTTGGATACCATTTTTATTCTCTGCTCAAGGAGCAAGAGGTTTTGTAACGCCAAACATTTTACAAACAAGAGATTAGTTAAAACAGTGGAGCATTGAAGAGAAAGCTAATCAATTCAGCTATAACCACTTGTCTCAAATACAGTAGTGCAGGTCTCAGTCTTGCCTAATCCCTAATGCAGGGGGCTACAGAAGTATCCTCATTGCACTGTAGAGTCTCTCAGGCAGAGCTGTTTGGTGTTACTTCCCAAACAGAGATCTGTCCACACAAGGAAAGGGGCACTCTATAGACACCTCTGTCCAAAAAAGCAGAAATGAAGCTGAATACATAAAATAACTTTTTTTTTTTTGTGGTGAAACCATGCACACAAGAGTAAGGGGCAAATGGTTGATGACAAAGGAGAGAAGGAAAAAGCTGAGAAAGGAGACTCCTCTGTAAATCTCAGGGGTGCTTCCCTGTTTGGAGTGCCAGGAGACAGCAATATGGGAAAATACAGCGAGAACCAAGGCCACTTGATAATGGGTTGGATTGAAAAACTCTGGTTGTGACTAAGTCAGTCCTAAGTGACTAATTAAGTCCTTTCCATCTCCAATGTCTCCAATAAAACCTCTTCCCTAAAATAAAAAACAAATATCTGTAGATGAGCCAAAATAAAAAGTGATGTTTCCTCTAGAAAAGACCCAAGGGCATTAAGGGCAATGCAAATCAAATGCTTTTGGTTTGGAAGGAATAAATATTGTTATGGGCTGTGGAGGCAATCAAAATCCCATAAAGGAAACTAGTAAATGCCTATTTACCCTAAAATTAAGAGGTGATACTTAGCTGTGTAATGTGGAAATACATCTGTGGCATGAGTTTAAAGACCAGTATATCTTCATGAATGCAATGCTTTGTTATCAGGCCCCATGCTGCAAGTCACTGAGGAAGCTTTACAACTTTTTTGGTTTTTTTTCCCTAACAAAGTGACTGATGATTTTAAGGATTTTCTAGCAGGTTTGTGTTACAGTTCCTAAGGGTATTTTCTAACATGCTAAACTTGCCATGCTGATCTCTATAGGCCCCTCTGGCTTGCTGCTTCCTAATGAGGATAGTTCTGGAGCTGACTGAAGTTTTCAGTATCAAATAATATGTGGCTAGATAGCTCTGTCTCTTCCACAAAGGGAAATAATTCCTATTTGACTGTATTTGCATTCCTATTTGCTTTATGCAAATACTTATGAGAGCTTTATGGCCCACTGTCTGCAACATACCATTTTTCATGCTATTCCTTTTTTGGTCTGGAAAATTTTTTGGGTTTTTTTTTTTTAATATTATACTCTGCAATGCTGCATTACTCACAGCAATCTTCCACATTTAACCACTTTATGGGACTGTTTAATGGCTTGAGTTATGCTTAGAACTTGCAAAGTCACAGGTTATCAGTGTCAAATGATCTAGTTTCATGCACTCACATTCTGTTCAGGATCTTTCCAATTCTTTTAAGCTTATAGTTCTTTGAAAACCAGAACATCTTATAATTTGGTTTCTTTCTTGAGCTTTGTTTTGAACATCCCTGTAGTACTGTGAGGGGCAAATCTGAGCAAAAGTAGAAAGGAAACTTCAGAATACCCAGGAAACAGGGGAAACCTGACAGAAAGGTTTCAAAGATCAGCAGAGCTCTCTGAAGTTGAGAAGAAGGAAGCAGGAGTTGGGAAGTAAAAGATAGTTGTACTTTTGCTGTAAGCTTGGCCCCAGCTCTGCTTTTGTGCATATGCAGATATGAATGCGTGATGAGAAATGATTTTCCTCAGGACTTGCATCCTTGTTATTTATTATATCCCAGCAGCATGATGTGATGTGCCAAGATCTCAGCTGGATTTGGCCCAAAATTCCGAAATTAAGCAAGTAAATGGATGCAAGTCAAGTTAAATTTTTTCATTGAATTCAGAAGTCAATTAAGTTATGCCATAGCTATTCCCTCAGTCCATGTTGCCCAGCTTTCAGCAATTCCTGAAATGAAATGCAGTGTGGCACTGCAGACCTGGGCTCTGCTCCCACACATCAAATCTCTTTTCCTATTCACATTTCTGATCTCCAAGGGGGCTTTTCTTGTTGAACTCTCCCGTTTCACATCAAGAACAGCCTTTTGGCTCAGGGGGCCTAACAAAGCACTAAAAATATTCTTGTACAGTTGTTGTATTACATCTGTGGTAGGTTTGCATAGATGGTAAAATCAAAAAGATTGTTCTAGTAGCTCTGCTGAAAAAAGAGCAAGTGCTTGTCAGGGCAAACAGGCATCCTGACCAGCTCTGAAGTTACATGGAAGCAAGTTCTATAATATCCAAGGCACGTGACAAATAACTGGCATTCACTTTCTCCTTTCTAGTCTGTGTGGGTAAGAAAAACTGGCATGAATTATGTGGCTACAGTTGAGCAAATTCTTTGAATTTCATCTGGTTTAAATAACCAGAAGGTTTTCTCTCATCTTGAAACTATCTTATGAACCTATTTATAAACTTTCCTCCCAATATGGGGATTTGAAATTATGCTGCCTATTACCCAGTAGGGAGGCTTAGTGTCAGGCCTTGAGTTTCAGGAGTGGTTTGGGAGACTTTCTTCTTTCTTTTGATGCTGTTCTTGCATTTATAAATAACGATTTCATAAGAGAAAGCACAACAATTCAACAGGACTCAATTCCTAAATTCACAGTGTAGCCCACCCATGTATTCAGTCATTTTCAGCCCATCTTAATGACTTCTTCACTACAGGAGACAGGACAGACAGGGAAAAATGAGGAGTTCCTCTCAGAACAGCATGCACCAAATCAGTTAGACTGTGTTACCACATCTTGAATACTTGACTCCCTGTATTGGAGCCTGTAAGTTATAAATAACCATAAAAATAATTTTTCCATAAGCAGAATTATTTGCTTACTCATGTCTGCCAGCTGTGCAAAAGCGACAGGAAGGAATAATAACATGAACCAAGTACAGTTAGATTAATCATCCTGACAATATATATCTGGCATTCATACAGTGCAGAACAATAAAATAATAGTAAAAAAGGCAAAAGTGGTGTACTTTGTTCTGAATACAGAAGAGAAGAGTGGATTTGCCACACCATTTCCTAAATGGGCCAGCAGGCTTTCACTGTACTGAAATGAAGGAATGTGGGCCACATAACTTCAGTACAACCAGGAGCTCTAGGACTCCCAGTTAGAAAACTTGTTAAAACTTTTATTCCTAATAAAACTTCTAAATAGAGTTATAATTATGCCAGGCTGCACTAGTGCATATGCACCCTTCTATTGTATACAGGATCAGTGATTAAAAGAAACTTGTTTTGTCCTTCCTTTAAAAAAATAATATTAAATTAAGCCTGGAATAGAAAAAAAGGCTGTGTTGTTCAGTTTTAGACTCTGTGCAGTTCCCCCAAGTCAGGCTAAAACTAAGACATTATTGATGCTAACACTTCTTTTGACTGTATAATTTCTATTTTCTCTCTACCATTTATTTATAACCTATCTAGCTCTTGTGATTGTTTGGAAGATGTGGTATTGAGTTGCATTTATTGTCTGGATTTACATCACGGATCTGACTCAATGCAATGAGGTTTTGCAAATCCTGTTTTGAGTAGATACCTGCTGAGGCAGCAGCACTTCATCTTTGTTTACTGCAATGGTCTTTGAGCCAAGCTTTGGACATCATTATAACTCTGCTTCCTGGCCCTCCACTTGTTCTTCACATGACAGTAAATGGCTTCCAGAAAGGAGAAAGGCTGATAGCTTTGAATGTAGGTTCAGTCAACAGAAACTTTTTATACTTTTTTTTAATATCCTAAAAATTAGTCTTATGTTTAGCTCTGCCCTGTTTCTTTGTCTTCCTCTTCACCCCACAAAATTGCTGTAGTACAGGAAAATACACTGTGGAAGCCCAAGGTAATAAATTCTTTATTGTGGCATTCCTCCACACCTCTGTTTTGGTGCCAATATCTGCAGAACATGTTTTAGCTTTCTGTGTTGATCTCAAATGCTGAATGTTTCCTGGAAGACACATTTTTCTCACTCTCATTTCTCATTCCCTTCCTCATTTGAAGTCACTAACTATTGAAGAAGGAATCCCAAATTCCTCAGAAATTAAGACAGAGGTAAGGAATAACTTTCACACAAGCTATCGGTTAAAGACTTTAAGCATTTCAACTGTGCTGAACTATATGGCTAGAAAACATGTAAAGTTAACTACAGAGATTGAAATAGGTCTCTGAATTCATACAGATAAAAGAAAGGAAGTTCTAAAACAGTGAAAATATTGACAATACTGTGTGAGAAGAAGCCCTGTGCTGTACCACATTATGCTTTTCTTCTGTGAAACTGTGAGTTCAGTATTCCTGAAACTGACAGCATATTTTAAAAGGGAGACTTTTTCATCACATGCAGAAGTGTTTAATTGTTTGGAAATCTATCCACTTAACTCTAAAAACTAGTAAAAGCAGCATTCCTTTTTCCACAAGGAAAACCTTATTTGCCCTTCCAAAAAGCCATAGTGCCTTGAAAAATCGACCCTGCTTGACTTGACAGCAGAAATGGCTCCAGCTGGAGGCAGTGTGGTTCCTGCTGCTGGTGAGCTGCATTCCCAGGTGTGCATCCCTGCTGCTGAAAGGAGGTGACAGTTCCAAGCCTTCAAGTGCTCTGGTCATGCTGTTCTTCTGTTCATGACCCTCTGAATTTCAGCTCTGTTGCTGCTTGTGCCTGGTGCAAGGCCTGCTTACAGCCCACAGATGAACAGGATCCTCTTGTTTCCTTGTGAATTTATAGTTTCACTGTCCTGAGTAAGAGGAAGTAAAGCAGTACAGGGAAGAACCCAGGTAGCGACAGCACTGGCTCCTGCACTCCTCTCAAGGCTGTGGCCAATTTTTTTTTCTATCTCCATTGTTTTCCATCAAAAGCACAGGAGCCATCTTCCCTGAAATTGGGTGACTATGCTCTTGCTTGTTTGTATGGAGTAGAACAAGGAAGAGACCTGGAAATGGGTAAAAGCAGCATTATGTCCCTGTGCCTAGAATCTCTTGGCATTGGTGCACAAAAATAGTGTGCAGAAGTTCAGACATGTGAAGTGAGTATACTCCAATACTCCTGTTACTGGAGATGGAATAGGAGTTCAGGGAGGAAGGGGGAGTGCTGGCACGCTTGGAGCCTTGCTCCATTTCTGAATCAGTGTTTGCAGAAATCACACTGCTAGCCAGAAGTGTGGTGTCTCTTCCAGCAGTGCTTTTAAGGGTAATGCAAAACCCATCACGGCCTAGTGCCATTGCAGAGTACAACTTGGCAACCTGCAGCATCAATGGGAGCTCCCAGCCTGTTACCAGGGACCAATGTCCAAAAATACACCAAAGGCCTAAATATTCCTACACACACTGAATACTACTCAATACTTATAGTTCCAGCCTCCAAATGCAGCATTTGGGAGGAAGCTGCTGGGTTCATTTTCTCAAGACAGGAAAAACATATTTCCAAACAGGTTTTAGCCCAGCTTGTTCAGTCTGCCCCGAACAGATTCCCAGAAAAGTTGCATCATGACATCTCCTGCTGCACTTAAAGCCATGCACTCAGAATGTTCCCTGCCTTGGAAGGACACAGTATAGGAAGCAGGTGCAGGACAGATTGCATAGCAGAATTTTGCTTTTACTTTTTTTAACAATAACCACAATGGTGGCAAGGAGGGGGAAAACCAGATCAGTCCTAACA
Organism: Zonotrichia leucophrys gambelii; assembly: GCF_028769735.1. NCBI lineage: Eukaryota > Metazoa > Chordata > Aves > Passeriformes > Passerellidae > Zonotrichia > Zonotrichia leucophrys. The sequence goes on from NC_088177.1 coordinate 14,791,767, forward strand.
ACCTTTTTGATATTTGGCTCGAATTATCAACATGAAGAGAGAAAAACTACTTTCCAAAGTATATACACTGAAATGCTTCTGCCACTGAGCCCTCATTAGTGGGATATGCAAAAGCCCTCACAAGTGTACTCATTTCAGACAGTGAAGAACTAGTAAATTATCTTTTCATGAAACTAATACCAAACTAGAACAAGGGAGGGTTTTTCATAAGCATTAGATTAAAATGGAACAAGAGCAATACTAGTTTCAGATGAATTGGTGAACTTTGCCTCACATGCTTCAGATACAAGTGGAAACACCTGGCTTCAGGAGCATGGTGGGGTTGGGGGATGCTCAGGTACCTTGCTGCTCTTTTGAAACATGGACATTTGTCCTGTGTTCTCACACTGCTGTACGATAGAAAGTGTGTGGATGACTCATTTTCTAAAGAAATTCAAGGCCCTGGAGAAACATTCTGGAATCTTGATTTTGGAGGAAATATTTCATTCTGTTCTCAGCTGAAGTACACAAGAACAGGAGTCTTTGAGAACCAGTGAAAAGGTGGTGATTTGTTGCTGTGGTGAAACAGGCTGAAGTCCAGCCTCCAATACTTCTTGCACAGGAATTCATAATGGGTAAGTCCCTGTTAGTCACCACACAAAGAAGTGCTTTGATATTGTTTTTTTTTTTTTGCTTTATAAAAATGTGCCCCTGCTTTTATTGTTTCTTAAATAGCATTAAATATATCCAGTTAAGTATGTATTAATGATATATGCTTTTTTGTAATCTCTTTGATTCAACTGAAGCTCTTTAAGAAGCTAGGGAATGATCTTGGGCTCTGCAGCAGGAAAACACAGGAATTGAAATTGTGCAAGAAAAGATAAGGCCAAGCCAGTCATTCCACAGCTTTTTTGTAGGGCCAAGAACAATAATTGGTCTATTTTAAAAAGAAAGATGCACCTGTAAAGACATTCTGCTTGGTAAGTTCATTAATATTTCATTGAGACAAAATGTCACATCAGCTTGGTTGTCCATGTTCAGGGGTCTCTAAACAACGTTCCATTGAGTGCTATGGGTGTACAATCTAGTCTAAGCACATCACTGACACTTTTAAGCCCCTTGATCATTGTTTTTATTTATAGTTTTTTGTCTTAACTCAGAAAAGGATTAAGGAAGTTTTTCAAGTAATCTGTGATTTACACTGTGTCCTTTCTTGATGATAACTCTGTACATAACCATTGTTAGAGCAGAAATTAAGAAAACACATGCTCTTTCTAGTACTTTAGTAGTTATATGTAGTGCTGCATGTTGGAAGTCATTTATACAGGATAATATTCAGTCTCTACACTCAAGACTATAATCCCTTCAAATCTGACAGGAAAGGACATTCAGAGACAAAACTGCAGAGGAAATAGCAATTCAATAAATATCAATCCCTTTTCCAAGTCAGTGCTAAAGTGTTAGCACAGTACATTAGTAGAGTATTAAGGGAAACAGTGCAGTTAGAGTGGCTGAGAAACACTCCCAGGTCTGTTTCAGTGTTCCTAATGAGTAGAGGGCTGAGGATGTATAAGGTATTCTCAAAGCCTGCTTCCTGTTGAAGGAAAATTGCCTTGGCGTAGGATCTCTGCAAGACAGCTGCAGGCTGCTCCCTTGGGAAGCCCTTCCAGGCTCCACCAACAGAGTGGAGCCAAGGATAAAGGCTGCAGGGACATGCTGAGAACTCAACCTTTGCACCACTGCAGATGTTTGGAGTGGCACCATAACCCTCTTGCACGGGCTGGAATGTGGCCCAGGTTTTGAACTAAATTCCATTACAGTTGTGGCATAGAGATAATCAGGTGGACACTTTAACACTGCTCCTTTCCCCACCCCCACCACAACCCTGACTCGGTGAGGTCCATGTGGAGCCTGTGTGATGGGCACTCCTCACAAAAGAGAACTCGGAAGAGATCCAAGTTGCAGCTGACTTAAATTGGTCAGCAGGGATGATTCTGATGCTGCTTGTGTGTGTCAGATCTATAGGTGGGTTTTTTCAAAAGCAAAGTGAGGTGATTCTTCCTCTTGAGAGTATGAAAATCAAAGCATAGTCTTTTTCTATGGATACCTTCAATTCTTCAAGTCTTCAGTCTAAGAGGAAAAAGTCTCTTTTTACTACAGAATACTAGTATATGTTCTCTTTCTTCCCCTGAATGGTTTCTGATGCAACAATAGTTTTGTGATCAGGTCAATATCATGTTTGTTCCTTTTCCCCACAGGATGGATTGTAGTTTTTGTATATATGAGAAATACCCAGATCTAGACTTCAAGGAAATCTCAATCACTACATTTTCAGTAGCCTAAATCACACTGCACTTTGTTCAGCACATTTAAATCTAGATGTCAAATTTGGCATAAAACTCTTAATGTTAATATTCATTTTACTAGCAGTTAATTTTTATTACTTTAAGCTGCATTTTTATGATTAGGCTAGTATAAAGCCCTCAAGCATGAAAAAATCCCAAGGAATGAAAATTAGTGATGTTTTTCAGGTTTTTAAATTGATACTTTAAGCCCAAGAAATGTAGGAGATATGACAGGAATCTATATAATATTGGTCTACAATAAACCAATCAGACTTTATTTGCTTTTTTATACTTAAGACATGGTGTATACATAATCACTAATATAAGAGAAATTTATCCATCTAATCCTAAACTTAAACTTTTCCTGGAAAATATTTAAACTGTATTACATTTAACTAAACTGGCAGCTTTTCAGCATGCCATGGTTTTGAGAACACAAAGTAAAAGTGTAAACATTTCAAGGAATGTCAATGGATAGTTTTAATTTAAAATATCATTTTTCATTCAGCAACTGAAAAAAAGGAGTCATGTTTACTTTTTCATTGTTAATAATGCTCAGGCTTTCCGAAAGAGTCAGATGAAAATGTTCTTTTTTCGTAAGGCATCAGAATGTTCTGAGTTAATAGGTCAAAATATGTCAAAATATCTGCTATGAAATGTCAAAAATTGCTGACACAATTTAAAGCTTGTAGATTTTATGCATGATCAAGTGTATCTCAAAAGTAATTTTCACAAAGCCCTTCTTTTTTTACAAATTAGAAGCATTTCTTTAACATGTCCTTGAAAGCTTTGTTCCCTGCTGCTGAAGTACAGTCTGCCTTGCTCACCTAAAATGAGGCAAAACTTAATTTATGCCAAATAACTGACATGCAGTGACAAAGACTTCAACTAATTGGAAAGAATTCAAAGATTTTTCTGTCATGAAGTAATTTTAAAAATAGAGAGTTTGTCACACATATTTGGACAGACAGCAGTAGTAACACTTTGCTTGAATATGTTCATTTAAATGCATATTCAAAACAGGGAAACTGGAACAATTGTACATCCTTTTTGCAGGCATTTTGCATAATTTATGTTAAATTGAGTTGGAGAGTGGGCAGATCTGGATTAGAGTTTGAATAGCTTACAATCAGGTACAAGATGAAAGGGGAGTCAAGTGTAACAGAATTTACATTTTGGGTGGTTTGGAGGCTATGAGTTCTACAGTGTGGAACTTAAATTCAGAGAATCAAGGTAGGGCAAAGGAGTGTCCAATGCAAGTTGCTCTGAAGAAACTTTATTTTATGTTTTATTTACTTTGAGTAAGGCATCACTGTTCTTCATGAGATTGCTATCTAACTCAAGGTGGGTTTTTTTTGCTGTAAACTTTATGACACTCAGATATCTGAAAGAAAAGACAAATTTCATCAATGATGTTACTCAATTTCAAAGAAAATGTGAAATCAGTTACAGTGCACAGGTGAGATAAAAATGAAGATTGAAAAGGTTTACAACTGCTTCACAAAGTGTGGAAAAATACTGAATGAACAAGTCATGAAGGGATCTATTATAGAATTAGAGATCCATGTAGAACAATCAGACCAGATTAGATCCTGCTGTATGGATCAGATTTAGTTGTAAGCTTGTGGCTGAAGTGACAAGTTGTCCTCATTCAGACAATTGGTTTGACAGCAGAGGTAGGTGACTGGAGAGTTGCACTTTTTTTGATGCCAAGATTTTAATTTTTGACTCAATAAAAACAGTCTTTGGACTACTCATTTTATGACTAACCATTTGGGAATTTATCATTCTCTTTTACCCTAGAGTGATACAGCTGAGACTTGACTCATACATGATGAAAAAAGTAAAAATCAGACTGTACTACAGAATATTTCAAAGTAGAATTCAAGCTTAAAAGAACCAGCAAAAAGATAATGTTCATTTAGAGAAAAGTTTAGGTAACAAGATTGAGGCTGAGAAATGACTATGCCATCATAGTTAAAGAAATGAAATGGCCTTTGTGCTTTATATGCGCATGCCATAACCTATAGAAGTGAATCTTTATGCCTGAATGCTGGTTTTCTTCTCCCAGGAAAAAAAAAAAAAAAACAGCATGACATCCATTTAACTGGGTACACAGAGAATTTTTCAGAAACCTGCACTCAGCCTACCAAGATGACTGGTGCTGTCCCCTGGAACAAAATGGGTTAATCCTTGAACAACTGACCAACTTCTAACATGGGTGAGTGCTGAGCATAGAGGGTTTGTGTCACAGAAGCCAGAAACACAGTGTGGGAAGGAGCACTGTAGTGTACCACATTGTGCTTCCATCCTGTGAAACTGTGAGGGCAGAATTCCTGAAACCAGAAATACATTTTCTTCCTTGTTATTACAAGATACAGAGGTGTTTAAATGTTGGAAATCTGTTTCTTCATCTCCAAGGACTAGAAATAATGGCATCAAGCTTTCCACAAGGAACACCTCATTTCCCTTTCCAAAAGCTCATAGTCCCTTGAAGCAGGAAGATAGGCCAGAAGTAAATTATCTGAAATTGAAGGTATCCATAGAAAAAGACTATGCTTTTATTTTCATATTCTCAAGAGGGAGAAAGGAGATGGGATCTGCTTAAAGATCTCATTAGATGCTAATGGTTGCCTTATAAAGCCAAAACCTCTATGTGGTATTCCAGGCTGAGTTATTTTAGGAAATATTGATTAATCTCACTCAAAAGAAAATATAACCTGTATGTCAAGTAGTAAATCTCGTCAATAACTTATGATAGATGTAGAAAAAGGAAAGGGTTTATACTTTGTTCATGTTTATTGGAAGTCCCTGTTTAAATCTTTTACATTACTAAACCTCTGGATAAACTTAATCTGTAATCTGGCAGATGTGAAGAAGCAGAGCAGTTTTGGTGTAAAAGTGATATTCTTGACATAAAAAGAGCTCCTGTTTTATGGAAGATACAAAATATATAAATACCTGTCTGGGATACAGAAAAGGTTAATATTCATGAACTTGAGCTGCAACAGAATTAATGATATTAAACACATCAGTTTAATAATGAAGTGTTTATAGAGCATATCATTTTGGGAGCAGCACCAGGAGAAAAATGTGACTTAAACACGACCTTTTTGCTGTTTCTCAGTTGCTGGAACAACAGAGTAATTTATTCCATCCCTCTCTAACTTTAACACGCTCTCCATCATAAATCTGGCCACATCTGTTGGCTGGCACACAGGGACTTTTTGTCAGCCTGAAAAATGCCAGCTCCTCTTATGCAGGTATATGAAGCATGCTGTCTTTTCTCTCTACTACTGTGCCTGTAGTGACAACCCCCAGGGGCCAGCTAAATGGACTATATTTCCTGCTGCTTTCATCTATGGAGGCACGTGACTTAAAGAGATAAGCAAACTTTCACAATACCTTTCTAGCAAAATACCCTGGTGTTTTTAAGTGGTGCACTTTGGGAAACTACACTGTCATTTTTCTTCCCAAATTTAAAGAAATCACATTTGTAACTGTAAGATGGCATTTGAGAAGGGGGAACATTCTATGTAGCAGCCAGCTAAGCTGCTCACACCTTTATTTAAAGTGAGAGAAGAGCTATTTTCCAGCTTGTGACTGAATTTCCAGTCCTATTGCCAGTGATTCCCATTTCTGAATCATCTTTGTCAGGAAAAGACTTCATTTGCTGAATCAATTTGTACTGCTCTAAATCTACATTGAGTGTTGTTCAAGCAGGCAGCATTATTTTATACACTCCTGTACAATTAGCTGAAACATGGTGGTTATCACATTTAAAAGGAAAAAAGTACAATAATTTCTTCTTAACAAATCAATTTGTTTGTTGAACAATGAAGGAGCATCACAATGTTTCTTTGGATTTTGCCATCTACCTTTGTACCTACACCTGTTCTTTACAAGAGAATAATGATCTATCAGATAGGAAAAAAAGTAATTTTGAAATCACACACTGTATTTTAAAAGTGTATTGGACTGAGTTTGCAAGGCTTCAAAGTCAAGGGTTTAAATTAGAGGTGAAGAAGTTGCCTTTACAACTCTCATTTAGTTCTTTTTTCTTATACATTTCATTATAATATCATATATTTGATCACTATTTCATTCTGTTTGGAGGATTGAGCTTGCCCATTAAAAAGTAATTTCCTATGGTGACATGAACCTTTGTTACTGTGGTCTTGTTAGATGCTGCCTAAAATACAGAATTAAGAATCTATTTGTGGACTGCCTCCCATGAAGTCAGTAGAATACAGAATTATTACCCAGACTAGCACAAATGAACCAAAGGGTCCAACATCAGAGCAGCTCCATTGTCTCAGGTAGTGCTGAGATTTTTCAAAGCATAGATTTGCACTTTCAATGTATGAAAATGTTCTCCTGTGGTTTGCCTGCAGTTCTGCAGATTGATTTTGGACTTGATGATCTTAAAGGTCTTTTCCAGACTAAACGATTCTCTGATATGCTCATGCCCTCACTGGACACCTGAAATAAGTAGAGGATCAGCCATAGACACTGTATGTTGAGTAGCAGTGGGTTTTATATTATTTTTTAGGGTGGAATTGTGTTGCCATGATTGACACCATCCTTCCTGGTTTGTCTCTTTCCAGGAGATAGGTAATCTTATACCTCATTCACTTGATTCCATACAGCTGCTGCCAGGGGTGAGGCAAGTGCAAACAAACAAATTACATTTTCCTTATGGATCCCACAGAACACAGAATGATGCAAGAGTCCCCAGGGTGGGGGGTGAGCTGTGCCATATGAATCAAAGTTTTGCATAGCAATATAAGGATGAAAACTAGGCTGCTGCCAGCCACATGAATGATGAGTTTTCTAACCTCTTGAAGTGGGATTTTGAAACTGCAATAAGACAGATAGCCTTTATAATTCTTACAGTAAAAGAAGGTTTTCTTGAGAAGCTGTTACAGGAATGGAATATGAAACAGGAAACATCACCAGCATCTTTTTACATACATACAAACCAGGGGTCCTAAGGGTTGTTTTCATGTGTTTTTGCAGAGACACAAGAGAAAACGACATCCTTGATTACAAAGACCAGTTTTGATACCAGTTTTTCAGCTGCATTGTAGAATAAACTGATTTGTGCAGGCAACAACTGAAATAACATTGACATTTGTTTGCAAGGCAAAAAGACAGCATTTGCAGGGTAAGATGTGTTTTATCAAACAATGCAAATGAGCCACAGTCATTCTTGCTATTTGCATTTTAAGTGTTTGTGAGATTGATGCTGACTGGTCCTGTTCTCTCAAACATTTCTGCTATGTCCCTCTTGATTGAAGGTCTCTGCCATACAGTAAGGGAAGAGGCCTTTCACATAAATTCATGCTCCCAGGACATAGTAGAGTTTCCCCAACAGCACAGGCATAATGGCTAAGATTTCTAAAGGGAAAGTACTCAATTTACATGTTGAGAAGCACATGTGACAGGATTTTCTGCCAAGATGACCATGAAGACTCCCTGGTCTTCAAGGCAGACTTGTCATTTTATATGTCACACAACTACCCAGCCAAAACATCCAATGAGACTGCAGCAAGCTTCACTAGTTTGGCTTTATGTTCCATTTTAATATCCAGCCCCACTCCAAGATGTCTTTGGAGAATACCAACTATACCTGTCAGATGAAAACCTGAACTCTCAGGAGCAGATTTGGTATGGAGCAAAGACTTAAGCCAAAACCCAATAAAGTTAGTGATAGGCTTCTTTTGATTTCTCAGTTTAAAGATAGATTTCCAAAAGTTATTGCACAGCTCTTTTAAATCAACGCATACAACCACAGCCTGTCACTAGCAAAGGGTTAATCATGCATCTGCATGTTCCAAGGCTTTGCTCTGTCTGTCTTTGAAAGTTGCATGTCAGGCAGCTTCATTCCACCTGCTGAAATGGGCATATGTTGGGGGGACTGAAGTGGGCAGGTAGGAGAGATTTATTTGCCTTCACAGAATCATAAGAGCTGGTACAGTAGATCATATACTAGGCTGAAATCAAATTGTGCTGTAATAACTTGATTGCTAAGAAAAATAATTACAGTTTTACTAGATGAAGAGACATGAAATAAATGAGTTAATTACATGCCCACTTACCTCTGTGCTAAGCATGATACATCAAATTTAATTTATCTATGCTTATTACAGGCACAATACAGCTCTATGGAATACATTATAGACTAAATTATTTTGCAATCTATTTCATGTTGTACCTTTTTAAAATTCTGCTCTCAGTCTAAATTGTCTGGATCATAAAAATCACAAGGACAAGGAATACCAATAAATAGGACTAAAGTAGAATGTGTATGTGCAGTTAAGAGTGAATACTCAGAAACAAAATCAGTTCATATTCTGCCTCCATTAACAACTTTATGCATTATCTAAAACTGGAATTAAGCAGCATCTTAACAATGAGGCGTATGAATCATATTAACTCAGAAAATTTGGTGTGCCCCCGACTAACCTACCATAAATGTAAAACATAGCAATAGGAGCACAAAATAACAGGTACTTTGTGCTATCTCCTTAAGTGGCCTACTGGTGCATGCATTTTTAAATTACCACGTTCTGACGTGACTTTGATGAAAAGACCAGTCTTTAGGTATTTCTAGGGTGTCTTGCAATCATTCCTTAGAAATCAGGCAGCATCACTGATTAGTTCTGCTGGGGGCTCTGCCTCCCTTCCCTGGACTTTGGTAATTCCTTGAGCTTGTTTTCAAAATTGAAATGGTTTCTGAGCAGGCCTGGCTCTCAAATCCATATGAAATATCAGTTTCTGTATCCCAGTGACATGGTTTCCCCTCATGACTGCTGCACTCTCAATGACACCACTCATTGCTCTTGACAGTGAAGAGTATGTTGCACTGGGTTTTTAATTTTACTGCTTCCTTGTTATTATACACAATGTTGGTATAAATAATAAAAAAACACTTCTCACATATGGTTTAACTGGTTAAATTGATGGATTCCATTCCTTTTTTCTGATTGTTACAGAAATTGCATTCATTTAAAGTTCTTGAACTGGGGTACAAAGTACAATTATCTCACAGTTTGGGGGAAATACCACATTATGAAAAGCAGAAATATATTGAGTTCTACAGTTAGACAGAGAAAACCTTTTTTTAGGCAAGCTTTACATTTCCACTTGTCATTTTTTCCAGTGATATGAAATAGTACACTAAAATCCCTGTAAAGTCCTGCCAGAGGGAGAGAACTTCTGTATTTCTACATCACTGTGAGCTGTCACTGCATGCTGTGTCTATCCTATGGACAGATCAGTTTGATCATGTAGCATGTTTTGCTTCAAACCAGCATAAAATTAATGAAAGTGATAGTGGCCTTCAATTTTCAGGAGGCTGGTGTGTTTTTGGAATACTCCTGAGTAACCATATGCATGTCCACATAGTGCCTAAACAAGGTTCTATTTAGTCCTCTGTTACAGCTGTTTTTCATTTTCATCTTGCAGATGCTATCTTGCTTACAAGGCAGCTTAGTTAAAAAGCTGTGTTGACTCATAAGACCAAGATGTACAACATCCAGTTTGATGGAAAAGTGCATAACCCCTTTATCATCCACAGAGCAAAAAGCTTGCAGGGGGAGAAGATTCTAGGTCCAGAAGTAGTGTCAAAGCTCCCTTTTTCTGTGGAGCACAGTTGAGTATTAAAAGCCAAAAAAATGTGCTTATTCATCTTAATATTATGGAAAATCCTGGTGACTCACTGCATAGGCGAGAGAAGTGGTTTAGTTTAGTTATTATTGTTTGTAATTGAGTTCTCTGTTAAGATGGAAACAGAAATAATACAGAAGATTCCCTAAGTGTTCAGGAGTTAAAGAGCAGGAGAGTATTTACAGATACATCCCTGAACTAGTCAGTTCTTAACACTGAATAAATGTGCCTAAGAGAAAAAGAAGAGGAAATAAAACAGAAAAAAAAAAAAAAAAAGAGAGGAAATCTTAGTCTTTCCCCATCCTCCCTAGAGCCAGGAGTTGGAACAATGGAATTTCCCTGGTGGGGAAACAAAGACATAATGTCTAATTGCTCGGACATACAGACTCAGAGGGAGAGCACGCAGTGGCCAGGAGAGCGGAAGAGCACTGACCCAAACGGTCAGAGAGAGAAGGAATCTCAGTTCAGAGTATGCACAAACAGTTCAAGAACCCAAGCACAGCCAAAAGAAGGCTCAGGAGTATTGAGGCAAAGTGAGCAGACAAGTAGTTGCTAGCCTTGTTTTTATACATTTGTTTATCTGAATGCACACAGATATTCTCCAGCTGACTAAGGAAAGGCAAAACTTTTTAATCTAATTTCCTTTTGTCTTCAATCCATATGTACTCTTATAAATACGGAGATCTCAGGGCAGATTTGCTCAAACTTCCAGGGAACAGGGAGAACAAGCCTGGATAATGCAAGTCTAGGACAGGGCATTCAATTCTGATAACTGTAAGAAACAGGGGATTCATTGCCTTCAGTGCATGCTACAGGAAAAGCAGGAGCTAAAAGCTATTATTGAGAAAGCACTTGGCTGTTGGAGTGGCTCCTATACAGAGCAGACTCACAATTCCAGCCAGTGGGAACCCTACAAGCTTGTGAAAGAGGACACTTTGTATCAGGAGATAAGAAAAAGTTATTCCCAGTAAAGGATTCGCTGAACTCCATTCTTCCTGTTATTCCTAAACTTGACTTCTCCTGAAACTTGAGAACTCTTGATTCATGTCAATAATCTTGAAATCAGTTGCCAGTACCTTCCTAGGGAAAGCAAGCCCCTCCCCAGGGAGTAGAAGTTTCTTTTCTACTTGATAAAATTCTGCTATGCACATGACTCAAATGCAAATTCTCTTTTTGTCTTCTGAACACCCCAATATTTAGACATCAGCATTTGAGGGAATAAATGTAGATTCTCAGCTTTACTTTCAGTTTTTTAAGGCAAACAGACAATATAGCATGGAGAATACCAAATCCCAGAAAAAGCAGAGAACTAAGAGAGATCAGAAAAGAAACCATGTAGGTCTTTCTGAAATGATAATATTTGACTAGAAGGATATCCTTGTGTCAGGAGGCAGTGTAGAGAGTCAAATCCTACAGGTTTTTAATGAGGAAGTAATTATATGTTTGGGTTTTTTTCAGAGTGCTATATAAACACTAATTATGACTTGTTCCTAAATTTTCCAGGTGAATAAACAGAACTAGGAACAAATTAGACAGCTTGCTAACCTTCGTGAATGAGTCAGCAACAAGCTTAATAGCAGGTCTTTTGAATTTTTATTGATTATTGCCCTGCTTGACACCTTACTCAGTGTGGAGGCCACTGAATATCTATGAGGCAAAGGAAAGTTACTTTAAAATATTTACTGGAAAGGCACTGACCAGTTTAGATAAGGGTGCAAGCCTTCAGTACCTTTAGTTTTATTTTAAATTTGCCCTTCACTCTCAAGAAATAAAAATGAAGTTGGACTCTGTTTAACTGGAAAAGAGGAGCCCTCTTTGATATGTTTACATGGCATTAGTCACTGCATCTGGGAGGTAAGTTGCCCTTGGCTTTCTGCATCAGTCCCCAGTGTAAGCAGATAAAGACAACTGCTTTCCCAATGCCAGGATTCCACAAGCACAAGGGCCAGCCCTCCACTTCTCTTGCATTTCTCCCTCCCCTGCAATCTCTTCAAAAGATCCTGTGCCCTAGAAGAGCCAAGCTAATTATTTTAAAGGTTCCAATAGTTTATTTTTCAGAAAGATTCTCAGACGTATGAATCACCAGGAATAACTGTAGTTCAGGAAAAACTTCTGGGAGTTGGATGCAACTGCTAACACTTGGTCAGAATCAATTATATGGGACCTGGAGGCAAAGGGAAGGGGAAAAGCAGAGCTTTGCAGTGTCCTTTGAGCACACAGGAAAGCCAAGGGGGCCTATTAGCTCAGCTTAGTGACAAAAAACCAACCCAAACACAAACCAACCAAGGTCTAAGCCTTTGACCCTGATTTCAATATCTTTGTGTTAAAACAGAATTGACAGCACTTATGCTGAACCCTTCTTTGAGCAAGAGCTTTGCTGAAAGGAGAATAAGTTGGGTTATTTTGCTGCATTTTTCCTTTTCTACTTTTGAGTGATTTTTTTCAAGCTTTTATAGTGGTACAAGCTAAGCTTTCATCTTTAGTCATACAAACTTTATGCCTCTAATAAAAGTTTAAACAACAAAGGGTAGCTTTAATATTGAATAAAACCAGCAAAACTAGAACACAGAATATCTGTGGCTCCAAAGTATGCTTCTGCACAGAACAGAGTATTCACAGGATCTGCCATAACACTGTATGGAATCAATTTCTGCCTGGCAAGGAAAATAAAAGTATAACATTTCTTGTGTGAAGATTTTTCCACATTCTCTCCAATAGTGTGTGTCATTAGGTACATCTGTGACAAAAACATCACTTACAGCAGGCTAGGAAAGAGAAACCTTGGCTCACTTACTGTATTACTTCATCTCTAGGGTTTGCCCTGGTGCACTTTTCCAGTAACATGATATTTGGATAGATTCTGCATTGTCTTATATAAAAGAAGTTACTATATTAGCCATCTCTCCACACTCTATGACTTATCTGTAATTGTTGCATTTGGCTTACAAAGCTATATCCAGTAATTTTATAATAATGTACAGATTAGACCATGTAAAATGGGTTATACTTATTTATATATCTGATTAATTAACAATTTTTCTTTGTTTAGGCTTTAAACTGTAATCCAGTGGACTGAAGATTCTGCTTTGGGAGTTCTCATTTGTGGTTTTATGGTAAATTATAAATTACCTCCTGGTGTGGCTATATATTTTCACTCATAATTTTTTATGAAAAATCCAATTGCAATTATAAAATGTTTTTAAACATTTTCACTGCTATAATGTTATTTCATACTCATGTTAATCTTAAAGTTTTAAAAGCAAATATAAGTCAATTTTGTGTATTTCAAAAATTAGAGAACAGATTTGACCTTAAAACACCCCACCCATTTTAATGTTTTCTCCCAAAGACTCAGCCACAGCCAGTACCACACTTTGCTGAAATACATTATATACTTATGAGTCATTTGCTTTGTATTTAATTCAGTAAGGAGGAAAAGCAGAACTAAATTTGAGAGAGGGACTAGTTCTACAAGCATTTTGTGCAGAATACCTGTTAGATCTCACCCTCAATAGGACTCATCTGTGAATCTTTAGTGAGAGAAGGAACTTGTGACAAGAGTAGGATTTAAAACATTTAGTACTTCCTGTGGTTGATTTTAAGTAACTCCATGGATGCTGTGAACCCTGTTCTTACAAGCCTTAGTAAATCTTGATTTGTATTTCAAAATTCTTTAACACTCACTGTGCAATGGAGGAGCAAATACCAAGGTATAAATACCAAGGTATGCAGGACCCTCTGCTGCAGGGAGGTCAGGCTTTTGCAGCATTCATTACTCAAGTTTGGGTGGGGAAGAGTTGACCTGCCTGTAAACAGCAGACTTCTGTACTGGTAAGGTGTGAAAGCCATTTTAGATTACTTCATGTATAGTAAGTTGGCTGTCTTTCTTTCCACCCATTGCTTGTACTTGTTTATACTCTGCAGTGATAGCTGAGCTTTTCTTCTCTGAGAATTCATACTGTAGGAAATCAATTTCTTGTCATGCAGATTTCCTTATGTTCAAAGGAAACCTCCAGATATCACTTTTCAGCTGACACCAAGGCTTACTGCAGTAAGCTAACAAAAGTTCATAACAATATAATGTTGTAACAGCTTGCTCCAATAAATCAGACTAATCAGACTCTGAAACTTGCTTTCCCCTCATGTATATGGGCCAAGATGGCAGACAATTTGCAATTTCTATTTGTATTTGAAAGAAGTGTACCCTGCTGGCCTTGAATAAGAGTGAAATGAGACCTTTTAGTTCCATATGCCTGTATAAGTTGCTATCAGAATGAAAGAGAAAAAATATTTTTAGTCCAATTTCTACAATAGTAGATAACAACATCAGGACATTCTAAGGAAAAAGCCAGTACTGAAAGCCAGTAGAAACCCAAGAGAATTAAATTAATTGTTTCATAGGAGGCCATTGAGTTTCTAAGCTTATCCTACTGCAGAGTAACTGTCCATAACTACATTTTATTATATTAAAGAGCAGAATAGATCTACCCAATCTTCCTTCTTCACAAGTGCAAATGCCGATGTGCCATTATTGAGGGAACATTAGAACTATGCTACTAAGCACCTGATCTTTGAGATTTCACAGTCAAAATTTATCATCTTTAAAATCTTGCTGTTTCCTGATAACTATCACTTGCACTGAAATATTCACCCCTCTGGAGCTGCCCCCAAAAAGAAACCCTTGGAATAAATGGGAGTGCATGTAGTGCTGTATTGTCTCTGGTCCTACTGAGAGTTCTGCTGATATTATTGAAGCTCTTCTGTGCTAGCACAGACTGGTAATACCAATGTTTATAGAATTCGCTGTTTCTTATGCCAGAAATGATGACAAAATTCAAGGTGAGTTCAATTTTCACAAACTGCATATTTTCACCCATTCCCATGGGTACTTCTAAGCTGGCCTCTAGTACTTTCAAAAACCCATGATAATTCAAGATCTCTCAAAGTAACTGAAGAAAACTTGAAAAAATGTTGTAGCTTTTGTGCACAGGCAGGTCTGATAAATTCATTGTCCTGAGCAGTCCATTTCAGAGCTCACAGGAGGATACAAGTGCAATACCAGTCTCATAACAGACTATGGGAAATATTTGTTACTGCTGAGCCCTGCATATGTTGTGTGCATTTCAAGTCTTACCAAGGATTTGGTTCCCATGACTTGGATTCTGGATTTAAGAGGCAATGTGACATATGGTTTTTAATACCTCCCCAACAGTGTATGATTTCCATGAGTTCAGTATACTTGTCACTTTTAATCCAGGTTTTAAGAAGAAAATTAAATTTCATGGTAAAAAAAATAAATGATGGAATGCTTGAATCTTTTAACTTGGAAAGGAATTTGCAAAAATAGTTTCCATTCTTCCAAATTTTAAAGGAAAAAAAGTATCATAGAGGAAAAATTGGAGAGATGAAAAGCCAGCATGTACTTCTGCATGGATTGTCCGGCCCCAAGCACCTAATCAGTGATTTATGTAATAGTGAGGCTTGTGGAAATCATTCTTCTTGGGCAGTAGCAGGACCAGAGCTGCCAAAAGCTGGTGTAATTAATACCACATTTGTGCCCAAATCTCTGTCTTTCAACCCTGTGTAACCCCACTGTAGTCAGTAGCAGAGTATAGCATATAGTTCTGCAGTAAATAGGAAATGTGATCTAGACTTATTCATCCCTAAAGATGACCCACTGGTGTCTGCCAGTCAGCTGGAAGGTAACTTGCACTGTGTTCTGCCTCTCCACATGCCACGTCCTGCGCAACTCTTAACTCCGGAGCCTAAGTTAGTTTGCGTGTGTAATTTGTTCTTGGTTTTCTGCCTGTTTATGTTGCTATGATTCTCAAACTGCCCATTAAGCCATGATAACAGAAACAAGAATATCCTCCCCCTGCCTCTTGCCTCTCTCTGTGTCTCTCCCACAACTGCCAGAGGAAGGACAGTGAATAGAGGGCTAGACAAGCCATCTCTGCTATTAATAATAACACTGAGGACTGGGGAAAATAGCTGCTCTAGAAACTTCTGGCTGCTGGATTAAGTCAATATGTGCTCCCTCTATCCACATTTATGTAAAATGCTGCTTCTCAGAGATGTTGTCATCTCAGAGCTTAGAGGGGTCCAATTACAGAAAAATGTTCTGAAACTTTTCCTGTCTTCTTTTGCTATGACGTTTATTTATCCTCTGTTTGTTGAAAGGATACTTGGGGCAGGTTTATCACATGTGTGAGTAACAACCATCCTCAGCTGCTTCATTAGTGCTGGGGTACTGGGGAGGAGGGAGTTAAGAGGTGAGATCAAAGCAGCTGGGATCTATCAAGCAATCAGGGCCCTCTGCCAAGGGAAGAGAAGGAACTGGGGCTTTGATCCCAGGAAGAGAGGGCCGGGGGTCAGGAAGCATGAAGTAAGGCTGAATCTGTTGCTTTTGGCCCTGGCTTTCAGTAGGCTCCTCACCCTTAGAGGTAATGTTTCTCTTGTAATTAATTTTATAACTTGCTATGTGTTTTTGCTGTGGTTTTGATTCAAATTTACCAGTGTGACAGTAGCGATGATAATTGCTAAGAGAAGCTGTGATGCAAAGCAATGTCTGCATTGTGCCGACACACGAGGTGACATGATGGGCAGGCTTGTGCTAGGCCGAGAGCTGGCCTACGTCAGTGAGAGGCTGGCCAGCCTGAGCTGATATTTGAGGCTTAAGGATGTCTGTCTGGACTGCAAGATGTTTGAAACATCAACAGTTTAGACTTGGTGAAGACAAGCACCTAAATGCCAATGCCTTCCTTTGGATTCTGTAGGTTTAAAACCCTGCAGCTTCACTCTTCTGTCATTAAGCTCTGAAAAAGTGGTGATTTTCTGGCCTTGTAGGCAAGCCAGCAACTTAGCTTGGCTAGCAGAAGTTCTTTGTTTGGTTTGTGTTTTGTCATCTTTTTTCTTTCAGTCGGATTCAGGGTAGCCTTGCTGGGGTTTGTTATGGCAAGCTACAAAATGGGTGGGACTCCAGCATCAGCCATCTCCAGAGGTGTAACTTTGGGTTCAGTGTATGGCACTTGATGGATTTTAGGTAGGCAAATCTCCAGAAAGCAGGGTACAGGATCTTCTGCACTTGGGTAGGGTTTGGCTCCTTGGTGTTATTGTTCATTTTGGTCCTCTCACAGCTGCAAGAAGCTGAAGGTGCTGAATAAGGCCTGAGTAATAACTCTAATGAACAGTTGAAATTAAGAGTTTTCTTTATTTGCTTTGTGAAACTCATCAGTGCTCAACTCATCAGAACTCACTCCTGAAAATTAAGAAGTTGTGCTATAGAGGAAAAGATCCAGCTCTGCTGTGCTTTTAGTGAAGACATCTACCTTGACAGCATAATAACCTCAAATGATAAGCACTGTATTTCTTAAATTGTTGTGTTTTACCTTGTCAAGAGGTAAGTTTACTTCTGAAGAAACATCACCAAACATCTTGTAGTTTTAATATTCCTTTTATCTTTGCTTAAACATATTGAATACTTGCTTGTGCAAGTGTACTCTTTAAGATAACTGAATGAAAATCAATAAATTCCTTGTTATGTAATTTATTCCCCTCATAAGTAATTCAAAGCCATCTTTTTTTTTTTTTTACTTTATCTCCAGAGTCTGTATTATTACTATTATTTTTTATTGAATAGTTTTGTGTTGGATAACTTGAGGGGGAAAAATTAAGTCATTTTGTTCAATGAAATGGAGGTATAATTATCTTGACAATAGTACAAATATTTGTACCAATGTAGCTGTGAAGAGTTTTGCTCTACCAGGATAATTACAAGGTAGAATTTATAGTCTTCTTGGAAGAGTCGGATTCTTTTAACAGAATATTCATTTCTCACAATTTTCCTTCCTTTTTAATATATTCATGTGATAAAAGGATCTATTTGTTCATGCATAGCAGTGTAATTGCTGTTCATGTACTCTGGATTAAGAGGTCTTCCCTTGGGGAGCAGAGTATGTTCAGGTGAGATAAAATGAGACGTTATCTTCACCTTTGCCATGAACTGACACTATTCTGCATCACAGCTTTCACAGAAATTAAAAGATGCAAAACATTTCTTCCTCCAGCACTTCTCCCTTTAGGCTTCTGCTGCTTGATAGAAGTGGAATTCAGAGTCCTTCAAAAACTGTTTTTATGTACAAATTGTATGCACAAATCCTTCGCATGATGTTTCTGACACAGCCTGGACTTTGTAACTTTTTCAGTCTCCCATCAAAAACTGCATTGGGAAGTTTTCCCCATGAACAAACCTTTGCACAGGATTACAGAAGAAGCATAACTGCAGCTGTTCAATTGTATTTATTCTTCCTACTTATGGCCCTACAGCAATCCTGTAAAACCTTTGTGGTCTCTATAGGTTTTTGTTTTGTGCTGATGCTCAGAAGGATGTGGTTTGAACCAGATCACTGCATGTGAGATGGAGACATTCTGGAAGTGTGTGTGCATGAGAGCAATCTCAGTGGAATATTTTGGCACAGGGATGGCTATTCATCTGTTGAGCATAACACTGGACAGTCATAAGTGAGAATCAGTGTAGAGGCAATGAAGGCAAAAGCAAAGTGATGAACTTTGCACTTAGGGCCGTGAGCTCTGGAAAGTAACAAGCTTTCTGTTTCTTCAGAAGAATACACTGCTATCAATCATGTATGGCTCTTCCCCTTGGGTTATTAATTTTCTAATAGTTTTCTGAATTATCTTACTATAGCAGCTTTGTGGGTTTATTCTTTTTTTTCCATGATATTGTCAGATAAGTCCTTAAGCCAGCAACAGTGAACACAATGCTTATTGTATTTCTTGTTAACAGCTTTGATCTCTTCATGCACTGAGAAAAAAATAATGAATAGGACCCTTGCATAGAAAATTTCAAAGGGCTTTAAAAATTATTGGACTTCTCGGTCAATTAAAAGCTAATTACTTCACAAGTCAATGAAAGAAATATTTTCTGGTTTTATCCCAGCCCATTCTCTCTGTACACTCAGTAGTGCCTGATTGACAGACTCACTCAAATTGACACTTTTGACTGGAAATAGAGGGCAGAGTCCACACTTCAAACCCATGATGAGGATGGGTGGCAGCAAGGAAATTTGCTTCATTAATCAGTAAGGAAGATGTTAATGCCTTGTATAGAGTCATAGACTCATTTATCACAAATATTTGAGAATATATGAAAATTGTTGATGAGGTTGACTTTGTAGCAACTATCAAGTGCAAGAATACAACATCTTCAAATTGTGCAGCTGGCACCAATTCATCCTGACATGAATTAGGATGTACTCAGAGTCAACTGTGAATTGACATTTGCTTATCAATAGAGGATCAGACACCAAAATATGAGGGCAGAACTAATCAAATCTGGAATATATCTTGTTACATATCTGGACATTCCTAAATGAAGTCAGACTTTCTGCCTAAGGGGATTACCCCAAATGGGAAAATCACACTTCATTTGTGCAGTCATATGATTAAAAGAAAATATTCCTGAATTTGAACCAAGACAGAAATTCTTTACTAGATTCCAAGGGGGATATGGATATAGATAAAATAGTCTGCATAACAATTCACAGTAGAAAAATTAATGGGGGGAAAAAAGTTTCATTTGTGTCATGGGATGTCAACTACAAGAGTAATGTAGCATTTTCTTTCACTCTCACAGTTGTGATGTGGCAATCTGCTAAATTATCTGTTAGATAAATTATTTGTTCTGAAACTTTTGACAACAAAAATTTGAATGTTTCTAGTTTGTTTATTCCTGCAGCCAAAGCACACATAGTGGAGTTAGAAGTGCATATATAATCAACTATTTTGCTCTTCCAGGATAGCGAAAGAATAGCATTGCATAATGCTGACAATAAAATAACCTGAGATATTTTGTTTTTCTGTGATGTCAGGTTAAGGATTTGATTCTTCCCTTAACTTGGACCCGTTGCAGCACTGGGAGGTTAACATTACAGGCTAAAGTACTTTCTGCTACAAGGAGATAAAACACCAGAATACAATTTGAGTCATCAGAGGTTTAAATAAGTTGCAGTCTTGGGGTATTGATTTTCCTTTCCTCTCTCCCATAAGATTGCACCTGCACTGGGATGTTTGTGCAACTTGTGTTGCAAAAATCTCATGGGTCTTTCTTAACGTTGTCATCAGGGTAAAAATGATTGATAGGCTGCAATAGAAGGAAGGGAAATGCAGATAATTAGTTTTGTCAGATGTAGGCTTTCATGAAATATTTCTACACATTTTTTGCTGTTTATCTTTTAAAAATATACATTTTTAGATCAAAATGCTTTTCCCCTTTCCAATTGTGTGTGGGGTGAAATATTTTGCTACTTTCTTCTGGAACCTGAGCAAAGAGCATCTCTGTTCAAGAAGAAAGCAGCATCTCAATGTCTGATACTCATATGATGTTCAAGGTTGTAACAAGGGGGGGAGTTGGTCTCTTCTCCCAGGTAACAAGCAACAGCACAAAAGGGAATGGCCCCAGGTTGCACCAGGGGACATTTCAATTGGATATTAGGAAAAATTCCTTCAGTGAAAGCGTGATCAGGCCTTGACCACAAGGGACAGTGAAGTAGTGGAGCCACCATGCCTGGAAGTGTCCAAAAAACATGTAGATGTGGCCTTTGGGAACATGGTTTAGTGCTGAACATGGCAGTTTTAGTTTACAATTGCACTCAATGACTTTGAAGATCCTTTCCGAGTGCAGCAATTCTATGACCTGTACCTCCAAACTGAGGTCAGACCTGCTGGTTATTGGACACAAGCTTTTTGCAATCCTATCTCCTTATCACTGGCATTAATAATAAAATTACATATTGCCATATTTATAGTAGAACTGAGCCTGATAAATATTAGTGAGCCTAAAAATAGACCAAAAAACCTTCATCTAGTATCAAAGAATAAGCTCATTGCTAAGTAGTCTCCATTGGTTCAGAAACAATAATTTAATGATTTTCAAAAGGCCTAACAACTTCAAAATTTAAAATTCTGCCTGAGTTTTGTTCTATTTTTCTTTTTCAAAAACTCAAGGAATTGCATGTAGCCTTTGTTAATCCCAGAGAAGTATTTTTGCTGCACAATACTTTAAAAAAGGCCTGTTTTGCTGGAGTGCTATGAGACTTCTCTGCTCTTCTGGAATCCACTGAAACTCCTTTGGTGATAGGTAATTCTTTCTCAGTGCAGCCAAATCTCACCACCTCATTTCACTTTGCCATTCCATGTTGTCAGTGTGGTATTTTTAGCTTTCAGCACAATTTAGGAAAACTGGCTAGAAGAGCCAAGAGTAGGAAGGAGGTTCCCTGGTCCTCACTAAACCAGATTTTTTTCCAGTGCCTTTCTCCAGAACAGAGCTAGTTCCAAACAGAGTTGAAGAGACTACAGGAAATATTTAGCTCTTGATTCCCTTCAGGATTGATCCATTGGTGGCTGGAAGACACTGGCTCTAAGCAGAGTTAGGGTAGAACTCTATCTGTATGTTGAGTGAATGCAATTTATTGTACCTTATTTAGTGTTATGCTTTCAGAATCTTCTTAATTTGTTAGCACTCAATATATATTTTAACACATTTAAAGGGGAAAAAGAAAACCTTTGCAAGTTTGTTGGCTTTTAGTACACTGAAGTTTGGTCATTGTGATATTTTGGTTGGCTTTGTCTTAGTAGCTAAATAAATCCAATAGGAAAATTTAAATTTTATCCTGTAGTGTTGATTTTTTAATTACAAGTTTACTTTCTCATCCAGCTTAACTAATTTATAAAGTGTAATTAGGTAGTTCCTAACACACCTATCTCAGAGTCCCAGGAAAAGAAATGAAAGGCCCCTAAGTTAGCTGAGCCAAAGCACATCTATGTGATACTGGACAGAACTGGGTTTTGGTTTTGTTCTCCTTTGTCTCTTTGAGAAGATTTCTGCTGTTGAACACTGCACCATCTTTCAAGGCCATCTGTTTCATGACTTTAGGAACTATTGTCTAGTCCACGTTTTCCCCCTTCACAATTTCCCACTTCAGGCCTGCCATTTCTTGCTCTGTTCATAGAGAATCAAGAATATATTTTACTTATCTTCATGTGTTTGAAGACTGTTTCTATACGTTCTTCCTTTTAAATCAATCTCTCCTTTAAACCTCTCAACTTCTTTTGGTTAAATTTTCTAAATTATGGAGTAAAGTGTGAAGTGAAATGAAATTCCTGTCCTGTTCTCTTAAGTCATTGATTAAAAATTTATTTTACTTCATATAATTTATGCTGTCTCCCTTTTGACTTTTTCCAAATGATCCACAAATTTCTCGAAATACAGTTCTGAGAATTCAAATGCTCTTGGGCTTAGGTGAAATAATTCTTTCAGTGTGATTTATAACCTAGCCTTTTGTTTCTCTGCAAGTTTAATGCTTTTCTTTTCTTAGCAGTATGACACCAGTGACTCATATTCTGATTGGGATGCAAAATAACACCCAAATAGCTCCCTTCAAAAAACAGAGCTCACATGTGACTGTCTGCAACAAGTGTGACTTCCTAGATGCAGTACATCCTCTTCTTCCTGTTTAATGGGATTCTGCTTTCCCAGTCCTTATCTCCAATTTTTCAAAGTGCTTTTTAATTCTTATCTTGTCCTACAAGAGAGCTCCTGAGAATCTGGTCTCAGTTCTTTCATCTAGGTAATTAACTGGAATACAGAGCAGGCCTGGCTCCAGAGCAGACGGAAGAACCTGGTGTTCTGTACACTCAGCCATGCTTTCATTGTGATGGATGGTCAATAATAAAAACTCAGAGTTTTCCACATAGCATTTACTAGTTTTGTCAAGGATTTTTTCCCTAGTTTTCAGACTGTCATGTGAAATAAAGGCAGGCCTTATTAAAATCAAGATTTCCCCTTTATCCACAATACTTACAGTACTGTCCCCTCAAAATATTGCAGTGGCCATACCCCCCACTTGCTCTCAGCAAATACAGCCTAGATATCACCCAGACCATTTTGTTCTTATAGGCTTAAAAGGCTCCCCTGGTTTTCTTGGAACTGAGTTCTCAAATGCATAATATTAAATGTTTAGCACTACATTTGCCATTTTCCAGTCTTCTCTAATTTCTACCTGTCCTCAAAGATAATTATTAATGGCTTTGAGATAACAAGTGCTGATTCCATTTTAAAAATATCTGTTGCAACTAAGTACTGTTTAAATTGTTAATTCCCTGCTTAGCTCAAAATAGGACCTTCATACCATCAGGACTCATTTCTAGCTACCTGGATGCTCTTCCTTTTATGGAAGGTTGAGTTGAAACATTGGACTAAGCTTATATGGTCTGCCTGTGACTGACTCCTGATGTGTTTTATCAGTTTTTCTCCTTCTTGTTTTCTCAAATTCATCTTTTCTTATCTGCCTGACCAGCAATTAATGCCAATTTTCTTTCTTTCTGTGTTTGCATTTGCTCTCTCTGAGGGCTCACATGTCAGTTCTCTGGCCCTACAGAAGCTGGCCTCTTAGACAGAGTGTATAATATTTATTTTGTTGCTTTTCTCTTTCCTTTTGAACTTTGCAACTCGTGACTATTATCTCCCAAGATGCCAATCCATCAACATTCTCCAAAAGACTGTCACCTCAAATTTCAGGTTTGATTCCTTTTAATTTCTGGATATTTGAACAAGTGTACCTGCTTTTGTAGCACATTAAAAGACTGCCTTTTCACCCATCCCCTCTTCTCTGAATAAGCTCTGTACTTGAAATTAAGAATCAGAGACACAAATATCCTACAAAGCAGCATTACATCAGGCTCTGTAGTGAGCTTCCCTCCTTTGGAGAAGTGAAGCATGCAAACAGGGAATGTTTTTCTTAAACAACTCCTGGAAATTATTACATAAGATGCAAGATGTGACTGTCAGGTTTTTTGCTCACATGAAATCCCTCTACTCTGCTGTAACTGAAGTCCTCAAAACCTTTACTGTCCTTGGCTTTCCACAAGGGAGATGCCCAAAACACCCCTGTGACATCCTCTTCTGTCCAACACTTGAAATTGGAGGCATCAATTTGCCCAGAAAGAACAGGCTAAAATTTTTGAGGGTTTTTTGACTTTTGTATTAGGTGGGGAAGCAAAAAATGTTTTAATCCTGCTTAATTCTGCTTTAGGCCTTACAGTCAGAGCACCAGCAAAATTTTACCTAAAACAGTTTTTCCAAATGGAGGAAAACCTTAAGAATAAAAGAGAATTTTTTGTTTACAATCATGTTAGATATAATTTGTAAAAAAATTTCAGAAAGCTAAAATTCAAAATTTAGTAATCTTACTTATCCATCCCAGTTAGCATTTCATTGTGGTTTTAGTTATAGCAAAAGGAGAGCTATCAATTCCTCTAGAACCCTTTTTTTTCTTCTGCTCACATATCAGTTTTTAAAGACAGTTGATTCAAATCACCTCTGTTACAGTAGGAGGAAAAAAAAACCCAAATATGGTTTTTTCCAGAAACAGATTTGACATATTTTTATTTTTGAGAAGCAAACGTCTTGCTCGGTTGTTCAGGGTAATCTGTTAAATCAAGAGTCTGTTCTGAATTAGGGCTAAGCAGATATCCCAAAAGACTGATGGCTTATTTTTTTTTAACAACTACTTCTTTTTGCCTTTCTTTACTTCTAAACATGTGGGGCTGTGACCAAAAGTACATGCTGACTTAAATATGCTCTAACTCATGATCCTTCAGCTAACAGAGACTAGAGGCTGCATAACTCAGAACTGCCTCCAGAGTGGAGCTGCATAGATTTAAACCACACTTGTTTAACTTTGAGCACTTATCAGTTCACCTGAAATTTGTAAGTGTTCTTATTTAGACAAGAGCTGATTGTATGAGGCCAGGCAATGGTGATTTGGAATATCCAGAGGATGCTAGGTTTGTGGTACAGAGTGCCCCCCATTTCAAATGCTTTTATGGAGTTTATGATCCAGTGTAGACTTTTAGATGGAATATGTGTTTAAAGGTGTGGTCTATGGATTCCTTGAACTCAGCAATGGAACTTCCACTAAAGTGAAGTGAAAAAAAGATTTCACATATATACTTTGCTGCTGCTAATCTGCTGGGACAAGATGTATACACCTCACTGCCACGATTCAGAGCTCAGTTTTTACCAACTCAAACCCTTTGATCTTTTTCCACAGGACTGTTCTCCAGCATCTTGTTCCCAGTGTATAGTGTATAACCAGCACTACCTGTCCCAGGTGGAGAACCTGGCACTTGCTCTTGTTAAATTTCTCATGGTCACTGGCTGCCCAGCTCTCTAGCCTATCCAGGTCTCCTGTAAGGCCTTTCTACCTCTAAGAACACTCACAGCTCCTCCTGGTTTGGTAGCATCAGCAAATGTACTCAATGCACATTCAATACCCGCATCCAGATCACTTACAAAAGCACTAAAAAGCACTGGCCACGGGATGGAGCCCCACCAGTGACCACCCTCATGTAACCCCATTAATTACATGACTGCTTTCCACCCCTTGTGTCAGCCAATGCTCAGCAAATACACCATGGGCATCTCTAGCTGTGAGCTGGAAGGGTTAACAGGAGGGTGCTGTGAGATAGTAACAAAAGTTTCGCTAAAATCCCAAACCCACTACACCTGCTGGTTTCCCTCAGCCAGCTAAATGGGTGAACTTGTCATGAAAGGAAATTAAGTTGCTTAAACAGGACTTATCCCTCATGAACTTGTGCTATGATCAATGACATTTGAGTGTTTTTCAATAACTCCCAAATAACCTTCTCCATAATTTTACCAGGCACTGAAGTGAGACTGGCAGGCCTGGTAGTTACAGGGTCATCCTTCTTACCCTCATTGAAAACCAGGATAACCTTAACCAGCTTCCAGTTGGCCGGGACTTCTTCAGAACCCCAAAACTTTTGAAAGTAATGCACAGGGGTCCACAATGACGCCAGCGAGCTCTTTCTCTAGCCTGGGATGAGTTCCCATGGATTTATGTGCATGGGTCGATCATTATCTTGTCACAGTCTGTCATACCCATCCCAGGGAAGGCAGGTGCAGTTCCAATAACCTCTCTCCTTTCTGGGTAACCTTCAGCCCTGGAGTGGAGGCATCCCTCTCCCTGGGCACATCCCACAGCCGTGCTGGGGCCCCGTCGCAGCTCCTGCCTCAGGAGCCGCGTTTTTCACACAATTTATTCGGTCGGAAAAGATTTCCCACACCTCCATTTCCCCGCAGGGAAGGCGGCCGCTCGCGCGCCCCCTCAGGCGCTGCCTGCGCCCCCCGGGACCGCCCCGGTGCGGGACCCCGCGGGCCGTGCCCGGCTCCCCTCAGGGAAGCAGGGGGCACTCCTTGTCCAGGAGGAGCGTGGGGAGCTACGGGAAGCCGGGGAAAAACAAGGAATGGAGGAGGAGGCTGCACTTCCCCCCGGCAGCGGCAGCATCCCCTGCGGCGCGTCAGGCACGGCTCCCGCAGCCCCGCCGTGAGGGAGGCGGTGACCGCCGGGGCCCGGCAGAGCAGCAAAAGTGATGCTTTTGAAAATGACCTAGAACCCTGGTGCCCCAATACCGTTTGAAAACATTAAAGATAAAAAACAAAGATGCAGCCAGTGCAGGGAAGTGTGTCAGGATGTTCAGCGGGGAAGGGAGAGGCTAGAAATCCTTGGTTTGTTTCAGCTACTGAGTTGAAGATGGAGAACGCAACAAATTCTTCCCCGTGAGGGTTGCACACAGATTGACCAGGGAAGCTGTGGATGCTCCATCTCCGTAAGTGTTCAAGGGCTGGACAGGGCTCTGAGCCACCTCTTTTAGTATAAGGTATCTGTGCGCATGGCAGGGATTTGGGTCTTTAAACTCCTTTCCAACCCAAAGCATTCTGCGAGAAGGTCTCTGCAGCTGCCAGCTCTTAGAGGATGCTTTTCCCTTGGTGAAGATGGAACAACAACCTGTGGAAAGCAGGGTGTAGGCAAGTGAGGATTGGTCTCTCCTCCCATGTAACAAGTGACAGGCCCAGAATAAATGGCCTCAGGTTTTGCCAGAATGGGTTTAGATTGGATATCAAGTGAAACCCCTTCACCAAAAGGGTTGTCAAACAGGCTGCCCGTAGCAGTGCTGCAGTCACCCTCCCTGGAGGTGTTTAAAAGACAAGTAGCTGTGTTAAGGGACGTGTTTTAGTGGTGGATTTGGCAGTGCTGGGTAATCAGTTGGAGTCGATGATTCTGGAAATCTTTTCTAACCTAAACAATTCTCTGATTGTATGATCAAAGTCATTTTAGTCTGGAAAATAGAAGAAAGTTTTAAAAGCTCTTTGGAGTATCCTTCTAGGAAGAATACTAGAAGTCTAAGCATAAAACCTGGTAATTTTTACACTAAAAAACCCCCTGCAATTTATAGGATCCTCCTGTTAAAAAAGCAGAGTTGAGAATATAGACAGTCTTGTCCTTTAAAATCTTCAGTGTACAGAGTCTGAGGAATGCCTTTGCGGCACTGAGTGTTATTTGTCTGAATCCTCTGCTGTATACACACAAACAATGTTTTTGCGTAATTTATATAACTGACATTTAATTTCAACAATTCTGAGAAAAAGCTCAGCAAATGAATTATATGTGTAAACTGTTGACCATAAATTCATCTAAAAGAAACCTTGGCATTGCTTTTTGTTTAAGAATGCACCTGACCTTTTCTGTTCCCTTGTACAATGCAAGTATGACTGTCAGTAGGAGTTTAACAAGACCCAGACAGTAGGAAGATGGCCAAAATCTCTTTACAGTGTATGTATTTACTCCAGCCTCAGATTCCTTTTTTTTTTCATGGGACACTATCTGTTGAAAAATATCTGCCTTCCAGATAAATGTGGAAGGCTTATGAGGGGAGAGGAGGGAGGGAATTCAGAGGTTCAGGAACATGAAGTGGTTCACACCCTGCTTTTAATCTGTGAGCCTAAACTGGAAGAGCTTTGCTAGAGCTGTGTTTTCATGGGAATACTGTCTGTGTCATCTTTGTTCGTGTTAGCACTTATGCCTCAAGACTTTGCAAATATTTCTTTAAGCTTTTCTGTATTTCCTCAGAGCTTACCTGCTTCTGGTCTGTTCACACTGATTTAAAAATTAAGGCAACTGATCAGTATGCTTTGAAACACAGATTCAGACAAATGCATTATTTACTTTGGAAACTCCTGGAGGGAATAAACTGGAATAGCAGAGGGTTAGAAAATAATTATCCCATAAATCAGAGAAGATACAGATGGGATGTTCCTAGAAATTCCTATCTAGTGGATTTCTGTTTCCTCACATCAGCCATTGGGATCAAGTGGTGTGCTGGAAACAATCCCATTTGCATCTTTGATGAAAGTCGTTTTCAGAAGTCATTTGGGCATATGTTCTTTGGGAGAGTAGAGTGCTATGGTCTGCTGTATTTGCAATGAGAAATTCAATTTCTTTTTCATCTGTCAACCATAAATGATTTAGTTCTGGCCTATCTGAGTCACCACTTTCTTTGTTATACACTTTGCTCTTTGCACAGGGCCCTCTGCTCTCTGATTCCAAGGAAGACCTCCTGCATAAAACCAGATGAGTGCCAGCAGGCCTTCCATGGGAGTGTCCACCAAGGTTCCTGTCAGAGGAATATGCTTCCCACTCAGATCTGCTGTAGTGCTGACATTTAATTTCAACAATTCTGAGAAAAAGAATTGTCCACACTCTGGACATGCTGCAGATTGCATGCACTTGCAGAAGCCTTTGAATCCAGGGGTTTGTTTGTGTCCTCATCACAGCAGTGTTTGGCCACACAGTGGTAGTTATTGCTCTCTTAGCTACAAAACACTTTGCTGCAGCAGCTCCCTCCCAGACATTATTTGTTTGGGTTTTAAATATAATGCATACCAGAGAAAACCAACCTAATATGTAAAAGAGAGGCCCCTGGAAGCATCTTTTCAAATATGCTCTTCTGAAATTTTATGTGGAGTTCAAAAGACACATAGAGTTTCACAGCCAAATCCTCTGGCCTGACATTTCTACAGCAAGCTTTGTGCAAATCAGCCAAGTCACACAATCGTATTGCAGTTTGGAGGATCTTTACATGGTAATTAATTCCTAGGAAATTCCACTTTTCTCACTGCCTCACAGATCCAGCTAGGCTGGATAATACCTTTGAGATCATTGACTCAAACCTCTTACCAGTCACAACCTTGTCAATGAGACCAGGGCACTGAGTGCCACATCCAAGCTTTCCTTGAACACCTCCAGGGACAGTGACTCCACCCCCTCCCTGGGCAGCCCATTCCAATATCTAATCACTCCTTCTGCGAGAAAGTTCTTCCCCATGCCCAACCTCCTTCACTATCAGTGACACAAACCTGCAGCAAATATGATTGTTACCTGTAACTAAAACAGTTGATTGAGCCAGGGTGCAAGTGGTGCTGCTGTGTTTTTCAGTCCAGGTGTCTTGTATTTGTTTTCCAGCGCCGTTATGAACCAGTGTGAGGCTGGCTCCTAACATGTTAGAGTATGTTAAATAAAATTAATGTCCAATATTTTAGGCAACATTATTTTGAAGGGAAAATTTTAGCGTACTCTTAAGGTGATCCTCTTCAGTTTCTGAAGATCTTCAATTCTGAAGATCATTGCTGTGGGTTGTTTTGTATTTCAGGGCTTCTGCCTTTATTTAGGACTTTGTTGGTAAATACACTTTTTCGATGAAGTCTAAACCTAATGTCAATCTTTTACATAACTTTGCAGCAAGCCAGGTCAAAACCCTGCCTGTCCTTGACCTCCAGTATGCTGTGGATCTCCAAGAAGTGAGGTAATTCAATTTCTAGGCCAAATAAGATAAGATTAATATATGAACTGGTCCAGCTTCATGAATTATCTTGCATTAAATACTCTAGGAGTTTGGGATATTTGTTTTTAACTTATTTTCCTGCAATGTTCTTTTTGCAAAGTACTAAATTAATAAGACTTAAATTTTCTGTGAATTGTTTGACAGCAGTAGTGTAATGCCTATTTTTAATTAAAATCTCCCTCTTCTTTCTTGCATACAATAAGCAGTGATATATAAATACACATCTTTTTCTTCTGTATCATGCCAAGTCTGTTTTACATAATTCCTGATGTCATGTTTGATAACAACACCTAGATGCACTGTCATTTGCTGTTCACCTTTTGGT
The DNA here is from genome assembly GCF_028769735.1 of Zonotrichia leucophrys gambelii. Taxonomy (NCBI): domain Eukaryota; kingdom Metazoa; phylum Chordata; class Aves; order Passeriformes; family Passerellidae; genus Zonotrichia; species Zonotrichia leucophrys. Next base: position 14,821,866 of record NC_088177.1, read on the forward strand.
GAAACCCTTCTATCACTTGAAAAACAGGCACTACAACACTAATAATTAAAAGCATTTTCTATGCATTTCCATTCTTTCCCTGAAACATTGAAACAAATTTAAAGCATGGGAGTGGGATACAATGTTGTTTGGGGATTTTTTAGGTAAAGAAATTTTCTTTTAGCTAAAGAAATTCCTCTGTGTAGCAATATCCTGCCTGTGTTTCTTCAGCAGGGGAAAATCTCACTTTGGGGTATAGGTTACATCCAGCTCATGGTAAACTCTTGCACAAACTGGTTTTGTCTGCTGATGTTTAGGCATGAGTTAAACATCACACTGAGAACTGTCTTGCTGTAATTTTAATGGGTGTTACTCTGTCTTGCTTTACAAAGAAAGATTTCAGTCTCCACACAGCAGAAATACAGCAATGGAAAATGCAGAGGAGTGAAAAGTTGACTTATTTTCAATTTAAATTAACTCTAATTCACATCTTTCAGGAGCTGCATTTTTTATGTCTGTTGGTTGCAACACTAAAAGAATAATAATTTTGTCCACCTCAATAAAGAAAAAAAGATAAAACTGTTACCATCATCCACTAAGAAGTTGCAAAATCTGAATTTTTTCTTATGGATCAGATGTCTAAAGCAAGTGCCATGAGCACAGATGTCTTTGTAAGGTATTTCCTAACAAGGAAAATAGCCAAGGGACAGAAGGTTATATGTCAGCAATCCAAGTAATGAAGTATTCTTAGGTATAGTGAGAATAATGCAGCCAAGAAAAAAGAACTTGTACCAAAAAGATGCAGTTTCTTTAGCTGGGAGAAAATAAATTTACAATATTGTGTTCACGTAACGTTCTGGCCGAATTCGTTGCATGAAATGAAAATGCCAAAACTAAGTCATAGATTGCATATATCACTTGAAAAATTAGACTAAAAATGCCTATTTTGTTTTAATATCCCTAAAGTGATTTCTAAACTTAAGCTAATCTGTGGCAAAATAGCAGTCTGCAGTTTTGATATCACTGAAAGGTAAGAGTCAAAAATTGCTTATATACAGTTATCCCTTTAGTTCAATTGCTAAAAGGGTGGCATTTAGAGTAGAAAAGTTTGATTTTTTTGTTTGCTGATAAAACTGGAAGGCATACTAAAATTGCAATTTTTTTTTCTTTATACTCTGATTTTCTGTGTTATTTTAGACTGAGAAATTCTTTAGAGCTGATTCTTTAGATGCATGCAAGATAACAGTGAACAGGAATGCCATATCTCATTTCTGGGGGAAGTAGTAGTAAGTAATAAGAGTTACAAACTATGCAAAAAAAGTCAAATTATGTCCAAACAAGAGTCAGAATTGTCCTGTAAGCTAAAGAAGATGCTGTAGTGCTGTCCTATTCCAGAAATATCAAATCATCAGAATATAAGGAAAATAGTTTGTGTATCTGGTGTGGGAAGAGATAGGTAAAAGATGGAAGGAAAACAAACAGGGGACTACTGAACTCTTAACAGTAAATCTCCAGGATTTGCCATGTGTTGTGTGGAGTATGGATTTTACTACTATGAGGTCTTTTTGTAAAATGTAAGAACTGGGACATAATACAACTTTAGCACACATTGCTTTTTTTGTCATTGTTTGGGGGATGGGGAGTTGGTTGCTTGGGGGTTTATTTTGAATCGATTTTTTAAATTGGAAAAAGTAGAGCATATCTCCACTGCAGTGTAGTTATCCCACATAAATTTCCCTGCTCTTGGTTCAACTGACAGACTGCTAGAATATGGCAGTTAAATTTTAAGGCGAAAATGTTCTCTACTCCACATGAATATGGTTTGATGTCGTGGAAACAGGGAGTAATTTGACTGAATCATTCTGAATAATAAAAGTACAGTTAACACATGAAAAAGTAGAATGTGAAGAGACACTGACCATTTTAAAAATTAATCAAATAATTAAATGTTAAGATTCCAATTGAATCAGCCATGAATATAAATATTTAGTAGGTATCTCTTGATTCTCCATGACTCTTTAAGAATATTTTCTTAAAGCCAGCCTCCCCTGCCCTCTTATATTCCATCTCTTTAGCCGTCTCCATGCCAAATCCACAGCCTGGTGCTGGGACAATTAAGGAAGCAATGGAATAGAAGGTCCTTACTTCATTCTTTTGCTGTGCTGCTTTTTAGTGCTGGTACCTAGTTTTTCCTTTTAAAAGTCTGTTCTCAATGCATGGCTTAGCTGTGGAGGAGAGCTGGGCAGACAGACTTGTCGGGAACTCTCTTTTTATGTGTACAGTCATTCAAATGCAAACATCTTCTGGGTCTGGCCCCAGCCTGTAGCCTAGATAATGGAATAAGTGATTTTTGCTTCTAAGAATGAGACACACTGGTTTTCCAGTTGCAAACGTGTTTTACAGTCAAAAGATCTATTGACCAAGTAAAAAGTCACTGAAAATTGTGACATTTTATAGAAGGCCTATAGATAATGGCCTATGCTATTTGGAAGTGTTCTTTTTAATCACAGCCAAGCAATTTTACTGCAGAAGTGTTGCATCTTAATGTGTCATTAAAATGTGGGGTTAATCTGAGATTTTTACAGCATTAAATACTGCAGTGACCTGTTTCTCAAATACATAACTGGGTGTGCTATGGGTAATTTCCTATACATGACATTTCTAAAGTTGCTCTTTCCATCACCAAGGCACAGTTACACAAATGTAATTTTTTTGCCCTTAGTGTAGCATTAGGCAGTGTAAGGTGGAGCTGTGCAAGGTCTCTAAGTGAAAAAATTCCAGTATGTAACCTTTCCTTCATAAGTGCTCTTTATTGTCAGTGTTGCAGGGTTTTTTGGTTTTCTATGCTCCAGGTTTCATTCAATTATGTATTTAAGTGAGGTTGCTCCTCAATCTACAGAACTGAAAAAGCAGTTGAAAAAGAGGTACTAGGGCTGTGATCTTGGCAGCAGTAAATACCTGGTTATTCCAGAGAAAATTGGAGAGGAAACTTTAAGGAGTCACTGCCAGTTCCTAGAGCTGGGCCTAGCTGAGCTCTGCTTTTACTTTCACATACATTGATATAACTTTGGGTTGGCTCTAGCATGTATAACAGGGAACATTCTCCAAAAACCATCTGGTCATTTCAGACAGTCTGTACACACTATACTTAGCCTTTCTTTGCCCCTGGGGTTGTAGCATAGCACTGGTATATTGCAGGAATTTTCCAGAGGCAGCTTTAGGAAAATCTTGTTAAGGCAGGGGGTCTTGATGCCCCAAAGTGGCACAAAACTGTGTGGGACAAAGTCCTTCCTGAAATGTTTTCACAGCATAGACTGCTCTTTGCATTGTGGACACAGCACACAGTCTGTGTCAAGTTTGCAGTGTTATTTCTTCAGTGCAGGGTTTCAAGCTTGCAAAACATTTCTGGATGCTGTCAGCTGAAATTTGGATTCTGTAATGCCTTTGGCCAGGGCTTGTATACACAGGGAAGATGTTTTTGGAGCTCAAAACACATGCGTGGAGCTCCACCAAGATGAATCAGCAGCTCAGGAAACTTAGTACATCTTTTTGAAGCCAATTTTTTTCTTTTTTAAATCTTATTTCTTTTTGACAAGTACTGGCGTAGTACTGAGCTTTTTCCGTAAACCAAATTCTTGCCCTGACAAAGATTTGACCGTTTCTGAACAAATTTATGGGATGGTCAGAAGAACAGGGTTGCCATGGGTGTGTTCTGACCAAAATGCAATACTTGAATCTATAGTACAAAATATACAGAACATAGAGGAAGGGGTGTGAATGCTCTCTAGTATATAAGAGAGAGAAGGAGCGTTATAGGAGAAGCCTGTACTCTTGTACTCTTAGCAGGCTCATAGAAATCAATTTTTATCTGGCTTACTAATAGGTATTGAACTGTACATAATCTTGTTAGGTATATTTGGGTATTAGGATAAGGATGGCATGGATGTGCTTCATTGCACCACCAGAAGTTAATTTTCTATGTATTTCAGCTAAACTGTCTCATGTTTTCACTAAAGGCAATGATGGGGGAAGGAGGTCTGTGTGCATTAATTTCCCACTTAACCAGTACTTGATTATTTCACTACTTCACTGAGTTTATTATCCCCTGAAGACAGAAATCTTTCTGACTGATGCTGCAGTATGTTCCACAGTTATGCCTCCTTCTTCATACAAATCCAGAAATCCATTTCATATCCTCTTTAATATTGAATATTTGCAGGATATGAAATATTGTATTGCTCTTCTGATGCTATTTCACAGCAGGAAAAATATCCATGTGCATTTAGGTGTGGAAGAAGTACAGTTTTCACACTTTGGTCTGCTTTGCTGGATAAGAGGATGGCGTTGCTCCAGGGTGGGGGAAAACCAACATGAAATATTTTTTGGAGCTTCATGCTTCAGCAGATTCTGCTATTCAGGGCCAATGAATAAATGGAAATTAGTTAATGGGAATGAATGAATGAAAGAACAGGTAGCAAAAGATCTGTATTTCTGAGGCTGCATTGCCCTTACCTTGCAACACAGTTGCAGGTCCTCTGTGAAAACTTTCATAAGCAGTGAGGTCTTATTTCAATTTTTCTATTTGCAGTAGTAGTAATTTCCAGGTGCCAGAGTCTTCTCCACTGGTTCCTGTTTCTAATGCTGTCTGTGTCTCCTCAGTTGCTGCAGTAATGCATTGATAGAATAAGGTAACTGTAGTCTAGAACAAACAAGGTGTGTCATCAGTGGAACACTGCTCCCTTCCCCATCTCCTTGTTCCAAAGTTTGGGGTTTTAATCTCTGATCATCCCACACAATTTCAAACTGAATGTCTTCCAATAATGGATGGTATTTTCTTCATCCTTATGACAACACATAATCCTTTAGGTGTGAAAAGCTGTGTTATCAACCCAAAAATTGGGTTAATTTTTGCCCTGCATCCACCCCACAAAAATAAAAAAGGTTTCCCATCATAGAAAATTAGGTGTGAGAGAGAACAATTGAATAAAATAAAAGTTTCAGAGAGAAGGAGGAGTTGTGTTATTCTCTCATCTCTTATCTTGCTTATGGAACTTTCTTGTTTACAAGATCCAATCAGTGAGAAAAAAAACAATCCAAAGTAAGAAAAGATGATAGGGTAGAACAAAAAATATTATTTCTAGATAGCAAATGCCTCAGTGCCATTTTTCTTGCTTTCATTAAATATTTCCTGCCCAAGAAAGGAGAAATTAAAATCTGTCAAAATCAGCAGTTTTACTAAAAATTAATTGTTTTCCCCTCCTGTCCCATGTTGCCTGCTTTCACTGCCAAATGACACATGCCAGCACATTCTAAATGATCTGGAAATAAAGAGAGATTGCTGTTTTCTAGAAGAAATTCTTGCTAACTTTCAAATGACATATTTTAAATGTGGAAATTAATAACCCAAACAATGCCAGCAGAATGCATTGCAAGGCAAGCAACCCTTCAGAGTGGGTGAATATTCAACTAAATCCTCATTCAAAACTTAATGACCTCTAGAGCAAGTTGAGCCATGTGTCCTTCCAGAATTAGCAGGCAAATGAGCGCTGAGTGGCGTGACCTGAGCTGGCACCTGCCTTTATTTTCATTCACAGAAGTGAGAAACCACTCAAAAGGAAATCTATTCAAAAAATACACACAAGTGAATTAATTCCTCTACCCACCTCTGCTCTGACGATGAATAGTCCAGTATGCTGAATTCAAAGGGGAACTTCCACATCATCTGCCAAAATTGAAGTAAAAAACCACTAAATTTTATGGCTTTAGCAAGACTTCCCAGATTACTATAGAATACCCATAAACTCTGGGCAAACACTCAGCTGAGCAGCTGAAGTTCCTATCAAGTACTTTGTTATTGCCTTTTACAAGTGCTCCATGTTATTGCCTGTCATTTACCATTCTCTTCTTATCCCATCCTATGAAAGGGAATTCTCTGAGGATAAAGCAGCTTAACTAATGAATCTCAACAAAGTAAAAGCCAATTGACATGTGCTCAAGTTTTCAAGATGATCTATAGTGATTTAATTATAGGTGGCAATTTCCAGGAAAAGGTAGCATGTAATTTCAGGATAAAAATAGTGCTAAGTTCTTCCAGGAATTTTCAATCAATCTACAGTTTACTGTTCCCTTTCCTATTCAAAAATCTTGGGAAGAATTACTTCATGTTACAGACACTTAAGTGATTCAGGTGGTAGAACACATCCATTTACTTCTGCCTTAAAGCTGACTAGCAATATTTTTCCCACCTGTGCTTGCTTTTCTCTTTCCTGTGATATTCTCACATTCTTGGGTTTGTTGTTTTTTGGGGTTTTTTTTTGTGTATTCTTGCACTTGTGTGTGACTTAGAACCATAGAGAAAAATTAGCAGTATTTTATGAGAATGCGAAATACAGCTATGCTGGAAGAGAATGATTTATTAGCTTGCAGTCCTGATTAAATCACTTACATGTTAAATAAAGACATTTGCCTCACCTGCATTTGTATGTCTGTTGTGGGCCCTCAGTGTTCTCTAGGTTTAGTTTTGACTTGTAGTGCTGCATCTGATTGAAAATTCATTGTACCATGGCCTGTGTTTCAGGCTAATTCAAGATATTGCCTATACTTCTTCTACATTAGACGTTTGCAATATCCCACTGTGAAAATTCCTTGACTTGGTAATATCCTGCATGAAGTTCTTCATAACTAAATTTTTATATAGTCTCTGATTTTGATTTAAAAAGTGATAAAAAGATTCAAAGAAACTTCCAGCTGTGCCAAAGGGAAAAATATGAATGTTCTCATAAATGTTACATGAGCACTTCTATAGGTGAAAAGAAAAAGTACATAAAGAGGACAAAAATATAGTTTTAATAAAGGCTCCCTGACATTCTATCTTCATACTTTCTCTCAAAGCTATCAAAAAATAACTTGCAATGCTAAAAAACTGAAAAAACTCAGAGTGCATTCGGAAGCCCCTACTTTGGGCTGTAAAATTTAGCATCCTGAGTAAAAATAGTTGAGCTCAACAAAATGAATGGTTTTAGTGCCTAGGAACTACCCAAACAGCAGGGAGGAAACAGACTCAGCTTCCTAAGGATTATCTCCCACTTCCTATTTCTTGCTTTCTGGGATACCAAATGCTTTGGTAACAGAGTCATTCAAAATATTCTTAGAAAGAACTAAGTCCTGTTTGTGTCTTCAGCTGTTCTCCTATCATATTTGCTACATGTATTTGTTCACTGATGTCTCTTTAAAGTCACTTAATATAAAGAAAATGAAAGATACTGAACAAACAGCAGTAAATATGTCATCCCTTAAGGACTGGATGTTATTCTAACCCAGGTGCTATGTGTTTAGGTAACCTGACAAACGGATCTCTTGATTTCAGTGACTGTAGATTTCAGGTATGAACTGTAAATATTTTCATGTGATTTCATGGACTGTTACACAGATTATGTTCGGGTTTTTTTCCTTCAAATCATAGTTAGGAAATGTAAGGCAAGGTGAATTCTGGAATGCACTGAATAGCACTGAGTTTGTCCATACCAAATTGTAATCATAGTATTGACGGCATGGTTCTTTAATATTTTAGGAGGGTTTATTAGCAGTGGATTCAGTACAAAGTTGTTGAGGGGAAGTGCAGCTAGAACACAAAGTGGAGGTTGAAAATAACCAGGGGGTGCATCTCTCCTGCTTCAGGTTATTTCAGCTCAAATGGCATAAAACTGAGTAAAGCCATGATCAGTAGTTTTTAGAACAGACACACATCTGATAACAGGCCATGCTAAATCTCTGCAGGATCTTTTCCAAAGTCAGCTTATCTGAAAGCTCTACCTTAAATCAGGCCTGCAGGTCCTAAGAGAAGGCTTGAATAGATTTCCTTTTTCAGAGAGACTTTTCTGAGGGTAGCTTATCTTCTGTTGTCATAATCCTTACTCCTTAATTTAGGAAGTAATTTGGAATAGCTAAGTAGACCATGTGCTCTTCTGCTCAAGTTCAGAGTTTGTATGAAACCCAATTGGGATTTTCTCAGCTGTATAATTTATCTGGTAGAGTGCCTATAAAAATATTCTCAAAACAGGCTCATATAAGTGCCCTTAGCCAAAACCTTTCCAAAGAAAATCTTATTAGCCTGTCTCTAATGAAGGAGGGCAAGCCATAAAGTGGTATCTCTCTTTCCAAGGCATTTTCTGCCTAAAAGCAGTAAATTTGAGTCCTGGCCCTTGTGGCTAGCTATGTGCAGAAGTGGACCTGCATGGTGTGCTGTCCTCTCACAGATCCACACTGCAGCTCCCTTTTTTCCCCCCAAGCCCTTTCTCATGAAGCGGTCATGGATAGCAGTGCAAAGGAGACAATGTATTTTATCTGTGTAGAGTTAGGTGTGATTTGAGCTCTGGAAGGACTTGTGGGGATGCTGTAAGGCTGGAGGGGAAGCATGAAGGCTGTCAGAATGCCTTCCATGGGCGTGTTGATATATCTATCATAGCAGGACAGGATGCATTTAGCCAGGAAAAGTAAGGCTCCATCAACATTGAAAAAGTGTTTCGTTTATGATGACAGAAGATTTCCTTTGGGTTTCCTTCATGGCAAGAAATTATATGAAAATGGAAATTACTGCAGGTTCAAGTGCCTTGCCAGTCTAGCTACATCAATTACAGGTTCAGTTTTTTTCTTTACCATGTCCCTGTTGCATTTAAGTAAATAAAACTTTGCTTATGTGATGGAGTTGAAGTCACAAAAGGAAACAGGTAATGAAGCAGGACACTGAACACAGCATGTGTTGCTCACCCTCAACCTACTCACTGGTGCAGCAAAGCTGTGCAAGTGTTCTTCAGCTGTTATTGAAACACTGGTGTGCTGTCAAAACTGGTCTGGTCACAAAAGTCAAACCCAGAACCCTACAGATTGTCCTGAAGAAAATTAATTCCCTCCCAACCACACTCAGTACAGCAAGACAGCAAAAATGTCTGTGCTGTGAGGAAACTTGGTGGTGGTTTTTAGGTTTAACATCTGGTAGGCAAACCTGGGTACTTAGGACTTCAGTGCTTTAATAAGGATGAAAGCCAGGGTAGGCTTTTTATTGTTGCTTTTAGAGAAAGAAGAGGGACTATTTTCACATAGTCTCACAATTAATGCTTCTCCCTGATTGCCAGAACTACATTGCTGCAAACCGTGGTCCTTTGTATCCTGGTTTGAACATTGTAGCAATCAATTCCACTGCAATTGCAGCTTTTCTTTATTAAGTGTTGCAGAACAGTTTCCTCACGAGTATTCCCCAAAGGCATTTGCATGCATTAATAAACTTTTTTAAATGAGTTTCAGCAGTCTTACCCAGAGTATAGCTACTTTCCTACAGTCTTACAACTAAAAATTGTGGGGAAAAAAATGAAAACAAACAGACTTCAAGCAAAATTGGAAATAACAAAGGCATGGTTTCTCACACTGGGGTTTAGAGAGAAGTCAGAGACACCAATGTTCCAGTGATCATGATCACACCACCTTCAGCTTCTAAAAAGCTGCCCTCTTCTATTTAACACTATTCTCTATATTAAGGACCAGCTGTGAACCAGCTGTTAAAATATCTCTTTCACTATTACAACAGCTGAAATTCATGAAAGTGACTTCTTAGTGCAGTTGCAATTGCTTCCACACAGTGTATGGAACAGGTTAGTCTGAGGAAAATCTGAAAATATTGCTGATAGTTCAGAATAATGCAGCTTCTGCCTTTACTTCTGATGCTGAAATACATTTCATGTTGCTATAAACAAGCAACATTCTGCCTTGGGCAGCTTCCATCTTGCTTGGGCACTTCTTGCTTTTTAAAATACAAATGTGCTAAAAACTGTGCCTCAAAGGAAGAATAATCTGTTTTGCAGTAATGGGAAGGTGCCTGTGTAGTGAAGAATTGTGCATCCGGGAGAGCTCCTGCTCAAAGCAGTTTGTAGGTTACCTGCACAGCAGGTCAGTGGCCAAGACAAAGTACTCTCTATTCTGTGGTGATTCAACAATGACCAGCTTTCTTTTTCCTGACTGCCCAAAAAAAAATTTGGAAAAACGGAACCTATGACTTCAGCAGCTCCCAGAGAGATGTTTACATGTTTGGGAAATCTCGATTTTGTTACCAAGTGCAGCACAGTCTTGTAAATCACTTCCAGGTGACGATTAAGTTTTTTCTCCCCTTTTCTGCTACCCAACATCCCTTTTCAATCAATCTCAGTGAATTTATAAATGTATTGACATGTGATTTCATCAGAGGTACCTCTCATATGTTCCACTGTGGAGATGCTACTGCTTCCCAAAGTTTGTGGTTCGCTTTTGAGGACACAAATAGAATCTCTCTTAGGATGAGGCAGAAGCCAGGCTCAGAGCTGCTGTGGATGCAGACAAAGCACAGCCAGTGGGAGAGGCACTAAGAGGGTACAGGCATAGAAGATTTGCCAGGTTTCTATGAGACCCAGCTTTCCAAGAAGAGGTGCTTTTGCTCAGTGACTTGGTCTGGGCTTGTAGCAAGTGTCTTTTTCACATCCATGTGTTGGCACTGCAAAATAAGGCCCCCCATTAATATACCCTTCATTAAACTCTGAGGAAGACAGACTTTAATATTAAACTTACTTCTTTCAGCAACCTCAAAACTAAAAGTATATTATTTCTATGTTAAAATTGTTAAAATGTTACAAAATTGTTTTCTGAGGTTGTTTTTGTTTCAAAATTGAGTTTGAAAGAGTCAGCCAATAGTATATCAATATCAGTCCTGTTGGAATACCAGGGACCCCTTAGTCACTGTCCTGATGTACTAGATTCTGTAACACTAAAGACTGATAATATATAGTAATAAATTATTCTTTTAGAAATTTTTAGGGTTTTTAAGATTCATTGTATCATTTGCTTCAGTCACCAGCAAAATAATTCACTACTAGGAGGCTCAGAATCAGAGACTCATAATAAGAAACAAGTTATAACACCTGTTCTTTCCAAAAAGTAAATAAGCTACATTGAATAAGCTGAAATTTATCTCTTGTCAAGATCAGCGTTTATAAAACAGAATGAGACATGACAGGTGATTTAATGTGGATCTTCAACAATGTATTGTTTCATTTGGTATGTGAAAAAATGTTTTAAATACATAAGTAGTCAGATTTATATCAGTTAAAACTAACTATAGTTATAACTAACTATAATTAAGAATCTAGAAAGAAAGCAATAGGTCTGTCACGGCATATAAAAAACCATTACTGTACTTAGATTAAAAATGAGCATTTGTGTGCCTGCTGTAACAAAAATATCTTGATGGTTTTGTGATGAAGATTTATCTCAGTGTATGTCTAAAATTCTTCAAAATCTTTTGCATGAAGTCTGGATAAGGATGGTTGCACTCTGTTGTTTTAGGAGTGTTCTGGTGCACATTTCTCAATATCATGTCATTCCTTTCAGAACTTTTTCCTTGTTACGTCAGTTTTTTAGTGCCTGTCCTTCCCCTCACCACCACCACGTCCCTTAGCAAATTCCTGTTGGCATCTGTGGGGCTATGTATGCAACCCAAGAAAAGATGAGGATTTGAATAAAGTCCTTCAAGTCCTTTTTGAGGCAGTTCAAATGAAAAGGTGGCTTCATCAGGTATTTCACCATATTTACTGAGCACTGCCTCATTGGACACCTTGATGCCCAATTAACCAGCAGTGTTGAGCTGTTTTAATGAGTGCTCAAGAGCTGGAATTGGCACCTAGCTTTGCAAAGCACCAGCAGCTGGGGGAATCTCTCCTGGTGAATCCCTCCTGCTTTGAAACTGTCCACTTATGTATAATCAAAACCCTATTAAAAAATGAATCTATTTTTTAAATTTTAATATGAGCTGGATGACTGTGCATTTTGAGGGGAGGTATAAAGTTTGATTCTTTACCTCACTTTATTGTGGTCATGCTGATGTCTTCCATGGCATTAATATTAACTGGATTTTTTTAACTCAGTCTGCTTAAAAATAGAGATTAGAAGAAATTTTCCATTTATTTCATGACAGCTGTTAATACTACTGCTCTGGAAGCCAATGGAATACTTACACATAGTTTGTTTTTTTTTTAAAGACTTATTATAAATTACATTTAATTTTCAATGGGTTGCAGGGCTGAAGTTGGTCCAAAAGTTTTCTAATAATGTCCGAAGGTAATCCTCTGTGTTGTAAGGATTCCATTCTGGTAGACTGGGCTTTGGATCTTATTGCAGGATGGATTTGCTTTGTCTTTGGCATGGTTATTGGCAAGGTATTCTTTGTCCCTTGCAGACAATGGAGAATGCCTTTTATGGTGAAAATGGTAAATAGACCTTGAGAAGAACTCTTGGTTTAAGAAGTATTAGCACTTCGTGGTTTCATTTTAGTGCCAGATTTTTAATTTCAGATGTTAATGACACAGGCAACTTGTAACTCTTGTGTCAGTGGGAACCCAGCACCCTGATTAATGGCTATCCATGATCACATGAGTAGTCCTACCAAAAATACAACGTGTTTAAACTCTGTGAATCCTGTTTAGGCTTTAGTTTATCCATGTTAATACTCCAGTCTACCATTTTGTTCTGAATTGCATAATAGTATCCTTCTACACCCTATTGGCAGGGTTCAAGAAATGCTTATTGGTAGACCTACAGGAAGACCTAAAAGATTCTGAAAAATGTGGCAATAGCCTAAACAATAGAGGAACTCACTCTCGTAGATAAGGTGTTGTATGAAAATAGGGTTGTGGATCAGTAGCCCAAGTTTTTCTCTCAGAAAATGATGCTTGAGCTCATACATAGCTGCTCCAGGAACCCAGCAGTGTACAGCTGTCTTTCACCTAATGGTAATGAGATGTTCTCCAGCCTTGCCCCCCTCCCTGTTCTGAGGCAAACACATTCTAATGCTCTGAACCTTCAGTCATGTATTTGTTGATGTGGCATCCACCAACAGCTGCACGAGAGTAGTAATGCTGTCTTTTCCATTAATGGCTTAATAATGCATAAATTATATATGAATGCTGTCCTCACATAAAGTACTTTCTGAATGATTGTTTGTAGAATTAACTAATTGCATATTATTAGTTCAGAGAGAGCCAATAAATAAGGAATGGTGCAATCACTTTGAGTTTACTGCATTCCACCACATCAAACATTTGGTTTGTTTCAAGTCTTGTAACCCTAATTTTGGAACAAACCATAGTCTAGACTCCAGCTGTCATAAAACCTCTATAGTTGCTTCCTCTGGTATATTTTACACTTTAGTAGAGTTATCTTGTGTGTGCCAAAACTGGCACTCTGTGGTACCATGATTCTAGGAGCCGAAACTATCGGTTCTGATGGAAGCAAGGAGACCAGGAAAGGCTGGTCTGTCTAAAGTTCCTTCTTGTGTTCTCTGCAAGACTGTCACCATAAATCAAGGCACCCATTTCTGGCTGTCAGTTTTGCCTCTTCAGTTGAAAGTCATGACAAATGCTCATCTTCCACTCCTAGTTAGTGTTTTCACTCACCAATGCAGTTTTAAGACTCTTGCACAAAATTTACATAAAGTTCCCAAATCAGGGAGTTTTTAAGGCATGAACTGAGTGAATTAACCTTAAGAAAAGTATGCTGGAAATCTTTGTTATGTTGGGCTATCACTGACACTTCTTGGCCATCACCTCTTTAATCATTACTACTCTGGCAGATTTAGTTCAAACAAGGCAGAGGCACCACTTCCATGAGTACCAAATGTTAGCGTGCTTCTTTACCCTCTTCACTAATTTCACTTTCTGGCAGCACTGATCCTTATCAAGTTTCTTTTGGTTAGGTTAGTCAATTTTTTTAGGATTGTCAAAAGATCAGAATGTTGAAAGGGAGTACTTTTAAATGAAGTGGATGTGGTCATAGCTTTCACACCTCTTGTGACAGGAACAAACCACAAAATGAGTCATTGCTCTGACTGAGCATTGCCACAGAGCAAGTACCACTCTGGGAGATATCTTCATCATCATTACCCTTTTCTTAGACTGTGACTGATTATTAATATAAATATTTCCTAAAAAGTCTGAGTACTTAGTGATTCAATCCAATGCAGAAATTGTCATTAATTTATTCCTTCTATAAAGCAGTGTGGCATCACAGTATTTGTTAGAAATGTACTATGTATGGTTGTAGGACAGACAGTGAAGAGAGATACCTGCAATTCCTACTGAAAGCTGGCCTAACACTCTGCACTTGATGCCAGTGTTACTAGAAAAAGTTGTGGAACCAGAACAGCAAATAATTTTTGTTTTTTCTTGAGAAAGAATCTGAGTTTCTCTGGAATATTTAGGAAACAGTAACATGGTTAATATAATGTCAGCCGCTGAGTTCTAAGTAATGAAAATTCATTTTAAAGTTCAGAATTATAGTTGCTGTTAAAAACTTAGCCTTAAAGAGTAAAAGAGCATGTAAGCAAACAGGAAACAATGTGCCAATGCCACAGGATAAACACAGAAAGATCAGACACCTGTGTGTTTTCTTTCAGTGTGAAGTTTTATAATAGAAGCACTTCCTATGGGCTGGTTGCAGTTTTGGAGATGTCATTGTTCTCTGGAGATTTCGGAAGGGGGAGAATTAAGTCGATACTGAGTGCTTGGGGAATTGCTGTTTTTGTTAATGGATATGTTTAGCCATTTTGATTTCCATTTATGGCACTGCGGGATTCTGCCTCATAATGAAATTTGTGTTTGGCTTTCACTCATCATCCAAGACACAAAATCTTCAGATTTTCCATGTAGACATAGATGAAAATAATAAAAGGCTAAAAATAAAGAGGATAGGCAATTAAGACCATGAGAAAGAAAGTGGGGAGAGATTTTTTAGTCAGGAACAGAGTAAATATGAATTGTTTACTCTGAAAAAGCAACTTGATGTTCTATAATTTTTTTTATTAATTTTTCTTCTATTATAGAGTGATGATTAGCTCTTTGGTTAGTGAAAGCAAAGAGGAATTTATTAACTTCATCATATATAACAAGAGTTATATATAATAACATAGAATCTGGCAAACAGTATTCCGCATAATGACCTAGAATTTCTTCAGACTCCTGAAGATAAAATCAAGCCCTTGCTTTTTGATATACTTTGCCCTAAGTTGTCATTTTGTGAACCAGCAATAATATCTTTTTGTTATTCAACTAGTTATAAAGCACAGGTTTTTTGAGCTGAACCAGTAAGAATGAGCATTTCTAGAAACTAAAAAGCTCACCTTCTTGTAACTACAAACAAAAACCAATACAATTTTGGCATTTTGCCAATCCAGACCTGGAAGACATTCATTGTGTGAAAATTTGTAAACACTAAGATGTTTTTCAGAGCTTAATCCTGACCATCATCAGGAGCTCTGATAAGTGTTCAGCCTTTTTATTTGGAAATTCAGCTGGTAGAGGTAGCCAAAATGTTTTAGCAAAGTAATCCAGAGCATGAGAGTCACAAGCCTTGAGCACCTGCCAACACTGGAATAAGAATGGAAGGATTTTATCTGATCAGGCAGATAAGTTTCCAGTTTTGTATCTTCCTTTTTTCTGTACCTGGGACATCTTCCCAGTTTGAAAATTCATGTCTTCGTTTTAAAATGAGGCACTCCTTCCTACATGTAGCTGTTTACATGTAGAACAGGACTGGAGAAGGTCTCAGTCAGCAATTGCAGGCTGATGTTTTCACTCAGCTACTATGAATAAAGTGGATTAAATAATTCCTAAATGGATCAAACCTCCCTACCCCCTCAAGGATTATAAATCTTCATGAATTCTTACTCTTAAGTAGTTCATTGTAATTTGCACCTATTTTCTCTTGTTATAGCTATAAACTCTGCTTTAAACAGCTGTAGTTTTACTCCTTTTACTCTTTTTTTCATGCCATTTATTGCACTTGGTAAACTTCTAGATGGCAATCACACTTATTCTGGTCTTTATTTTATCAGGTTGAATGAGTAACATTTTGTTTTCACTGTGTGAAATAGTGGTTTTCTCTAATTCTTAAAATATTTCAATCTATTCTTACCTTTCTTAAACAAAACAATTCACACTCTACCTGCTCAATATAAGGGGCAGTATCCAACACTGTCAACTGGTATTGATAGTTCATCTTCCTACTGTGATTCCTATTGCATCCAGGTTTTAATCCTTTTATGATTTTAACTAATCAGATTGTAGTGATTATTTGTGAGTTGCATGGATCTACATTTTCTTATACTTAGCTTGGTCCCTTTCTATTGTATCTGTTGTTGAGATATCAAATTTGATGGGTCACTTTCCTGCATATTTGCTGAAAATGCTCCCCGCTTTAACTCATTGAGCTCCATAGCTTGCTTGGTGTAAACATTGTAAAAATGTGCCTCTTAACTAACCATTTAGGGAGTCCTGGTTTTCCCTTCAACAGCAACAGTAGTTGCATCCCATTTAGCCAAACTTCCCTTCTCAGAGCTCTATATCTGAAATCCAGGACAACAAGCAACATACTGGGTGACACAATATTGAACACTTAGGCAGAATCTAAAAAGAGATTATTTAACTTCCTTTCCTTTTGTGTACCATCTGTCTTATTAAAGATACTCCCTTCATCTGATGCCATATATCATTGTGAGGTCTTTGTTTCATTCTATCACATTTTCCAGTAAGTGTTTTAAAATATTCTCTCAAATGAGTCCTGAATCTCACATACTACTGAGGTCAGTCTGGTAAGACTGTAGGTGTCTGTTGGAGCAATTGCTTTTCCATTTCAATTTGCAAGAGTAATAGTCTAGGCTGGAAATTTATTTTAGGTTTGTGTCTAGTACAAAACTCATGTCATGCTGTAAAAAAAAAAAAAAAAAAAAGCCATCTTTTGTGGCACTGCCATCATGCTGGGAAAAACCATGCAGTAGCTCTGGAAAAAATGTGGGATTTTTTATTACTTTTGTCATTTTTCCTGTCAAATATTCAGTCTGTTGATATGCCCCATATCAATCCATATGGAGACACAATATTGCCTGTTGATGCTTTAAATTTTTCTATATCTGGTTAGTCAAACTGTTGCTCACAGAATGTGCATTTCTCCTGTGAGGAGGCATAAGCAGTCATTTCCAAAATTTCATGTAATTTAGAAAGGTAGAGCTCAGTGGCTTATTTGTCCTTCTTTTCTCAAACCTTAGCATTGGTTTTGACACAAGTTCTGATAAAACTAATACAAACAAGGGATATATTAAATGCAGGAATAAAAGGCACATTGGCTAACTGAGAATACAATAGAAAATACATAAGCAACTGAAACTCAGAGTTCTCTTCATTTACATTTTGTGGATAGTGAGTTCTTGAAGCCATCATGTTTGTTTTTTCTTTCCTGGGCACAGAAGTCTATCACCTGTGAGAAGCATTTTATTCATTAGGACTGGCATTTAGTCCACATTTTATGGAACATGTCTACATTTGTAACACACAAGAATTTTTTTCAAAAATAAATCATTGAAAGTTATAGTATATTTTTCAGTGGAGCCTGTTGATCCCTGCTTCTTGGGATTGTTGTGCTGAGAAATGCATGAAAAAAAAATGTTCTTAAAGCCATAAAATGCAGGCCAAAAAGCTTGGTGTTTGTGTGGGTTTGGATGTGTATTTTTCTTTTGTTAAACAGTTGTTTCATATAAGTAAATGCTGTTCTACCCCCTGTTTTAGAAGTTTAGCTTTGCTGGAGAATATGTGAAATGGTTCTGATGTGGATCAGGACCAGCTGTATTAGAGCAACAATAAGCATGTCTTGCCACTTTCGGATAGTGTTATGCAGACTTTTGGTGAGTCATCTTTCATGTACAATGGGGGGAAGTGTAATTCTTTCCAGTGTAAAAAGTGAAATTCTGTGGTTTGAATAGTGCAATTCATGAGAATTTAGCTCTTGTTCTGCAAAAATCGGTAGAATCCAGAGGAGGAATACAGAGTTCTTAGTGTAGCTGCTTTGTGTGGAAATATTTAGGACAGCTACGGATGACTCAGTCATTGGTGGAGGATTAGTGGTCATGAGCTGTAGCATCTTAAATCCCCTTGCAGATGATCCTATTTGGATTTTGAATATGCTTTAATTTGTGCTCATTAGCTTCACATAGCTAATTGAGTCTTTCCTGAACATGTCTGCATAAGCAAGTCCAGATGTTCTTTCAAAAGATCATGAGAAAATTTCTTTTAGAAGACCCTGAGAAATTCTTTATAGTCCTTGGCATGTTTGACACTATTATGCTGCAGCCATTCAATGCCCACATTAACCAGTCTTAATAACCTGGGCAAAATGAGGTTATTTCAAATAACAACTCTGCCAATAACAAACAGCTTGTGTCACTCTCTATGCATGTGTTCTTAATATTTCATTTTATCCTTTTTCCCCTTGCTTTGCAATACTGATAAAGTTAGTGCATAACTGAGTATCATGAGTTGTCTATAAGCTTTGGCATATGGTTTTGGGGTAGAAAAGATGATTTGGTAGTATTATTGAAAGGACAATTGGTCCTTAACTTGCTGCCTACTGATTCTAAATGTCAGTCATACATCAGAGGTCAGACAAAGACAGAGACAAAACCAGTCAAATAGAAAAATCCAGATTCAGTATAGACATACTTTGAAATCAACACTGACACTGTTGTTTACAGAATACTTGAGGTCTCCTTACAGAAATGCAACCCAGCATGGGCCTAGATACCCAGTCAAATAGCATTTTGCATATTCTGAGCCTTTTTTGAAAGCTCTGCACAGAGAAGTGAGACCTGAGCAGTTCACAGATTTAAAATACATCCATGAGGCTTGCTATGGCAGGCACAGGGATGGCAACATAAGCAAATACAAACATGAACCCTTTTCCCTTGTTTGAATTGGCTGTCAGGTCCTGGCTTTGGCCAGAAGCTGTCTGCTGCCAAGTGGTGCTGCTGCCAGGTGGTCTTCAGTCAGATACAGCATTCTGTTGATGCAATTATAGTGCTTTTGTATTGGAGCTTGTTGCTGACAGTGCTTACTGAAGTTAATATGATTTTTCTTTGATATTCCCTTAACATACTGGCTCTGGAAACACTCCCAGCATGCTGGGAAATGGGGATAACACGATCACAATTTAAGGAATTCCTTTGATAAGGAATTTTTCCAGCATGAGGCCAGATAATATCAAGGCTGTTATGTAAATATCAAGGCTGTTATGTAAATCAAGCTGTTTCAAGACTTAGGTATTTTTCCAATATTTGCTAATTAAGGGGAGCAGGTTCTCTGTATCTCTTTTGTCATTGACTTAGTGGCACAGTCTTTTCCTTATGAGTGTAGGATGCAGGGACTTTTATAAATTTCATCACTAATGATTTGCACCAAAGTTTTGCTTGAAATGGTTTAATAAGTTGTAGTTTGGTTTGTCAGTCAGCTCTATGCTGGCAATACTGAGTATGTGATTCCTCCTTTTCCTGTGTTTCTTAGGAAGAGTCAAGAGTAGTTTGCCTAGCTCCAATTTTGTTGAAAATATCCAATTTAATCTTCTGTAGAAGTATTGCCTTAAACATCAAGCAAAATATGGTTTTGGTCAAGAAATAAAGCAGCTACAAATTAGTCAAGCGTTGGGGAAAGAGCAACTTCATCTTTAGATTTTTTAATTTTTATTTTTTAATGCATCTAAGTTTAAGTCACCCATTCTGGCAATAGCCATTCAGAAGGAGCAGCTGCCAAGATGGGAATCATTTTGAATTTGTTTATATAAATATAAACAGCCCTAAAATAAAAGCCAAGTTCAAGACTTCAAAGCCCAGGATTTTACTGGGAAAATAGACCAACTATTCCTGTGGGCTTCCTGGAGAAGCCTAAAGAAGGCTAAATAGAAGCAACATAAATAGAAAGAAACCCCAGTATTCCCCAAAGGATTGAATGTGAGAATTAAAATGGGAGAAAGAAACAAGAGGACTTACATGTTATCTTTTTTCCTGTATGCTTCTAGTATTTATCAGACAGGTAATTTTCAGCAGTGAGAAATAAAGACTATGGGGTGCATAATTAAGACTTGGTAAAAGAACAGAATGTTACCTCAGTGAGTGGGGTTATGTTTAAGAGAATAAAGCTCATCAGCAATGCTGTAATAATTCCAAAATAAAGACCAGATTAAGCAAAACCAATAAAGATTTCTGGGGAAAAAAAGTGAAATAAGGTGGTTAATGTGAAATGTAAACAACTTGGAATTGTAAACTGCTAGATTAATGTAAGGATTTAGTAAATGCTGTGTTGAAAAAGCAGCATGTTCCACCTGCTCTGTAAACAAGCAGAAGGAGCTCAGCTCTGAATCTAAAACACATTAGGGAGATGGATTTAGGCAAAAACAAATGTCAGCAATGTTGAGACAGGAAACAAGTTAATAGTTGCAACTTGAACATTCTACAAGGCCTTTCAGTGAGACAGAGAAAAATTATCAATAATCAGAGAGAAAGGTGCTACAAATGGGCTGAGATTGACAGAGTGAAGACAGTGAGAAATGTGTGAAGATTGAAGAACATGTACAGTATAACTGAAGAACATGTACAGTATACAGGGAAGGCGGAAGATTCCCTGATTTCACCAGAATTACAATCCTGAGAATGGGGAATGTAAGATGGGCAGTAAAAGTTATTAGAGACAGTAATACTAAAAGGTGTTGCTAAAGATTTTAAAGAGAAAAAACAGGTGGTTACTAAATTCTTAAAGGTTCTTAAAGATTTTAAAGAGAAAAAACAGATTACTAAATTCAGTGGCAAAGCTCTCACTAAAACCATTAAGGCCAGGTCAGACTTTGTGGACAGAAAAGGAATGCAACAGCAGACAAATGGCAAGGATGACAAAGAGAGGAATACCAAGACACAACTGGGATGGTATTGAGTGTGTAAAAGGCTGAATTGCTATTAGCAGCTTATGCCTTCTGTGTCTGAAGGCGGCACATTCTGTTTGCTGAAACCTTGCTGTAGAAAGATTTTTTGCCCTGTCAAGTTATCTTTTAACATCTTCTTGTGAGCTTACAGGATCTTAAATATGAATTTTTTTTTTAAATTCAAGTAATGTTTACGTATTTCTGTGAAGCTGATATATATAGGTATAGATATCTGTGACATGAAATCAAAGATCTATGCAGAATTATTCTGCTTGTTCCCATGAAAAACATGCATATTCCTAATAGAAAGCTGTTATTACCATTATCAGTTGCATATTTTAAAACCACATTATTATTTCATAGTCAGGAAAATATTTCAGTGATTAACTGTGGGTGTCTTTGCTAGGGAACACCTCATTCGTTCTGTCAGATACTCCCTTTCTGGCAGTGGAAAGGACTGCAGACCCTTTCACATCCCAAATGGGCCTATGGCTGCCTTGTGTGTTTTCCAGTAACTCTTTAGGGAATTCAGCTTCTTGCTTCAGATTTTTCCTTTGATGTAATGGGTTGTCTGCAATGTGGTAACTATATTGTATTTCTTTTTTTTTTTTTTTTTTTTTTTGAATGAACACTGTTTTCCAAAAGTTCTTGAAAACACCTTCTAATTGTGCAGTTACTGTAGGGGATGCATTCTCCAAGAAACAAAACAGAAGGATCATAGAGGGGAAAAATATAATTTAAATATTTGAAGAGATTTGAGTTGTTTTTGTGTCTCAGATTTGTGCAGATTGGACATTGCAGTATTTTTTCCAAACTGAGTTTGTTCACTTACACTGGAATGCTCAGTTGTATGAATCCATGCTGGGAGATCTTCAGGATGGTATTGTTGTCTCACTTCTTGTGTCCTGTCTGTGCCAGCAGCAAATTTCACTCATGTAGGGTTCTGCACTTACATTTTTATTTCTGTAAAGCTCTCAGAATATGGTATAGTATTATCAAGTCTCCTATGTCATCACCCTCTTTCTCTTCTGAGACTTGCACATTTTCAAGCCACAACAATGTGGTCCTAACTAATCTAACGACCTGGAGTCCTAAAATGGACAAAGTTAGAGGGGAAAATGTGTATATATGTGAATTTCCTTTTTAAATGAGGATGTAATTAATTTTTATTCCTATTTTTAAACATCCAGTTTTGGAACTAAGTGTTAGGTTTTTCTGAATTTTGAAAATCTTGGGGGATTAAATATAAATTTAAAGCCACTTTACCTCCAAAAAACTTTTGTTCCTCCTAAGCCATGAAATCTGCATCCCTACATAAAATTCAAAAATAGACTTTATGTCTGGTTCTTCACTGGGCTGGGCATTGGACCACAGGAGAAGGTATTTATATTCACCAGAATGAACATGATGCTCCAGTCTCTGCAGGGATTAACAAGAAGAGGTCATCTCTGGTGATAACTGTCTGCTGGTTATGATTTCCCTAAATTGGTTCTAGCCCAATAATTAGATGTCTGCAGAATTTCATCATTGTGGGAATGATAAGCATAAATAATTGACAAAGAGATTTCTTATGTGTGGTTTCTTATGTTCAACTACAATGAGCAGATTTAAGCATGTGCTGATAACCATTACAAATATGTTTAAAAACAGGAGAATTTAACTTTTTTTCTCCAATATTCTTGGAGAAATATTATACAATATTATACAATATTCTTGCGTAATGGAGAGGTCATTGAAGACTGATCCAACTGCAGCCTTTCTGTTTTGTGCAGACACCAAATGATGATGGTCAAGGGATGCCTGAGAACACAGTGGGAGGATGGAACACCTTTGCAGGACATGCCTTGGGTGGGATTTGGCACAGTAGCTGACTTTCATCTTTAAGAACAGCCTGTGCAGAGAGGACACTCTTCAATTAATCAGCTGGTTGCATTTTTAAACATGTTCTGAATCTCCGAAGTCTGTTTTGTGAACCTCCTGTTTCAAACCACTACAAATTTGCCAAAACCAGCAAATACTTGCCTGAGGCCTTAGGATTTATGCTTGTGGGATTAAGCTTTGTTGTCCAGCAGTTCCTAAGCAGTGCCCCAGAATGTTACAAAGGATCTGTTGGCAAGGTGCTTGCAGCTAGTAAAACATTGTCTTCCTTTTAATGGGAGAGTACACGGAGTACAGCAATCCCATCCCAGCAGAGATCTCTCCTGATTGTCCTGCCCATTCCTGATTCCCTGTATTACAGCTGTTCCTCCTGGGAGCCATTTCATGGTGAGTCAGCAGCAGCAATGAAAGCAGATGGATTTTTTGCAAGAGGTTTTGCAGTGGTTCTCATCAGGAACATATAGAGAGAGGCACCTAAAGTATTGTTGTTTATTGGGACTTTAATTATTTAGTATGGTTTTATGGAAAAGGTTATGTTAGATTAAAAAAAATACAGCTTCCTTTATACTGGCTGGTCAGTCAGATGGAGTGGTGGTTTTCTAATGAGTCAATCAGTGAAAAGAAAATCTCTGAAACCCCTTAATATAGCACTTGCTCAAAGGCCAAAGCAAATTCTCCTTCTTTGAGGAACCATTCTGTCAAAAACATGTTGTTTGTATGTACATATAAAATATTTTACTACTATATCTGACATGGGTAGACAAAGTGAGCTTCAGCTTTCTGTTTACCTACCTCTAAAATGAATAGTGTAGTTATATAAACCTCATCTGTAGAATATGACCGAAACCTGCCTGAAAATAACACTTTCTAAAAGGAAAAAGTTGCCTCAGTGTAACACTTCATGTCAAAAAATACTGACAAATGTTCCTTACAAAGCAGCCAAAGGCGGGGAAACAAATTTTTTAAAAAGTTTGCATATTACTTGTACAATTTTAGAAAGCCTATGTAAGTGTGGGTCATTTAAAATTATATTTAAATATAGGAGTTTGTAACAACAACAAATCTAATAATAATAATCTTTCTACAGAACAACAGTATATATAATAACTAAAAAAAAAAGTTCAAGAAAAATATGGAGGGAGACATCAGGAGTAGAACAGATGAATTACGGAAACAGGAAGAAACTAAAACAATTCACCCATCTCTGCACATTTGGCCACCATAGTGGCTGAGCAATACTATCTATTTGTGCTTTTTCACCACAGCAGTAGCTGAAGGTTTATCTCCTGACAATGCCTAAGGTTAATTCTGTGTTTCTATGGATCCTCATGCAGCCTGTCCATGACTGCATGACATCCATGTCCCAAAACAAGGGAGGCCTCAATTTGATGCTGTGTACAAACAGAACTGCAGGACATTGTGGTTTTGCCTGACAAATTTTGCACATTTCTAAACAAATTTTGTAATGCGAAGCACAATTTTTTATCCAAGCAAGGGAAGTTATCTGGAACCAATGTTTTACAGACATCAGCCAAAGTGAGGACAATTTTCCTTCTCTGTGATTGCAGTAGAAGATGAAGTGTTCTCAAGCCAGCTGCACTGTACTAGGCCAGTCTTTGGATTAAAAAAACGTGTGCCGTGACCCGGGCAGAGTCATCATGCAGCTGATACAGAATAACAAGTCATTCCTAGGAGCAGCTGCTACACCAAGCAAGGATTCTAACCCTTCCAGTGTCAGCGAGCCCTGTTGGGTCCTAATTAATTTAAAGAGACCTTATCATCTCAAAAAAATGCAATTTTTCTCCTGAATAGCACTTTACTGTGCAGACTGCTTTACACTTCCCAGAGATTTGGTCACCAGTAAAGCTCTTGTCTCCAAAACTGTGCTCTCAGATCTGCTCCCAGTAGAGTGATCAGCTCAGTCCCACCAATCTTGTATGTGTGTATATAGTTTATAAAGAGTGTTTCACATTTCGGTGGTGATGGTAGCATAAAGTTTGCCAAGAGGAACGGTCAGCTCTCCAAGAGTTTCCAATGCATGTCCCCAGTACATGCCAAGCTAAATGATGTCCTGGTGATGGCACAAAGTGATTGGCACCAGGGACAGTCTAGCAGGTACAGGGCAGAGCCATTCCCAGGCACAGAAGTTGTAGTTTCACAGGATCCTTTCTCAGCTGCAGATACAGCCAGTTCCCTTTATCTGCCCAGTCACATGCCTGTTATTAAATAATTGCCATCTGTTCTTTGGGAACTCCCTTTGGAAGCACAAAAGAGCCAACTACAGGGATATGTGGCTTAAAAGAATTCTTCTTTACCCTAAACATATCAGTCTTGTATCACTACATTAATGGTATGGTAATAGTAGTGGGAATTATTCAGAAAGTTGTTAATTTTCAAACTTCTGAATCAAATGGCTGACTTAGTTCCAGTTTTCTCTAAAACAGTTTCATGACTGCCACAAGGCATCCAGGCATGTTTTTTGTTGGGTTTTTATCATTGTTGTTTTTTTTTTTTTTGGTTGGTTTGTATTTTTTGTGGTGTGTTGTGCATGTGTGAGAACACAGAAAAAAAGGAAAATTAAGTTCATGTCCTATGCAATTTGATCTTAAGGAGGTTGGTAAGCAGCAGCTCCCATAAACTATGTCTTTTATTCATGTCACCTTCAGCAATTGACAGGTAGTTTGGAATATCTTGGCAAGGTAGCATTGACTTGTGTTTGTTGTCAAGCTTCACAAGAAAAATCTGGTACTGTGTCCTATGGGCTTTTTATTAATTTTTTTTTTTTTAATGCAAATAGTAGAGGTTCTGGATCAACTCTTCAGCTGTGTGGAATTACTCAGAGTGCTCACTGAGTAGTTTGCTGTTCTATCTATACAGTCAAACATTGCTTCTATACCCATCTGTGACTCTCTCTGCATACTGGGAGGGTTGCTGAGGGATTTACCTTGTATAAACCTCTGCTGAGCATGCTACATCCTGTCTCTGCACATGAATGGCCTCATTTTCAGGACAAACCCAACTGATACTTTGTAGGAATTAATGATTTCTTTATCTCTCACTAAGAAAATTCTGAAGCACTTCAAACTTTCCCTCTTTTGGAATGTTCTGTGTAGTGGTAGTTGATATCAGAAACTGTTATTTTTAAGTTTAGTAACCATTTAGAGTATGTTAAATTATGTTTCTAGCCTTTTATGGAGATTGTATATGATACAGTATAAATTGCCTTAATATTTTTTTCCATCTTCTAGGTCTTTACTGTTATTTTTGCATAAGATATTTTTTATTAACTATGGAAATGTTTCTTCTTTGAGAAGTGACTGAAATGTGATGACCCATAGATGATGAGCTATTTTAACCTCCTATATGTGAGGATAGGAAACTTTTTCCATTATTACAATATTCAGTATTTTCTACTGAGTAAATGTCTTCCACCCTTAGCTTGTTCACTTTTTATTTAATTTTTTAATTCCTCTTCCCTTCTTGTGCATTTTCACCCAAAACTTTCTTCCTGTGACTCTCATCAAGGGTGACCTCATCAAGGCATTGGAATTTCAAAATTTATCCATTCCTTTTTGCTAATGAATTCTCCCCCAAAAAATTTCTCAGTAAGGTGGAGTCCCTTTTGCTTAAGTAACTTTGCTTGACCCAAGTCTCTCCTGACCCATTTCTGTATTTCCTGAATTATTTCCATGGCTTTTGAAACTTGGGCAAATATTATTTAGAAAAGCTAAATGAAGGGGTTTTGATACAACTCTTATTAAACAGTGAGGTTTGTTGCAGAAAACATACAAAGCTGGAGATGTAATTAAGCTCTTCTTCCATCCCACTCCCCCCCATTCATGCACTGCTCAATGGAAACACATTCTGGCAAAGACAAAAAGCTGTGGCTAAACAACATTAGTGGATGAGTCACTCAGAGAGAGAGAACTGGAAAGAAAGAAAGAAAAAAGAGCCCACAAACCTCTGCTGCTTGATAAGAACAAAACTAGGTCCAGATGGTCCCTGTAAATCTTCCCATACTTTCCTGGAGAAGAGAGCACAGAAACATCAAGGGCCACGCTTATGTTTTCAGTAGTTCATGTTTTCTTGGTGCAACAGGGACTTTCAAGCACATGGGAATCTCTTCATCAGGCTTTGCACAGATTAAGATCAATCAGGTCATTCTGAACACCATGTTGCTTGCAGAGGTGTTGATAACAGTTTAATAAGGATTATAACAATTATTTGGAACAGCAGTTCAATGAATAATATGAATAACTGGAAATATGGGATTGAAAGAACTTCATTTCAGTGCCATGACTTTGCAGAGACCACAACAGCTCCTATTGCAGAGGATCCCTATTGAATCCTTGGCCAGATTCCAGGACAGATGCAGTCTCCGGAGTAATGACAATGAACTAAACCCTAATAAGCTTGTGCAGGTTTAGTGTTTGAAATGTTTCTGTGTTCTGCAAGCTTTGGTGGGTTTTCACAAGAAAAGTGAAATGTAGTAGGCCATGTCCTGCCAAATTTCCACACTTTGTACCACAGCTTGGTGACATGCAAGGCTTTCAAAGAATAAGCATTATTCCTGTTCTTTGCTTTGTTTTCAGAAGTGAAAGAAGTGTTTTGTCCAAGATTGTTCCTTATTATGCTTCCATACTAGTTTCAGAGAGTTTCATTTTGAATGATTTCTACTTAAGTGGCTAACACTATGTAAACTCCTAAAAGTGGAACTGTGTGGTGATACACCTGGTGCAGATGTGAACAAGATGATGTTACCAGTATGCTCTGAGGTGTGTCTATGTGTTTGTGAGCCTTTGTGCAGGGCAGTATTTGTACTTCTGCATCGGCATCATAAATACATGTTGTTTTCCACTGCTACCTCATCAGGAAAATATCCTTGATATGAGGAGTTAAGAGTGTTCAAGAAACTGCAGTGTTATATGGATAATTCTAATTGATGTAAATTAGAACTTCTGAGAGTGTTGGCTGATGGTTAAAACTCTGTTAAACAAGACCCGTCAAGTTTAACTTGCAGCTCTGCACCGCCATTGGCTGCTGTGGCCAGGCATCACTTGCCACCTATTAATCAATCCATTGAAACTCAGTGCAAAGGTGATGCACGCTGGAATATATTTCCAAAGAGCAATCATTAGGAAGCACAACTTTTTGCAGAAGTCAATGTATAAAAACAAGTGTAAATCAGCTTTGAAGTAGCTTAAGCCAGCAGGTTTGGGCCTGAATTCTTGGCAGAAACATTTTTTTGCAGATTGGTATGACAAAGTGATTAGGTGTGGGGCAGTATGAAGTAAAACTGCTGGCAGCTGCTCTTTGAATTATCCTCCTTTGACTGTAAGCTGAAAACTGATACTGAAGTCACTCATATAGCTCATCAGGAAAAATAAAAATAAGCCCTAACTAAGGGAAGGAGTGAATGTGAGCACAGCTGCCTGACCTTTGCCAAGGAAGCTCCATAAAACCTCTTAGCATTCACATCCCGTTGTGGAGAGGTTTCCTCACTGCTCCCTGTGGGAGCTGCCTTCAACTCTGCAAGGGAAGCAGGCAGAGCTGTGACCTGGGTGACACTGGATAAGGATTTCCAGCAAGCCCCTTGCTCACTCCTTATAGAAACATAATTTAACATCCTGCATTTTGTCCTAGCACAGGTGGGAAGAGTGTGGTTACTTCCCCAGAGCAGAGATCAGCCTGCAAATGTTCTCCAGCGGTCAGCACAGCTGGCTTCAGTTTGGCAAAGGGCAGCACAGTACTGCTGTGCATTGCTAGAACAGGTCTCATAGATTTTTTCTGGATTTAGTCAGGCCTCCCTTCCAAACACAAAGCAAAGGCCACACAGATAGTCTGAAACAGGAGAAAATAGCTCCAGACAGCTCATAGAAACTAAGCATCAGTGTGAGGAGTACCACTGAGGGAAATGTGTTTTGAACTGGCCCTTAAACCTGACTTTAGCTGAGGACATGGGGACTTTTATTTGTTGTTTTGTTTTAACTTGATAAAAGACATAATCTCAAAGTCAAAAGAGGCATTTGTTTTTAAAAAGCTTGCTTGTTCTGTGAGATCTGTAGGGAAAAAGAATTTGAAAAACTGTCAAGAAAATGAAATCTACATGTCTGATGTTCATTGAGTTAATTTTGCATTTGTTGTTTTGGTGTTGTTGTTTGTAGATTGGAGATGCTTGATGAAGCTGGTATTTATGCACTAGGAGTTTTTTACCAAAAAAGTGACCCTCTACCATAACACAGCTGAATGGAAGAAAAATGTCTTTAATTTAAATTAGCTTAATTTTCAGATTAGTTTGGTTTGTGCTTGTTTGGAAATATTCTACTGTGCTTTCCTGATTGCTTCCTTGGAGTTATCATACCATTACTATGCTTCCTTTGTCAAAAGCATGAAAATAGGAGAAATGGGCTCAACTTTTAAACTTCACAAGGTCAGCCAAACCCCAAAATTTGAAAATTCTTTCATAGTGGCTCAAAGGATAAAATGGGTGCTATAGAATTCTTGTGATCATTCATAATCAATTATTTGATCTCAGGATGAAATCAAAAACTTCTGATTTTTGTAGCCTTTTAGAGCACTGCTTTGGGTTTTTTTAGTGAACAGAAAGTGATGGAAGATTTTTCATTCGAGATATTTGAAGAATGAAAGAAAAAAAAGTTGGTTCAAGTACTGCTGAGAATAATCCAGCCCTGAATTTGGCTTCCTCCAGTAGTCCATCAATAACAATTAGTTCCATGGTCAAGAAAGAGTGCCTTTTTTATCCACTGCCTGCTTGTTATATATTCCAAAAAGGAAGCATAAGATGCAGAAATGCATTCTTTACATAACACATAGGCTGCTAAGAAATAGCACAATGTCATTAAAGTTAGTGGAGATTGCAAAATACCACAAGCAGCAAAATCTTCTCTCGCTTAAAATTCTTTCTGCAGAATTCTGTTACAACACATTATAAATGGTAGGAACACTATTCATGGGATTCAGAACGTATTAGGTTTTGAAAAAAAAAATTAAAACTATGAGTGACTTAAACAGAGTCATTTTGGTTTTATATAGAGCTAGACACGGAGCACCCACGAGATCTGTTCACTTTGTGGATTGATGATGTTTTACTCTAGCTGACAACATAGGGCTGACCTCACACAGCCTCTTCACATGTAAAATGCAAGGTTTTTAAAGCTAGGTCAGCCTGACTCTTGGCTGCTGTGCTTCTACTCTCATCCTGATTTCCAAGAAATCCCTCCTCTGGGATTTCTCACAAGCTGGTTGCATGTTGAACTAAGTCAGGAAAGACTCACGCCTTGTCAGCAAGGATGCAGAGAGCTGAGAGGCAGCGTGAGCATGCAGCCATGATCAGGACAGCCAGTCAGATGGATACAGGTGCCTGCAGATTCATGTCTTCTCCGTGTGTCTGTGTCACTCAGTTTAGCTCTTTGATCCTATATCAGAATTAATCAGCTGTGATTAAAATAGGAATTTCTAGCTTTCCCAAAGAACCATAAATGCAGAAGGCAAATGGCATTGCCTTCTCGTTCAGACTTTGGCAGGCCTCACAACCTTTCTGCAAGTGTAGAACACAGACAGTGCTAAGGGGAGACACAAAGTGAAAGGAAAGCAGATATAAAAATAAATAAATAATACTAGAATGACAATCTTTGGACTAAATGGGAACATTGGTAAATACAATCTGTGGAAATGTCTTATGCAAGTTCATCAAATGTCAGAGTAAAAAAGTGGTGGAATGGGTTAGGTTTTCAAAATTTACCACTATCTAAGTTTGTAAAAGTGGTCAAAGAATTTACAGCTACGTTAATTTTTAAAAGAACGTTCAAACTGGCATAGCTTTGACAAAAATTAGAATTATGATATGTTGACCTGAGGGAAAGTCTAATGGGAGTTTAGGAGAAAATAATGATTTCAAAGCAAACATGCACAGGTCTTCTGAAAAAGATTCATAAATGACAGCTGGGGGAGATATTATATAAGAATGAGTTCAAATTCCCATTTATTTGGCATGCAAGAAAGGAAAAATAATGCAAATGTAATGGATCTGTGATAACTGTGGAAAGTCCCAGACCTTAAGTGAAAAAAGAGTTCTTGAATCGAGGAAGGGATGGAAGCAGGTAGAAACTCATTTAATCCAAGTAGGAATAAAGACTGGTCCTGCTGATGATCAGTCATCTTCTCAGAACCTTTATCAAAGCCATGCCCTGGCCATTCCTCCCTAAGCTAAAAGCAGCTGAAGTATTTTGTGGTGAGCCCATTTCAGATAACAGACCATTAGGAAAGTTGCATTTTTCCAAAGGGCTGGTCTAAAAAACACATGTGCATTAGCATGGTTCATATTAGCTTTATACATAAGTGCTGTGCAGGCTTGAACCAGGGGAAAATGAGATTTTTACAACCTCTGTACCCATTTTATTTGTTGTGGTACTTGTCTTTGGAATTCAGGCCTTCCTCCCCTCAGAGAGTCCTCTTATTTTCTGCAGACATTTGAATGTGCAGAAATCTTCTCATACTCACAGTTGAAAATTGCTACCAAAAAAAGAAAAAATTGGGTATTTAGTAAAATAAAATTACATTAATAATCACAGAGCATTAAATTTTTCATCAGGACACTACAGTATAACATTTTAGAGTCCAAGTGGTCTATAACAGCCTTGGATGGAAAGAGAGGGCCAAAAAAGCAATATATATGTAAAGAAAGAAATCTGAGTACTTTGGCAAAACCAGAGACCAATCTTGGTCCCTCCAATTACAAAAGCTTATGAGAATGCAGCCAGTGATACTTAGAAATTAAATTAAGGAAAAGGAAAATTAAATCCCAGCTGTCTACTGGGCAGCCTGAATCACACCTGAATCACAAAAATCTCTGCAAGTATAAAAAGCAGCCATAAGTTGATACATAAGTAGATAATATGATAGACACGAGTAGATATCCTGAGTACAAAGACCTAATGGATGATTGGTTGGTGCTTCCCTGCTTGGTGTGATTTCCATGGCTCTGAGTAATCCTCTGCAAGGTGCTGCATTGACATGTTTCTCCAGCACAGCCAGTTGGAATTTGGAAAAGAAAACCCAACTCTGCAGATGTTGGCATGCCACAGTTACGCTTTTGAATACAAACTCTCCAGCCTTTTTCATTATCTTTGTTTTAGTCTATTGGTTGCTCTATTTTTCTTTATTATAGTAAACAAGTGGTACTTATTTTTAAACAGCTATAAAAAGAGATAAGTCCTAAAATAGGTGGAGCAAAACAAGGCTAAATAGGAATACTTGTTTAATACAGTCATGCATTCTAATTCTTATTTTCCACTAGGGGCTGTTCCCCAAAAGAGTTTAGGGGGCATAGTTGTTCCTATTAATACATGTTAATTGTAAAAATCTACTTCACTTGAAAGGTTCTTCTGTAAAACATTAATGCTATGAGAAATGGCACTATTTTTAAAATGTAAAATTAGAAAAATTTAGAATTATTTTGAGGGTGTAGTTATACAGAATAGTGATGTTTAAGTTCTGTCAGTTTTGGGTGAAAATACGATCTTAATGGGAAATGTACCTACAGTTAGTAAAAGACAAAGCCAAGCAGGAGGAAACATGGGAGGGGATAAAAAACCCCAAAATGAAGCATTAATTTAGCAATATCTCAACCTGATAAGGAAATACTGCTGTACCAGACATGCTGCTGTTCTGCAGTATAAACATTTATCTGTCCATAAGGACTCAGTTTTTCTTTCTTTTACATCTAGTCTACTGCTTCACTGGGGCCATAATTTATTAATAGAAATGTATTTAAAGGTTTTCACCAAGAAGCATTCACATGTAAAGGAGAATCTCTGCCTTTTTAGAAGAGGAAGTTATTGCCTCTATCCATTTTATTTTATTCTAAAATCTAATGAATCTTTTTATAAACTAAGTTCTTTTTTCCTAAAAGCCAGGTTTTAGACCACATCATACTTCCCTGAGGTCAATGGAACTGACCTATTGGCCAGTGTGGGTGATGGATTCCACTCTCATGTTTGAGTTTAACTTTCAATCATTTTATATAACCATTGGATAAAAGTTGTTTCAAAAATTCTATTGGGGACCCCAGGAGGTTTTTTTTTAGGTAAATTTGGAGACTATCAAGAATGCTTACATGTTGCTCTGCTTGTTGCACTAGAAGAGAAGCAATGGAAAGAAGGATACCTGTGACTTTTAGTGGGTTGTTTAATTTTACGTTATTACAGAGAATCATCTGATATATTCACAAAAATTAAAATATTTGTATTTTTCCCTTTATACTGTTAAACTATTAATGTTGTAAGCATTCTAGAAACACATATAAAGATTGATTATACATAAATTAATGAAAGAAGGCTCTTAGTGAATTAATTACTCTGTTTAATGTAGTAACAGGCAGTGTTCAAAATGGAAATTGAGTACCCACTTCCATTGTGTTCAGTTACATATGCATGGCATGCATGCAGGAAGGGCTACTAATGACATTTTATCATAGACAGTTTTCAATATGCTGAATTTATACTTTTTTATTTGCTTCCCAAAATATTCTTCTTAAAATTTCAGGAAAAAACATACTGAAGGATGATAAACTGTTCACAGACTTTAATTGATAGTCTTGGAAGTAAATTACAGCTATCAAAACATTTACAATAGAGCACAACAAGAAACAAGGTTTGGAAGGAATTATATAAAGTTGTATATAAACAAATCTTTGGCAATGTCAAATCAAGAGGAGAGATTAATTTGGTGGTCTATTATTCTGTAGCAGCTCTGCAAGAATTCTTCATGCTTTTCTTGGAAGCAAGTGACACCAGCAAGTATGGGAGATGGAAGTCAGACTAGTTGGAGTTCTGATCTGATAAAGAAGTTTTATTGTATGATGGAAGTCTGTTTTTCCCTGGGTTTTTTTTGTATGTTGAATATGATGATTAGCTGTGACCCACTGGCCAAATGTACAGTTTCTGCAAGAGTACAACAGGAGGGCGAGGTATCTTCATTAATGGGTGGACAGGCAACCTCCCACAAAAAGGAGATGGCTACCACTTAAGCCACAGTAGTTCAGTAAGTACGAATTCAGAAATCTTTAACTTGGTTAATTTTTATAATTAAAAGTCTCCAAAGACATTCCAGGACATGCAGATTTCTGGAGGGACAGAGAATCCCCTACAGTTTATGACTCATCCATGACTAACCATAGACTGGTTAGTTGCAGAAAAAGTAAACACAATCGAGGTTTGGAACTTCTGCCATCACTTTTTCATGTTTGCAGAAGCTGTCTGATGAAAGATAAACAGTCCTGAAGGAAGAAAAAATTCTTTCTACTGGGCCTTATAAGTTAGACCTCAAAAGGTAACAGCATACTTAACATTTGCTTGCCAATCCTTAAGGCTGGATTATAGGCTTACATTATAAAATATCTACCAGGAAAGACTGAAGAATAACGTTACATCAAATCTTTCCTCTGAAAATAACCTTGAGTGTTTAGAGGTTACACCTCAGTCTGTGAAAATGTAGCTCTTAAGTTTTCTAATTATTTCAAAGATAGCAAATTTTATACAAAGACTCAGGGCTGATCTAGGCAGGTCTTTCCTGTTATGGACCTTCTTTGTTAACTTCTCAATTTCTGAGTATTTATATGAATTTTAAGATACCAATGGAAATGGTATTGATAGTCTATTTGAGCTCCTGAGGGGCATTAGCACAGGGTTTATGCTGTGTAGGATTTGTTTTTCATACGCTTAACTAGCTATATGTGACCAAATTGAACTGCAGCTTGGACAGCCACTGTGTTGAGCATTATTTAAATATGGAAATACAATGCAAAAAATCCTATGTCTTGAAGAGTTAATTTCCTTTTGCTCACTTAAGACAAAATGTAAGGACTTTGTGAAACCAGTTCTAGCAGCTTATGGATGTCTATGTTTAGATAACCAGAACTTTTAATATTAACACTTAAAATAGGCAGAGAAAGTAGAATAGAGTGCCTATAAGGGAAAAGTGGTATAAGATCTCTTTAAAGATATTTTTTAATAGTAGTAATAAATTCACTAATTGGCCTATTTTACTGTGAACCTCGGGGAATTTTAGTTGGTTGTTTTATTCATTCACTTACATTTATGACCTGGGTTTCAGTAGGGAGTTTACTATATTGTTCACTGGCCTATAGTTATGATGAAACATGGATTTATAACTCAGGTGCTTCTCCACATCTGGGTTACTATCTCTCCTAAATAATGTGATATTACTATTTTATTTCACACTTTCCACATCCTTTCTGATAGGATGAGCTACCCAAATCTCTCCTGGGAATGGTACTGAGCCTTCTCATTTGTGGCAAATGCTATGCTTGAGATAAGGAAGACTTGGTTAAATCCTGTCATTCTCTCACCTGGAAGACCTGAAAGGGAACATCTGGCACATTGTACACATTGCTCACACTTGTTCATAGTTGAAGGTGATAGCCTGTGGCAAGTTTTCACTCTTCAGAACAATTTTGAACAGCCACTCAAATTTTTCAGGTTTTAGCTATTGTCCTTCGCATAAGGAGATTGAAAATCATTCCCCCTTGGTTTAAATGAAGTAACTTTGATACTTAGGTGGAAATACTTGACTTAAGGGTCACAGCTACACAATGGTTACTACACAATTGTTAGCAGCTACACAATTGTTACTGAGTTTGAGAGGTGCCTGGTGTACTGGAGAACACTTGACACTGCCTGGTCCTCACCCAGAAGAAATCTCTATTTTGTGCTACAGACCAGTAAAATTTAGTGCTGTGGCATTTATGGAACTGTTCTGGGCCTGCATCCCCTCCTGAAATTCCATGAATCTGTATTACATGGAATAGAATGAAAAAGGCAGTTTATCTTAAATGATAGAGGACTATGCCATGGTTTTGTACCTATCTCACAGGCAGCTCTGTGGGAGCCCTGATGTGCTGCAGGGTGGGAATAAGCTTTGGGGGCAGCTGAGAGTCAGACCTGTCACCTTCAGCAGAGGCAGGAGATGGAGAGCAAGCAGCTGCTTTTGGGAGATGCAGCACAGCTGAAGATACCTCCAAATTCCTTGCTGGAAGTTGTAAGTCTTTCATACCACAAAGACTCTCAGATAGCCTTAACCACCGTGTGGGGGTTGCTGTTTTACAGTTGATATGCAGTACCTGAGCCTCGAGGCTTAAGGAGCTTTAGCTGATGTCCAGAGAAGCGATGAGTCCTTCTGTGCCTTCTGGAACAGCTGTGCCTCACGCTGCTCCCAGCTGTGCACATCTTAATGCTCATGCTGGGTTCTGTAGTCTGTCTTCTCAGAACTGTTTTGGAGTGTCATTTTCAAACCCTGTTCCTCTTAATCTTTCATTATAAGAATGTTGATTCTCATACTTGCAAGTGGAAGCACAGAAATTTTATAAAATTCACTGTAAGTGAATTATTTTATGTTACATACTGATGTCATGTTAGGCACGAATCCTGATGAATTAATTCAGATTTTCCAACTTTGCTTAAGGTCTTTTAGCTCAAGGAGACCTTGATTAAAGGCAGATTGCAACAAACCCAAATAAGAGCAGAGAGTAGAGGTGGTGTTTACTTTGATTTTAATAGAGATGAAGTTCCATTTTTATTCAAAGTCATAGCTGGAAATACCTTAAACCCACTATATGGTTTAGGCTCTAGAAGCTACATAGGATAATGCAAACATTGCTAAACCCAGTCTTCTGCTGGATGTAAGGAATTTTACCTAACAAAACAAAAATTGATTTGGATTTTATCCTTTATAATTCCACTACTAATTCTGCTCTTGTTTTTATTTTATCCGTCGTTATTATAAGCCTTTGGCAAAAGAAGCAAAACCAAAATAGTTTCCCACCCAAACTATTCAACGGTCTTGAGGCAAGGGAAAGGAAATAACCTTGTTGTTTGCATAATGATAGCAAAGGTTGTGTGGGGTAATACAATTTTATCTCCAATATTATGATCTATATGTCACACTACTGTTAGACATACATACAAACAGCATTATTAGGGTCTTCAAATTAGGTGCAGTTAGGCTAGGCATGCTGCAAAAGCCATCTCTGTACCTTAAAAAACATCAGTAATTTTCCATTCTTTTCCGTAAAACATATTATGGGCATGGAATTCTGTTCATCTAAACGTGCAGCTTGACTCATTGAATGAAAGTAATGTAAATGAAATCTGAATTGCATCTGTGTTGTGTTATAATGAATAACGTCTGCTTGCTAAGACACTGAGTCAAGGACCTAGTTCTGTGGCAGGAAAATATTTGTGTGTTGCACTGGAAAAGCTGACAGGCATACATCTGTGTGCTCTGCTTCACATGCTGAACACTAGGAATAATGCAAATTGTTGATTTGGCTGGGAGTAGGAAAAACATGGTTCGAGAATCAGACCACTTTCTGCGTGACTAATTTTGAGAAGAAAATGCAAAGTCTTGAGTGCTTTTTTTTTTCAACTCTGGTTATTTTGTCTTTCATATTTTGTATTACTTGTGGTATTAACTTCAGTCTGGAATGTCTTAAGCAAAGTTCAACAAGTAAATCAACAGTTATTTTTATCCAGGACAGATAACTGATTAGCAAAGCAGGATATGAAATAGGGTATTTAATATGGTCTGAATTTTTCATGTATGTACATGCAGCTTTAAATAAACACTTTAGCTTTCTGAACAAGCAATGCTTGTTACAGAGTTTGAGAGGCTTGTGTGATTTATATGAGGGCTGTTCAAAGCTCTCTAAATCTTTCTGATTTTTAATTTCACTGTGAGGTCAGCTCAGAATATGAACAAACTTTAAGCATGACTATGGACTTTAGGCTGTTCATGTGGTCCAGTTGCATAAAGCTATTTGAGTATGCACAAGATTTCTTTGAGTAATATGATAATAGCACATCAAAATTTCTAAAATGTCATTTCATAAATGTAAGCTGCTCTATCCTTTTTGGTTGTGTATTGCATATGCCCATATATCACATACTAGTTTTAAAACTGCAGGCACAGTTTAGAGGGCATTTTTAGAAGCATGCAAAAATGTTGCAAACCTGTGTGACTAGGTAACAGATGGGGATTCAATTAATTTCCCAGTGCTCAGGTTGAAAGATAAGAGTTTTATTTGAAATAGGAAAGGAAATACTTATTCATTAGGAAGAGTTGTTCAGTACCTAGCCTGCTGATGTCAGGAGGAAGCCACAAGACTTGGGGATACTGAATTCTGCTGGATGACAGGATGACAGGATCACCAAACCTTTATCATTTCAGCAAAACAGAAATAGTGCCAGAGATTCAAACTGCTGCTCCTTCTCTTGGTGCTAGACTTTCCTCAAGTGTTGCTCTAATGACTGTGCTGATGGCTCAGGGTCATATGCCTCAGAATTCAAGTATCAGCTTAACTAGCTTAGCATGAAAGGTAGTCAGAAGAAAGATCCGGGTAAAGGCAGCCTTCTGAGGCCAAAACTCTGTAAAAAAAAAAAAAAAAAAAAAAAGGAA
Source organism: Zonotrichia leucophrys gambelii (assembly GCF_028769735.1). Lineage (NCBI taxonomy): Eukaryota > Metazoa > Chordata > Aves > Passeriformes > Passerellidae > Zonotrichia > Zonotrichia leucophrys. Next base: position 14,860,020 of record NC_088177.1, read on the forward strand.
AAAAATACAGAGTGGAAGGTGCTGCCAGTTTTCACCTAGGAATCTTCTTGCTTGATATTACAGTTCCTTATGTACCTTGTGCGTTGCTTCCTTGCATGTCCAGAACTGCCTTTATCTGGATAGCTCAGAGCCTGTTTTCTACCCAGACTTGATTTTGCTCCAAGAACTAGACAGTTGAACAACTAAACACAAGGCAGCTCCAGTGCAGTGTGTGCTCTAGGAGCACATATACCACGTTCTTGGGAAGCTGGGAGCTTTAAAGTTGTAATAGTTGTGGTAGTTTAAACAAAACCAGAAGAATTGCCTGACACTATAGGGAATACGTGTGCAGGACTACACGTACATTCTGTTGGGGAGCTCTTTTGACTTTTGTTTATGCAGGTTTATTTTTAAAAGCTCTAGGGAAGGCTCTGCTGTGTTAGGTAGAGTGTTGCAGATGAGCTTTCCATTTCCTTATCAGCCTGAAAGGACCCATGCCTTTGTTTCCCCTGGGAGACACTTTCACCATTGGCTGCCTTGGGCCTTTTCAGTGCTTTTTCCACATACCAAAGGCTCTTGCTTTAGTCCTGCTGGAGTCTCCACAATTTTGCCATTTGTGCATTAGGAAGACTCCTTTGCTGAGAGAATAACATTCATTTGAATAAAATGTTTTTTCTATTTGTAGTCCTCTTTGCATAGTGGATATGAAAAAGTAATGTGTATATCAAACATTTATAGAAAACATTAAGTCACTGCAATGTTACCTTAAGTTATAGAAATCATTATTTAACGTAAAAGCACTAAAATTGTTAATACCCACCCATCTGGCATTTAAAATGGCAATAGTCCAAATCAGTCTTAATAAAAGAGAGAGCTTTGCAACAATATTTGGGTTTCTGAAAATTTGTTTGCTATAAAATAAATATTGATGTAATCCATATATATTGGAAAACAATTCTTTTTGAAGTGATACTGCCATCCAAACTCAATTATGCTTTCTTTGCTGCAGCTGTCAAGCTCTTAGACAAATTTTGTTTTTACACTGTGCTGTTAGCCCAGTATTGGCCTCATAATTTCAATGGACGCTAATGAAATCCAGTGAAATCTTTTATGAGTGTTTGAAGTAAAATTTCTGTTAAGACAAGATTTGAAATTTGTAGGACATGATTTTCTACTTCAAGATACAAACAATTTCACAGAGAGTTTTCCAGAGTGAGAGAAGTGACTTCTTGGTTCCTTTGTAGCTTATGTTACTTCACCTGAGTTCCAGCATCAATTCATTTCCTTCAAGCAATGCATTTTCTATTTCTAGGGGGGGTGGTTATGTGTTTGGGGTTGTTTTGTTGTTGGGTTTTTGTTTTTGTTTTTTGTTTTTATTTTTTACCCAAATATATTTTGTTCTAAAGTCTATTAGGTAAATCAAGTTGTGAGAAAAGAAAAACTTATTTTTATGCATTAGCTTGGAAAAGATCTCTTCAGGGGCACAAAAAAAATTTCTTGTCTCTGTTTCTGGAACTAATACTGATTTAAATCTCTTTAGGTTGGTCCATAATTTATTCCCCTTGAAATGAGGCCTCTCTGTGGAAAGTAGGTGTTTCAATGCTGCCATGTGGTACACCAAGAGTCATTCTTCTAATAAATCAGAAATATTTCAGATTTGTTTACGTTTAAGTATTCCATAGCTTTCTACTTGGAACAAAACATTAATTTTACTAGATTTAAGCATGATTTCAACATTTCATAAGGATTTATAATATCAGATGTAAAACAGGCAAAACTACCGTTTAATTTAGGCTATTGCCTATATTTCTTGGTGTCTCTGAGTTTCTAAGTATCTTGGTTTCCTTTCCTTCTCTGCACTTTTCTTCATCTCTTCTCTTTCTCTTGTCTAGTTACACAATATGATGTTTAGAATTAAATTTTGTCTCAGTCATTTTGTTCCACATTTTGAATTTTTGGCATGTATAGTTAATGCATTTGAACAGTGAGATCAAGATCTTCTCTCTTCTTTAGCTTCTCAATGCCATACAAACCATTGCTTCTAGCATTTGAACAGATGCATGCATCTGTTCTATGTTAGCCTGTCTTTTCTTGATAATTAGTTGAGAAAGGAATAAAAGGACTTTATTTCACATGCTTTCAGTATTTCACTCTTCCCTGCATGGCCAAATTTGATTGAATAACATCCTAAGTACTCTGAGCTTATAGCCACTCAATCCCAGTTTAAAATTTTCTCGGAGAATCTCTCATGTTTGGTTGGGTTTTTTATATTATATACTAGCAAGTGTACTTTCAGTAGTCAGCCTTGCTTAGTATTACAATGACACTTTGAAGTGAGGCTTCTTGATTTGTGCTAGGTCTAGGCAGGCCCTATGAAATTCCTCCGAAGCAAGATGGAAGATAACAAAGACAAAGCAACTAATTTTAAAAGATTTGAGTGAAAATAGGCATCTGTGGCAAAAATAGAATAGTCTGGGGTTCCATCACTTACAACATCCTAATAAATATCACACATTTCTCTTAGCATTTCATAATTTTCTGCATTCAGTCACCCCCACAACTGCCCAGTGTACGTCAGAAGAAAGCATGAGGGGAAACCGGGGTGAAGCTACAGCTGCTGCTATGATGTGCTTCCTCATGACAACAGAGTTATGCCAGATCTGATGCTGTGAGGCAGTTTTGTTCTTCCATGTGAGTGGGAACAGAGTGGAAGAGACAGATTTCAGCTTTCACAATGCCTTCCTGCTCAGCACCACTGTAATTTTCATTAAGTCTCTTTACAGCAGAGGAGAAGAGATTGGCCCCCTCATTTTCACTTTCATATGGAGTTCTGTGTTGTGAACTGAAAGTCATGGTTCTTCTCTGCTTCACCATGAGCTGAGTCACAGAGTTAAACATTCTCAAATTTGTATGGTAAGGAACTGAAATATAACATAAGTGTGTTTGTATGGAACTGAAGTATAACATAAGCGTGAATCCTGTGGCTTATGTGTACCTCTACATGTGCCTTCCCAGTCACTGCAACTTTTAATGCCTTTTTTGCCATTAAAAGTGATCCTTACAGTTCAGGAAAGCTCTTACATCAGCCAAGGATAGCCATCACTTCTATTCTCTGATTTTTTCAACCTTTCAAAATTATTGTGACTGGAGAATGACAGAAACATTGGGCCAAGCAACCTAAATGTAAAAACCACACTTTCACAGCACACAGTTGTAATCTGGCAATCTGAGTCTCTGTAACTTATTGGCCAGATGGGAGTGAGACAGGAAGAGCAGCGCTTGCAGAATAGCAGTCACCCAGGCCTGTGCCAGAAGGAGAGAGCTACTGGGGCATGAACCTTCAAAGTTACACACCCAGAGTGCTCTGGATGTGGTCCAGAGCCAGAAGAAATCCAAGTACTGTTTGCTCAATCAACAAGAGGCAAACTTCATGTCTTGCACAGTAGCCCTTTCTGCTTCCAAGTGGTCTGCACAGCATAATTCCTGAGACACTGAAGAGTCAGTCAGGGCATCCATGAATGCTAGAATTTTTGTAGCATTCAGACAATAGTTGGATTGACCAAGGTATTTATTAAAGGGATCTGTGCTACAGGGGTCACGGACACTGCAGGATTCTAATTATCTCTTGGTGTTTTTTCCTTGTCTCCCTAAAAATGCAGCCATAATTTTTATCGCTCACTTCTTACTTTCTAAAAATTATCAGGCTCATAATGAGAAAACAGACAAACTCCTTGGTGATATTCCACTACAGGAGAAATGAAGTGCTCAAAGCAAATTTTTTTGAAGTCTTCTGTCCTCTAAAATTATAGGTAAGATGCTTAGGAATGTAAAACTGCTCAGGTCTTCAAAGGCAAACGTTTCTATTCTCTTTTCTCTCACACACTTAGCACATTCTGTCTATAAGTAATAGAAGCACTCTGAAGAGTGGCTTTTAATCGGGTTTTTTGGATGTAGGGTTTTTAAGCAGAAATGAAAGAGAAGGCTTTTGAAGCATTATTTTATCATTTAGGAAACTGTTTTCCAAATTTATGACAATCATAATTAATGATTTTCTTAAAATACTTTCTCTCTCCTTATACTACTTAAAATTATTGTGTATCATGGCATGGATCTCTCTTTCTTAAATACTTAAATACAGTATATAATGTAAGCATGAGCCAAATCTCTGCAAATGCTATCAAATATCTTGGACTTCTCTAACTAACTTTTCAAGTAACACATCCTGATTTACTGCTTTGCTGGAAATACAGGAAGGAACAATAGGACTAGAAGTTTTTTCTGGGAGACCTTTTAAGAAAAGTAGTGAAGCCTAGGTATTGAATGAATATTTGTAGAATTTATCATCCCTCTTCAATATTTTCTTTGAAGTTTAAATCTGAATTTAGTTCTCTTTGCTCATGTGTCTTTTTATATACATAGCAACGTTTCGGCAGGCATCAGATAAGACCAAAGTCTTACCTCATGAAGTATGACTTTGAGAAAATCTTGTTCTCTTTGACATTTTCCATCCAAAAATTCAGTTGGAGAATAACTAGAAGGGAAAATTTCTGGGGGCTGAGCAGTGAAGTTTAATTCCAGCACTGAAAGGTCTCCCAGATGAATACAGCAAACCAGACAGCCCAGTAGACACGAACTCTGGCCCATAACCTGCAGATAAATCTGGTTGCACAGGCAATTACCTCCCCAGCCCAGTGATGTCAGTGGAAATCCATGCAGGGGTAAGGATTTGTGGGCAGACATTTGGCTCTGCTCAGGTTAGGGAAGCTGTTCAGGTATTCCATTTCTCTGTAAAGTGAGACAGATTCTTGCAGCCATTCCATACTTTTACAGTAGACCGTGATTCAGTTCAAACCACTAAGAACTGCTGGCTGTCAGGCTGAACTAGATGCAACATTCATCCTTCACCACTGGAAGTTAGTTCCATATCTTGGATAAGGGTGTGAGAGGAAATAAGGTTTTTAATTTTTTTTTAATCCTATTGTTATTTCCTTTCTCTTGTCACACAACAAAGCTTATTCAGTTTTGCCCTGGGTTTGATCATCTGTGAGGATACAAAAATAAAAGGTGAAATTGGACTTCTAACAGAGTTTCATGGGGCAGTTGACTATTTTACAACTGAGTCAAAACAATGATGCTTTAATTTTTGTACTTTCATGAGAAAATTCTATTCACAACTGAATTCTTTATGCCAGTTTATAAATGTTAAAGGCATCCTCTATGCATACTTCTCTATGATCCAGTCATCACTTAACAAAATACATTTTATTTATTTATTCCACAGTGTTGCTATTCCATACTTGGATATATATTTTGTGAGTATTTTTAGCTATGTTTCCTCTAATTGTCTCTACTTGCTTTCTCCTTTCCTGATGTCATATATGCTTGGCCAAAAAGTAACAGATGTCCCATCCATTACAAATGTAAAAGACTGACTTGCTGAGGTTTTCAGTGGAATAAGAAAGAAGTCTTCTGAATGGTTCAAACTTCCTGGTATCTTTTCCTTCACTCTGTCTTTGCTTCTGTTTTCTTTCTTTAGACCCCTTTTTTCCTTAAAGTCATCTTTTACTCCCTGTGTTCAGAATACTGTTCTGAAAGCTTTTTCTCTCAGAAATCTAAGATAGTTCAGACTAATTTTTGATCAACCAAATGAAACAAAAGATTGGCTTAAATTTGGCTTGTTTCATTAGTATGTTATGAGTTCCATGGACAACATCCTAATTAGTTTTGCAGTTTTCAGTTTAGAGTTTGCTAGGAGCAAAGCACGCAACTGAGAGGAAGCTGTAGCATCTATGTCTATTGTTTTGCCTGACATTTTGTTTAGCACAAGTATTCCATTTTCAAACTTGGTTCTTCCATTCTTCTAGTTTTAACACAGGTGTTTAGAAGAATTATATCTTTTATATATATATATATATATATATATAAATTTATATGCTTTGAGATACTACAGTAAGAATTATCATGTATCTGCTTTGAGATACTACAGTGAAGGCACACTGAAAGTCAGTGTAGGATCATGATGGCAGTTCCAGCCTTTCACTTTGGCCTCTAAGAAAATATAGAAGGCTAGTGATGCTGCCAAGTTTCCAAATCATTATTAAATTATACTTTTGAGTTCATTAATTTAAGGTGAATTGCATAATAGTCAGAAGCACCCCACAGAAAATGAGGATAGTAGCTTTCCTGGGCCACCAGTGCTGTGACCAGAGCTGCTCATATCCCAGCCTTGCAGTTCTGCATGAATGAGGCTATCAGGGGCTCTTGGCCTCTCCAGCAGGTATTTCCCTGCTTTATTCATTTTAAGAAACACTGACTGCTCTGATTTTTGGCTATTACTTTTCTCTGGCACAGCTGAACCATTTTATAAGACACAAACCTTCCCACACTTCAGCTTACGTCTCTGGCAAGTCAGCAGTCCGTGTTCCTCCGAAGCCAGAATGTATGGATGGCAGCCATGCAGCTGACACAGTTTGATTTAAAATACTGTAGTGGGGAGAGAGAGAAGTAATGAGTCCTCCAAAACAGGAGGCTCTCGGAAGAAACTCTTGCTGCTGCTCATGACTGACCTTTCTGTTCAGTCTTTCTGGTCTCTGCATTTTGGCCTTCAAAAAACATATTTCCCAAAAACCTTGGACTAAATGGAGAGGAAACATTTTTTTTTCTACTGTATACAAACTTTTCCCTCCAAATGAATTCTCTTCTGAGTTTACCATTCAGAAATCTGTAGGGTTTTACTTCCTTTTTGCCACAACTTTTTTTTTTCTCGTTCTTACCAGACTGGAACACCAGGGGAAACCCTCAAGACTCTTAGACCATGTGATTTTTGTGCATATTTGTAAATAACAGCATAGACAGTTATGAATTTATCAATTACAATATGGATAGATTCTTGGGAGTGTCCTGTGCAGGGACAGGAGTTGGACTTCGATGATCCTTGTGGATCTCTTCCAGTTCAGGATATTCCATGATTCTGTGATAGTTCTTGCAGTCCTTCCCTTTGCCTCCTTTTTTAGTGTCATTGGGATGCACACTGAAGAATAATAATAGGAAGTAACACCTTTTACTGGTTAGACAGTGTGCTGATATTTTGCTGCTGATTGTGTCATACCCAGAGAACAAAGTCTGCAGGAACTCAAAGGGATAAATGTCTTGATAATCTGTATTGATAATCTGTGATGTAGTCCAGCATTGCTGCTCTCTGCACACAAAAAGCAGAGTATTCCTGTAGGCTGCTTCTTCCTGCAGGTTTTGTCACTGTTACATCTAACAAAATATTTAGTGAAACCACATCATGATATGATTAGGGGTCCCATTCTTTCAGTACACAACTTTTTCTTTGTATGGAGATGCTCATATCCTAATAAACATTCAGTTTAGAGTATTTCATTTAGAACATTACTTTAACCTAATAGGTTATGTTAAATTTAGCCAAAACACATTGCATGAAAATCCAGAAGGTACAACTTTAGACCATATGCAGCACTTCTATGAAATATTGTACTGATTTAACTGGGATTATTCAGATATTTAATATTAAGTGCAAATGCTTTGCTGAGCTAGGACCTTGTGTAAACATAATAGCATTTTTGCTTTTACAGAATTAGGGGGAAATATACAAAAGCTAACAAGACAAACTCAAACAAGGTATGTGCAGCTTCTGTGGTATGTCAATCTGAAAACAGAGGAGAAAAAAAAAAACAGATGAAAGACCTGGGAAACTGAATGCAAGGTCAATGTAAGTAGAAATTATTCTCTTGAAAGATTACACATAATTTTTTTAATATAAATAAGACAGAGACATTTTTTGGTTTTTGTTAACATTATATTCCTATAGCTCATATAGAATAAAGATACAGTTGTTTTTTTTTTAATTATTTTGATATTACCATTAAGGCTGCCACTAAATCCTGTGGAAATGGACTCTTGATTGTCATGTCACAGATGATAATTTTGAAGTTTTCCTCTTGCAAACAAACTTCCTGTTTAAGACATTTGAAACTATAAGGTTGCTGTTATGACGCCTTGCCTGCATGGGACCCCTGTATATTTTCTTTCCTGCAGCATTTTTGCAGTAACATAATCTTTTATTTACAATTTCAGAAGCCAAGGATCACATCTTCTGTAATCAATTAGACTCCTATGGCATTTTTTCCTAATTTTAGCCATAAAAAATTCCAATCTCATTTTCCAGTTTTGAGGAAAATAAGCATTTACTGTAGGAGATCTAAATAAAAAATGAAGGAGCATTGGTTTATGTAAACAAATTAGCCCTCTTGACAACCTTGGAACAACCAATTCTACAGTTACACACCTCTTAGTGTTTAAGTTGCAATTAAGCAAAATCGATACACTGACGGATATCTGAGCCTCATTATTCATTCAGAATTTTGAAATTCTTGTTCTTTCTGTATATACTAAAATCTAATTGGCCAAATGTAGAAAAATGCAGGTTAGGTGGTGATGGCTGACTTTTTTGTGATAAATGATCTTTTAGAGCCTGGGATGATTCTCAACTTAACTTAAATCTGTCCAATATTTTTTGCATTAGGTATCATTTTAGTGTTGAAACCTCCCAGAAAACAGCCACCTTATGCAGCTGAGCCTCAAAAGGAGAACTGAGTTGAAAAACATAAGGTTTGGACCTGAAATGTCCATATCTAGTTATGAACACACTTTTTTACAGAATGTATTACAGCTGAGGGACTGTACAGACAGAAGGGATGATATGCCAGCTTTGTACTGTATGAATGAAGTTTCCTTAAGCTTTAGCTCATGACTACATTGAAATTTAAATTTTGAGCAAGAAAATGAGTGAGTAAGTATTTTGAAAGAGCAGAGTGAAAGCAATGATTATATGATGTTGAAATACGCAGCCTGCAATAGTTTTCTTTCTTGATAGGTTTTCTTCTCAGAAAATTATTGGTTTTGTTTTGATATAGTCTGCTGAATGTGGCAGCTGTTTCCGTTTCAGCCCAATTATTCTCATCAACCAAAACCAAAACAGTAAATTTTGCAAAATAAAATATTCTGGACATTCTGGTGGTATTTTCCAAACTCATTCTGTTTATACAACATATTCAAACGGTCACATGATCTTTAAAGTCATACAGTCTTGTATTATGATTGTTGAAGATTAATAAAAAAACAGCCCTCTAAAAACAAGTCACAAAGAACAACTGAGAAAAATTCTATGATTTTGAAAAGAACAAGTTCAGGTATACTTTGCATGAAATATTCTGGTTCTTCTCTGCTTATTTCTTGCCCAGCTGCCCCTGTTACTTTCAGTAATTTCTGAGTTTATCTTAAAAGTCAGAGGGTAATTCATGTTCCTGGAACAATGATCAATCTTCTGTCAACAAAACAGCGACCATACATGTGATAAGCTGAACTCTTTTGTGGGAAAGATGGGAAGGGACACATTCTGTTTCTCTCCAGGTCCATGGGTCTGAGCTCAGAGCAATTCCATCCTGTGTCTCTCAGCTGGAGGAGAAGGTTTTGAGGTCACAATTTGGCTAGAGAACAACAATTTGACCAATACTCCCCAGCCTCAAAAGCAAATCCTGGAGAAACACTTTGAGTGGTTTATGAAATAATGAGAAGAATGAAAGAGATAAATAAGGAATGGTTCTGTGCTGCCTTGAGCTAGAGGTCATTGAATGAAACTAGCAAATGCCAGTAACAAACTACACAAAAGGATTATTTCTTCACACAATACAATGCAATTCAAACTGCCAAGGCCCTGGGCCTTGCCATGGGATGCTCTGAATGCTGTTTGTATAGGTTCCGAATTTTCCCAGAGAACTTGCAAGGAAAATAAACCAAAAAAAAAGAGCAAAATCACATTTGGAAGACATTAAAACAGAAACACTGCTTGTTGCTTAGGAAATCCCTTAGCTGTAAATTGCTAGAAGCAGTTTTACTCTGGGAGAGTATCAATTTCTAATTGTCCTGCTCTAGGACTCCTGTTGAGGAATCTGCAGTTGGTTACTGGTCAAACCAGAATTTGAGTCTAGCAGGGCCTTTAGTCTGATCCAGTATAGGGAAAATAATGTTCTTGTCCTAAATAAGTGATGCATACCACGTTTTGCAGCAAACTCCCTGATGCACAGTGGTTCATCAATAAAAGGACAGTGTTAAGTGAAGTAAATTATGCTTCTGACCATGTAACACCTTCAATGAAGGAAAGAATGTGGGAAAAGAGTAGTGACCCAGCTGCCAGACTAATTAATGCAGTGCTTAATAGCAACTGCCTGATACTTCCGTAGAACCATCTCTTAAGATAATGCAATTATGTTCCTATGAGCTGGACATAGCACACCCCAAATTTACAAAGATGTTTTGCATAGGAGAGGGACAGTTTTCTTATCTGTGACTTAGATTCCTTTGTTTCTTCATGAAATAAGGCCACGCTGAGAATGGTGATCCATGTGTTACTCCTAAATAGCTATAAATATTTATGAATCAGGTGCTCTCCCTTATAAATATCCAGGCATCCAGTATTGATGGCTTATTTAAATTTACAAGTACTACTAATCTCACTGGGCAACTCTAGGGCTATATGAAAATACAAATAAATAATGAATAGTTATTATAACATAAAGTAGTCAATATTCTGGATGTCTGTCTGAAGCACAGTAAAAGAATCCCTCTCTTTATTGAGTTGTAACAGCTCAAATCAAAGCCTCATGACAGCAGATTATTTCAGGGAATACTGGGAGGGAAATATTGAGGGAATAAATGAAATTATTTATATGCTGTATGGCATATGTAAATATATAATGTAGTCAGTGTGTATATATGATTGCAGGAATAAAACATGCACTGAGTGCATAGGTTTCTTAGGGCTTTATGTCCATCATGTTAATGGTGATAAGGGCAAGGCCAGAGTACTTAAAATGCTGCTGTTACCTGTGGACTTAGGTAGGAATAGCATATAGTTTAGTTTTGCACAATTAAAGGAATTTTCAGAAATCAAAATATTTAAGAAACAGAATAAAATTGAAGTGCTTTTTCTTAGAGAAAGGAGGAGAGTCATTTTTAATGATGAATTTGTCTTCAGTGCAGATATGAAGCAGTTTGCCTGCAGAGAAGCCAACAGCAAATGAAATCTGTAATGGAAACAGAGAGAAGAGTGGGACACAGACCACATAGATATGCACAGTATGTTATTTTTATTCATTCCAAAGTCTGTAATTCAGAAAAGATTTTCATCCTGTTCTTTCAATTTACCAAAACAGACCCATTTCATACCATTTTTCTTTCTGTACAAGTCTAAAGAGCTAATGATGGTTTGCCTTACTTGCATTCTTTGTTTCTAGCAAACTCTTTGGTTAAATGGTGTGCAGTTGAGAATATGGAAAGCTGCAATTTTCACAGTAGTGTGGCCATGCTCCAAAAAGTAGTTGAGCTGGTAGTAAGCTGCTCATAGGTCTTGTAGCCTTTGTTTTCTGAGTTAGTTAAGAATCCTGTTCTGCTTTTTAACTAATTAACTGAATTTGTAATTAACTGCATTTTGTTTTAAAACTTTTTTGTAATCTCTCTGAGGAGAAGACACTTAACTGACTATTTTTGTTGTTTCAATCATGTCTGCATTTTAATATCAGGTCCATTTCTTTTGATCTTTAGATAAACCTCATGGCTATTTAGTACCAAGTCAGGACAACAGCTGTTTTTTAAGGCAATGAGTTTTGCAAAGTCTGATGTTCCCTTTGGGTTATATATTCTTTTGTCCCATTTTCAAGTTATCTTTTTAACTTCACCTCTGGTTTAGTGTTGCTTAATACCCACATGTACTGTAATCCTGCATGCAGTCAAGCATCAGAAGTGACACAAGGTATCTTCTTTCATTTTCTGTTGCTTCTGATACTCTGTTTAATGCTTTACAATATCACCCATTTGATTAGAGTTCATGTGTTTTTATCTCATTATGGAGACTTGGAAAAACAAGAGCACGTGTAATAATTTACAGCAATGTGCATTTGCTTTTAATTCTTGATTCCTGGGCTATTAAGTGTGAGCATCTGTGTGATTTTATAAACAACTCTTACACCCTAAGTGATCATAAATAAACACTGGGATTTTTTTCTGGTGTAAAACATACATTTACAAAAATCTAAATTTCCAAAGTCCTACTAGAATTTCTTAACAATCCTTTTGAAGAAATATTCAAGGAAATTAACATAAATCAAGGAATTATCTAGCAAAGTAGAGTTGTAATTATTTTTCCTGGCTTCTCCAACAGAGAACTTCACAAAAGGTTCAGTATAAAATCTAATGCTACCCACGCTGTCAGGAAATAAGTTTTCCCTTAGGTAGCATCCCACATCCCCTAAGAAAACATTGTGGTCTAGAACCTGCAATCCTTTAAAACCACATCATGTTGCCCTCAATTCATCAAAAGCAGCCCTAATTTTACTGTTTATATTTACAGGATGCATGAGTTTGTAATGTAATCTTACTACTTTGAAACTCTGAATCTTGATTTCTCAATTAATATCTTTTAGAAGTCTTTCAAGTTGTTTTGTTCTTGTCAAACTGAGCAGCAGCAGCAGCAGTTTCCTTCATGGTATAGGGTGTGGGAGTCCCACTCTCAGTCTGTACAGAGAGCACCTGCACACTGTGCTTTGACATCTTTTGTAGCGGCTCACAGCTGCCCAACAACCCCATCTGACAGCACTGGCTTTACAAAGGCATCAGAAAAAAAAAAAAAAAGAAAGAAAATAATTCATTTTTTGCTTTACAGTATTGGGGGGGAAAAGTATCACTTAGGAGCTTTAGATGGTAATATCTAGTAATGTATTCACTTCCTTTCAGTGAAATTGGGTACAGAATGAACTCTAGCATGACCTAGTAGTTGTAGCTCTTTTCTTTGAGGGCTGATCAGACTTCTGAGTGCTGCACCTTTATATTCACTTCATATTCCAAGTGCTACATTGTAGGGGGATAGAACCTAAGTGAATAAAGGTAGCATAGAAAGTAATCTTACCCCCTAAAGAGTTGCAGCTGAGCCAATTATTAGAGATTGGGAACAGGCCTGACTTTAACAGGCCACACCTGTAGCCAATAAGAAGAGAGTTATAAAAGGGTGGATTGGTTGGTTGGGGGAAGTGGAGTCAGTTGGCTGCTGTGAGGACAAGGAGGAGTCAGTGCCTAGAGGAGCTGCCTATGAGAAACATCAAGGAGGTATGTAACTGTAGCAATATGGAACACTTGTAGTGTAATGACAATAGAAGGCTTGCACTATAATGACAGCACTGCATAAGCAGTAGGAAGTGGAAGCAGATTGTAAGAATCCTATTTTAGCGTATGGGGGAAACACGTAGTAAAAGCTACTAGGTTTGCTAAAAGCTGTTGTTGAAACGGTCCTCTGCTCTGGCCTGCCTATAGAGAAGCTGCCTACTGCCCTGGATGCTGCCAAATGCTGTGTCAACAGCTCACAAGCCTGTATGGAGAATTATTCCTCTCTTTTACAAAAAAATTGTTCATTTTCCAAGCAAACTCATCTTCAGTTGAGTTTTAATAAAAAAATACTCTCTCACAAAGCTTGCAAAGTCTTGGACACTAAAAGTGGAAAGGGCTTTTTAGGTCAACCAGTTTACGCATCTGCCAGTGCATGATCATGAGCTGCAATTTTTATTTCTCTTTTAATTTTTTAATTTAATTTTAATTAAATTTCATTCTCTGACTACTGCCTTTTTGTGCCATGTACAAAGGAAGTGGAATTTATCAGGTCAGTCAAAAATTTGGTGGAGAGAGTCTCTCGTTTGCAGATTCAGCATGTCTTGTTCATTTGAGTTACCATAAAGACTTGGAGATTTTTGCATATTCTCCTTTCAGACTAAGACCACAACCAGCAATTTTGGCTTAAAATTACATTGGAACTGTAAAAAGGCAACTTTTGAAGCTCATTCTTCAATTTTTTATCAGATCCATTTGCATCAGAACTTGCACAGTTCTAAGTATGGGAACAGAGTAAAATTGACAATTTGAGTTGTCCAGAAGCACAAACTTTTGTCTCTCTTCTGGTTTTTCATCTTTTTTTTTAATCAGAGCTCTGCCTTTATTGATAACATCCCCAAACTAAATCTTTTCTTGTCTTCCAGAAGTCAAACATTGTTACGATGAGGCTCTGTAGGCCATCTGCCATGCTATCTCACTCCTGATTAAGCTTTTTCCCTCCACAATGCCTCATGTTTCTCAGATTTTAGCTGATTTACAATTACTTTGTTCCTGTCAGTGGAATCTTCACGAGATTCAGTCCTCCAAGCTAGGTTCCAAAACACCTTTCATCGGTGTAGTGAAGTACAATGTAGTTAGCCTCAGAAGATCTATCAGAGCTACCATAAAAGTGAGAGTTTGCAATTTTAAATACTTTTGGGCATAAGGTTTCTGGATAACCAAAGAGAAATGTCTCTTCATGGTTGTATGTACATAGTAGATCCAAAATTTCTGCTGCTGTGCTCACAAAATTGTAGAGGAAGCACAAATGCTTTGGTACAGTAACATCTGCATAGACGTCCAGAGCCGGTTCTTTCTTTTTCCGTCTTTTAAGGCACTTGAAAAGAAACTGCCACTGCCATTTCAAAATGTAGGAAATGCTGCTAGTCTCTAAATAACTGTTCAGGCTCTCTTTGGAGATTCTTCTTCTTGTTTCAAGACTGAGGATATAAGACCTTAGAAACTGCACTTCTCTAGGTTTTGCTGGTTATCCACCAAATCTGTTTCCTAACACAGGGCCACATATTGTGTCCTAATAAAAATTCTAGTTCTTTTTTTTTTTTATTGGCTCTGGGGAAAAGACCAAGAGCTCTTCTGGATATGATTGCCTTAGAAAGAATACCCTATAACTGAAAAAATCCCACAAAAAAGCCCACAGTGATCCACTCAGAAGCTGAAATATATGAAACTTATTTAATAACATGTACTTATTGGTCATTATGGTATCAAAAGTTACTGACAGTTTATATGTTTTCTGGAACTAGAAGTCAACTGTTCATTTTTTCCCAGGCTTTTACACATCTCACTGCTATCTAATCTAATGTCCACAAACCCACTGTAAACACAGACTGATGCAAAGTAAACACTGAAGCCTCAGTATCAGATAAACAGAACATTGAAGATTCAAATTTTTCTCTACATAGGTCTTCCCAACTTAATTTATAGCAAACTTTCCATATGTATCAATTTTCATGGGACTTTATAAACTTTACATAGTTTTTCTTCAGTGAAGTCTACAGTTTACTGACCATACAGAGGCTCTGATCATGCTTTCTGTAGATAGCAATTTGGAAAGTAAAGAAGATGCTGTGTACAATTACAAATATTTATTATTTAGTACAGAGGTCAGGAAGAAAATATTTTTCACTTTTCCCAGAAAAAGAATAAAAATGCTTTAAGACCAATGTCTTAACTTCTGTGGGAGTTTTTGTATGATATTTGTAAAATTTTTGTGCTTCTCTGCCATTAAGACGTCCACAAAAGAGAGGAGCATTAGTGGGAATTTTTGTAGACATGCAGGAAAAGTTATGTCTCAACATGGCTCCTTTGCTTCATTTTACAGAAGGTAGGGGACAAAAAATATTTGTAAAGTGGTTTTTAATGAGCTAGGTGAAGGTACTAGAAGGGTATTTGACAAATAACTCTGAAGAGGAACACAGTGGAATGTTTTGTAAGAAAAGAGATGTTTGGCCAGTTGAGGATTATAGTATTAGTGAAGACCAAAGTAATGAAGTGTGAAACCAAAAACTGAGGAGTTAAGACTAACTTTATGTCCAGATACTACTATGGGTGTTTCAGGGGAAGAAAATAAATGTTTAAGCATAGTAAACAAAAAAATAATCATTTCCTATTTTCCAGCAGAGACAGAAACTAATTTTGCAGATGCAATCTAGGGATCTAGCCACCCAGATTTTTTAATTAACTCAGAAAGTTCAGCTAGCAATAGTCTGAAATTTTCTAATTCAAAAAATATCAGGGATATTTTTATTGAAAAGGCTGCGGGAAATTGTGGATTGGTAATATTTTACTTTTTTTTAAATCTGTGGCATTTCTCCTTGAGTTATCTGAACGAAAAATACAAAATAGGACTGTTGAAGATGGATATAAAAGTGCAGGATAATTAAGAGGGCAGAGGTGTAAAGCTCAGTTCAAAATGGAAAAGACAGATGTGGCCAGGACCAAGGATCTGCAATCCAAACATTCCAGGGAAATGAGTAACATGGTTTGCAAGCACTCCTCAACACAATTAGTCTTTAGTTTTGTGTATTCCGATCATCGGAGAGGTTTTCAAAGATGAGGAGACAAAAAAAGTTCCATCTAATGCAATTTCCTAACCTGCTTTCACCTTGGTTTTACTGCTCAGTGACTAATTAATCAACATATTAATTTCAGGTTTTCAAAGAAACTGGGGTCCATTTATTGTAGAACATAAAGGTCTCTCCATGTTACTGCATATGCCTAAGTCTGCAGCACCAAAAATACCACTTTATCCAGGTGAGTTAGAATAATCCCTGAGTTTACACACATTATTTATGCTCCTGAAAAAATTAACAAATGTTGAAAAAACTGCACAGCCTAGAAAAGGAATCTCTGGACAGCATGTAATCAATTTCTTTGCCATAATTAAAAAGAAAAAAAAATCAAAGCAGCTTTTAAATAAACACGTGTCCTTCAAGGAGATCACGTGGCAGAAATTTGCTTAAAAGGCTGGATTGGTAAAAGGTTGGCAGACAGATCTATACCTCTCTGCTTCTGCTGCAGCAAGGTCTAAAGTGGTTGCTCATTTCGTGGGTGGTTATTTTGCTTTGCAGATTCTCATAGCTGTGACTCTGTCCAGGCCCTGTCCTTCCCAAAGTACACAGAAATTGGGGAAAGGATAGCTAGCAACTGTGAAAATAACTTGGACATCCAAATGTGCTTTCCAAGGCAGTCATCTCATGAAACAGGCCAAATCTTGGGAAAGCGAGGGCAATTTATAATAAAATAAATGATATAAAACCATATTTCTTTCAAGTGTATTAAGTATAAAAATACTCTTAAAGGCAGAAAGGCAATTTACACCTTAAAGAAGTTGGACTTCTAAAAAGATGGTTTGTGTTATTAGGAAAAACAGAGTGAGACTTTGTTTTCAGATATGGAATTATGGGTTCAGATAGATGCAGACTAACATTTTTTTAAAAAATTCTAGTCCAAGATAATATGCTAAAACCATAAAATTATATTAAAAGGCTCACATGATCTGCAGGAAAGTATAACTGTTATTGCCCTGTGAATTAAGAAAATAAGACTTGTCTGAAACTCAAATATGTCATTTTATCATTCTAAAAATCAATGTAATTAAAAACTACTCATGGTTTCCAAGGTCCTTTTATTAAGATAATTTTTTAAAGCTCAAAATTTGCAAATCCCAAAGCTTCTGTATGCATTAAGTGGCAAAGGGTAAAGGTGAAGTGCATAAAGTGTTTTTGTTGTGGGGTTATCTCATTCCAGAGTGAATGCTGGAACACAGATGCATCAGTCCTTATATTAACTTATTTCAGGCAGAATACATTTTATTTATTAACGTGCCAAAATGTCTTGACTCCGGTTCAGTTCAATGGGTGGAGGTTGTCATGTGTAAAGAAAATATGCTGTTCTGTTGTTGCTGGCTTTGCCTCATGGGTTTGGAGGCAGCAGACAGGAGCAGAGCTCCTCCAGCACGCTCCCACAGAGGCACTGATGGAGCAGAAAGCTCCAGGAGGGCTGGCAGGGCTGAGGTGTCAGCCTTTCTGCATTTCTGCTCTGTCCTCATGTGATCTGATGTTCCAGTTTTCTCCATTCTCAGCGTCCATGGCTCAAATGTCAACCTCTTGCCTGTGAAACTGCTTGGTCTGGTTCCTCCCAAAACCCAAGTCTCTCAGAATCCCAGCATCCCTTTTCCTGGTCACTCCAACAATACCCATCCTACACACCTTGAGAGTTTGCTCCTTGAACAGCTGACACTGTAAGTTTTTAGTTACCTATCTAGACAGGTGATTGATTGTTTTGGTGGTTTAAGATGAGTTCTGTTCGAAGGGAGACCAAAAACACAGAACTGCCCAGTTAGCAGAGGTTGGATGGTAACCCATGGCAGACAAACATGCTTTCACAGAAATAGAGCTGGCTAAAGCTAAAGATCACTGGTGAAAATATCCAAAATATTTGTAACAATGTGCAAAGGAACAATTTACAACACCTATTTTACAAGATCATGTGTGCAGGCCATTTTACAGTACATCTGGCTTGAAAATTGAGGGGTGTGTAAAAACACAAGCATTTCTTACATCTGCAATTAATGCTAAAAGCATGAAACTTGAGTAATTAATTTAAATTTGATGTAATTGTCAAAGCAAAACAAAAAGAGAAATACTGTAAACTCTTTGGGGAAAAGTTCTCTGTTTGTGCCACAAACCTACTTGCAGTGAAATTGCAGCACACAAAGAAGCACCAATTTAGCTTTCCTAAAATTTTTATTGTGTTAAGTAGTTTACAATAAAATCATTAGTGTGATGACTATGAAACTCAGCAATGTTAAAAGAGCAAGCAGCTTCTAGCTCTTGATTCCCTGAAGATAACTGAGAGCCTGCAGGGTCAGCCAAGTAGTGGAAGCAGAGTGTCCTGCTTGTGCCTTGCTGGCTGGCTCTGGGGCTGCTTTATGGCTCCCTGGGGACAGGGGTGAGGGCTTTGGAGAGCAGGCTCTTCAGCTGCCACAGGGCTGAGTAGCTCCTCTTCAGTCTCATTGCTGGGGTTTTTCCTTTTGTCCAACTGGACTGCAGATGGTCCCAGTGCTCTCAGTTAACTAAATGATGTGTAAGTGGAATGAGAACTAGATCAGCAGCTCTAAAAAAACAGAATGCAGCAGGCAAAATATGGCAGGTAGATTCACCATCCAGGAGCCTTGAGATCTGCAGGTGCTCACAGATTCCTCTTGTAAATAAGACAATATGTATTGGGGTCCTATTTCAACCTCATAGTAGCTGCTCTTTCCAGAAAAATTGGTAGTAATTTTTTAAAAAATCTTTTATTTTGTGCTCATCAAGTTCAGATGCATTTGAGTCTGGATTACCAAGGTGATCAAGCCAGCCTAGATATGGTTAGTGTAACTGTTGGGGAATCAAAAGTACTTCAATGATAAGGAGTATGGAAAGTGTCTTAGTATTGGCATGATAAAGTTGTGATGTTCCTACAATGCTTAATATATTCAAGTGTCTGACTTATGTGTTAATAACTAAAATTGTTTCCCACACCCATTGCTGAAGTGGTAGAAATAACTCTACAGTGAAAGAATTTCTTTCACTTGCCATTTTTGCCTGACACTTTTACAGAAAGAGAAAATAGAAAAAAAAATTCTTTCTTGTTTATTCTTTCTTTCCACTACTCAGTTCATTAAAAAGACCTTGGTTTGTCTATAAATATGTTTCCTATCTATTTGAACACTTGCATAATGAGCATCCATGTGTTTTGGAATTCTGATTTATTTTAAACAGAATCTTCAAAGTTTCCTTTCTGCTTGAAACATATCAGAATGCCGTACTTCAGTATCAGTTCCAGAAAGAGCCAGATGCAGAAATTTCTGGGGAGGAATAATAGTTTTTTTCTCTTTGGAGGTGTCATTAGCTCTGCATGAACAGATTAAAGATTCCTTGCTCATTGTATTCCAAAATAGAAAAGCACTGGGTCCAAAGAAAAAGTAGTGCACATTGTGAGATTGATAGCTATAAGTTATTCAAGGTCAAATTCTCTGAATTCTTATGGTTTGAATTATTTTTTACTCTTTGCTTAGCAGAAATTGCAGTCCACCCTTCTTGTGTACTTTCACGGGTACCACATTAAAAGCAGCTTATGAATATTTAAGTATTGCTGCTGACAGTTTTGTAGCTTTTCAAAGATACTGATGAGGTGAATTTTCCTGAAGGTCATTTGTTTGAAAACAATGTTTCAATAAGGGTTTAAAGATGAACTCTGGAAAGACACCTTATCGCAACTTTGAAAAGGTTTTAAAAAAATTAATAAAAAAGACCCCATTCTTCCCCCCACTCCCCCACCCTTATTAGCATATAGGAAATATTTGGTTTAAATATATGTTGTTTTTTACCTACATGACATTTTATTCTCAAGTTAATGAAAACATAATATGACCAAAATCCATTGCTGAAATTTTGCATGCTCTATGTTCATCCATCTTTATTAGAAATCTAAGGTAAAATGCACAAATAGACTAAAATGATGGTGCCATTAATTTGCCCTGAACATATGTATCTTGTACTAGTGTACTAGTGTTTTCTTTCTATCACAATATCATCTGCACTGAGGGGTAGGGAAACTCAGGCTTTCCCATGACATAATTTGTGAGACTTTATTTTAAATGGAGGTCCTGACGCTCAAAACCTTTTTTGTGATAATGTCACATGGCACCAATGTTTTATTTCATACACCGTAAGTGTTGCAAATTCTCACCAAATATATTGTGTAACTTTCATTCTCTTGATGTTTATTGAGGATGTATGCCCTTGCTCTTGGTTTTGTTGAAGAGCATGATACCTGAGGCAGCCAGGTGTGGCAGGAGGGGATATCTGCTTCAGCAGCAGCTGCTTACACAGAAAGCAGCTCTGACTTTGAGGACAGTGAGATCTATCCCACTCAAAGTTCATAAACCTTTCCGTGATCTTCCCCTGTCCTTAATTTCAACAGTGGCATACCGCACACAGGCTTTTCACCATTTTACAGCAGGAGGTCATTATTAAATATCACAAACTATATCGTATCACAACCTGTTGCAACAAGTGACAAATTTGGTGATCCTTTTCCCACTAAATTTCAAGGTGCTGCTGTTCCTTCCCACACAGACACAGTAGCCCTGAGTCCCCAGAGCCAGGCACTGCTAGACTCTGCCAGCAAAGGGTGTGTAAGAGGGAGCTGCAGGGCTATTCAAAGGAAAACATCTTTTATTCTCTTTTGCAATGTGAAACCAAGTAAATACTCTTGTCAATATGTTTTTTGTACTTAATAACTCACAGGGCTCCTGGTTTGTATCACACCCAGGCTAACCTGCACGCACACACCTGCAGAAGGCAACTGTAAAACTTTATCCTGAGGTTGCCCCAGGCTAAAAACCATTACAGCAGACACTGATGGAAAGCATCATGCATCTTCTGGCTTTTTCTGTTGTTTTCCCTAGAACAATCTTTGCAAATCAGAAAACAGAAGGAATTGCACTTACTGACAAGAACAGGCATGGGGCAGGAAGCCATTCATCATTTGTACTGATATTTTTCATATCAGTTAATAAAATTTGTAAGTTCATTGATGTATTTTGTACTGCAATGCCCAGTTTATCTTTGAACATGAACCTCAACAGCAGTGCAGT
Source organism: Zonotrichia leucophrys gambelii (assembly GCF_028769735.1). Lineage (NCBI taxonomy): Eukaryota > Metazoa > Chordata > Aves > Passeriformes > Passerellidae > Zonotrichia > Zonotrichia leucophrys. Next base: position 14,881,381 of record NC_088177.1, read on the forward strand.
TCTCTGTAGCTTGTGCCCAGGCAAGATTTTAGAAATATTAGCCATTATAAGAATATTGATTAAATACATCCTCAGAAATTTGTTCTATGCTGTGCCGTATTTGAAAAATGCTTTTTGTTTTCTTCAGAAGTTCAGCCAAAAGTATAGAAGAGCTGAATCTGGGGATCTGCACTGCCTGAACAGTGGCACAGGACTAAAAAATTTGCAGTGTAATACTGCAGAATGTTTTACTGTTTCATTCCCTGATTGCACAATTCTGTTTTCAAAAGTACCAAGAATTTGATGGGAATTCCAGTTATATTTCTGAGGAATAATGGTGAGTGACATCTGGCTGCTGAATATAGAGTTTGAAGTACCTGACAGTCTCCATAAACTGTAATTCACTAAATGTGGCACTGGATCAGGACCTGTGCTCATGCTTATTCTGCTCATGTATTTATTTTGTATTTTTAGAAAATATTTTCTCATCTTATGTTGTAGTTTCCTGCGTGATTAACATAAGGATGGCACTTGATAAAGTTGTAGATGGTAAGTGTGAAGTAGCTGGTTATTTGAAATTTCATTGTTCTTGCAGAGGAAGATCTTTCCTTTCTGCGTAGTTAAAATGATCATGGATGATACCTTGGGAGCTGGAAAATTCATGGTATGCAGTGGTTTAGTCCAAAATGGCAAAACATGGAGACACACCACACAGGAAGGCAGCTTATAGGAAACATAGTACAATAACAACCCTGACCTCCTGGCCTCTAGAAATTAGGAAGTGCAATTCTTAAATCAAAACCAGCACCAGAAGTTCTGGGAATGGAAACAGGATTAATTCTCTGCAATGCAAAGGACCCAAGATGTCTGTAACAGTGGGTCAGACTTTCAGTCCTGTGTTTCAGTCTGCTTGTTTCGTGCATTCCCAGGAGCTGTGTGTTCTGGCCTTGGAAATGAGCAGAAGCCAGTGGGGGAGATGCAGGGTGGGTGGCAGGGGACTGGTGCTCTTTCCATGCTGCTGGGATGCAGAGTTGCCCTGGAGAAGAGGGATTTATGTAGTCCTCTCTTCCCACAACCTCTTTGCAATCAAGACTCTGCCTCTCTCCTGTAATGCCAACTGAACTGGTTGAATTCTGCCACTTCTGTAAACATCAGGAGAGAGTCACCCCCACCAGATCTCTAACCTTGCAATAATTACTCATTGGGCATAGTGCCACTCACCAAGATGTTCTTTCTACTGCTCCTTCTGTTTATTTTCTGCATGTGAGATTTCTTCTCTGGTGTGGGTTCTGGAGCTTGACTGATCTCTGGCAAGAGTTTGGTGGAGTCCTCTTTGAGGACAGGGGTTCAGCTGGTCTGGGAAGGTGGGATGGGGATGTGTTTTCATTTAAGGCATGCTCTCAATTCTTTACTCTCAAAATCATGACTACAGTATTCTTCTGTAGTCACAATGCTTTTTAATAGTGTTGTTTTTCATTGTAATCATAGCAGCCTATTCACTCTTATGCCATTTGAAAAAAAAAAAAGACATTTAATACCATTCAAATAAGGATTTAATTAATTGGAGGAGGCACTTTTCTGCATTTTCCATGTGTATAGAAAATGATGTGCTGAGAAGAGTACATTCTTTTATTAGGAGTAAGAAGATTTCACACCTCAAAGCTGTTTATTGGAAAAAAGTTATATTGTTCCAATTAAAAAACATGTTTCTCCTATTATATTTATTTCTATTTTCCATGAGACACAATTTTTATGAAAGGAGATAGAAAACAATCCTTGTCTTCAAGTAACAAAGAGCAAGTAGATGTTGAATGAGGCATAAAAATTTTCTGATTCATAGAAAAGTTTGAATCCAATTTGCATAAGGGTTTCAAGCAAAAATTTTAACATAATTATGTTATTACCACTCTTCGTGACACAGAGTCTGCAAGAATGAAAATGAACTAATGTTTGGTATTTTCATTTGGTTCTCCAGGTGATTCTTCCTAACTATTGAACTTGGCCACCAGAGCTTGCTTGTCACTACTTTGGGAGCAGGGGTGGGTGTGGGGTTGTGATATTTTTTTACTCAGTGTATCTAAGAAAACTTTCCCCCTCTTTCCTGTCATAGCCCAGATACTTCTACTGACATATAGTTGATGTGTTTGATATAGGGTTTTGAGTTCTGTAATATTAAAATAAAACCTGCAAGCCATATAAAGTTTAACCATAAAATCAGTTCAGATCAGTACCATAGCTACATACCTATTTATATTTCTTTAATATCTTCTTTGTATACCATTATAATTGATGTTGTTGGTGTAGACTTTGAGACTCTCAAATACCAGGTGGTGATGTAATGTTCTTAGGACAGGATTCATTTTGGAAGGAAAGGTGTTTGAAAAGCAGAACAGATCAACCCATATATCTAAATTAGGGTCCCGAGTTGTTGCCCCATTCATGACATGAATTCATAATTGACACCAGTTTCCAACAGCAGAGGTATAGTGGGCTCTGATACAGGATACTGGAGTTTACAGCAGAGAAAAGAATGTGAGAAGGTCACAGATCAGAAAAAATCCTACAGAACGCACGCCAAGAGAATCCTTGCAGTCAGCCCTCTGGGCTGTCCACCCACCAGTGTAAGCAGCAGCAGGGCTGGCCCCAGTGTGGTACACTTCCCCTCTTTCCACAAAAGCAGCTGGATGCTGTTTCTCCTTTCTAAGAAATCAGTGTGCACTTGGGACATGTGGAACTCTTACAGTCCAGCAGAAAACGTCATACCTGTCTCATACCATCAAAACTGGGCTGACTCTACTCCTGAAGACTGCTGCTACTTTTCTGTTTTCAAACTGGGGTTTCATTTTTAGTGGAAGACTCTTGTATTGCAATGGTCTCTGACCTTCTTGTACATCTCCAGTGGCCTTCATTTTGAAAAGGTTGTATTTTGTCAAGATTTCCTTTTTGTTGCCTTGATAGTTTTTTTGCTTCCCAACCCATTAATATTGAACAGATCAAGAGTTAAAACAATCCTGTATTCTTCTCTTTTCTGTTTTTTCTAATGGATGAGTCATAGTACGGATGGCCTTTTGTTATTCTTTAGTAAATTCAAACAAGATTATTTATTCCCTCATTAGAAAAACAATAAATCAGCAAACAGAAAAATGTGAAACAATGACTTTAAAAGATATTTGCCATATTTTAAAGTTATTGGTTTGGTTTTGGGTTTGTTTTTTTATTTTTAATTTAATTTTTTAAAAATTTAATTTAAAAGGGATGACCAAAAAAGAGTCCTCCCAAAATCTTCTGGATTGCTATTGCTGAAACCTGGAACCTTTTGATGTTGAGGTACCATAGGAACCAACAGCTGAAGTACAATAAACCCAGGCACTTCTGGGACCCACAAGTGCTATCTGGAGCAATGGTGATTTGAGCAGAGCCAACAAGAGGTAGTGATTTGCAAGATAGACTTCCACTTTCTACACCATCCCCAAGGTCGAAAGGATATCCTCCTTTTTATGATAATTCATTCTTGGACTGTTGTTCTGATGAATTTAACACATTTATGTTACTTAGAGATATATCAAAACACTATTTCTTTTGTGATTGTATAAAATCAAGCATACACACAAATCCAGAACCAAGTTTACTCTTAAATTTATAAATATTTTCTGCCATCCTATATTACCTTGATGTCCAACAACCACAAGCTACAGAGCACAAAAGCCTTTATGAGAGACTCTCCTGACAGAAAATATTGTAGCTGTTTCATCAAATACTTCCTGAGGTGCATAGGACCATGCTATTTCTTTAAGTGCAGATCTGCGGTTTTTCCAGTTGCCAAGTGGAAATCTGGATTAGAGACTAGAAGAAAGGATTCCTTTCAAAATAATTTTGACACCTCAGTGAAAAGGAGGAGCATCCTCACAAAGGCATGGAGCCAAAGTTCTGCATTAATGGATTCCATCCCTGGAGACAGATGAAGGTGCGTGCTCAGTACAGAGAAACCCCGCCCTGGCCATGGATGTCAAATTCCCCAGCACTCAGTACAACCAGAGGTCATTAAACTGCTTTGGCTTCTGTCCCTCCTGCTGGGAAGAGAAAATGCTGTGGGTGCTGTCTCCGCTTCACCCCTATGCAGTCATAATGTTGGCTCTGCCTTAAGAGCCTTCACAGCTGTGCTGTAACACAGTTAGCTCCCAACATGACTCAGATGAAGGATTTTATTTAATCTTCACAGAACTTTGGAAAAAAAGGAGACTTTTAGTTTGTGGAAATCTTGAGAATGTGCAAAGCCAAAAAAAAAGAGGACATGAGAACGAGAGGCTGGGTCTCAAAACTTGATTTCCCATTGTCTTAGGATAAAATTTCAGTGAAAATGGAAAGATGAGAGAAGAATGAAACCATTTCATTGCTTTGGCTGCCTTCATTCCTGTAATAGTCTATTAGGGCATCAGTCATGATTTGCATTGCTTCTATTTCACAAACAGGAAAGGTTGAGGAGTATGTGGCTGTGTTTTGGGGTTTTCTTTGTTTAGTGGCTCTAGACAGTTTTTCTTATAGGTTCTTTCCCCCACTGTGCTTTCTGTCACTATTTGCACTATTCACAGTGCTTTTTTTGTGTGAAACTGTACACTCCTTTTAAAATTTGGAGATTCTTTACTACCATTAAAATTTGCATAGAACAAAAAAAAAAAAAAAAAAACACACTATCTGGTTGCTGGCATAGGAGTAACTGCAATGGTAAAATTTGAAGATTCTCAGTTCAGATGAAGGTCTCAGAAACAAGGAATATTTGCCAATTGATTCTACAGGCCAGAACTTCAGGAACTTTTAAAGCAACACTTATATAATTTACTTACATAAGGACAGAATATTTGGCAGGGTGGACAAGAGGTCACTTGATAAATATGTAAAAGTAAATCTCTCATTTGTCTTTCTTAGGCAGAATGTCACTAACCACAATACTCAAACAGGCACAAGGAATCCCAGATTGCATGAATATTCCAGCATGTGCTGGAGAGGTAGCCAGCAGTTTCAATCTACATATCTTTTATGGTATTTACCATAGAGTACAAATACATTCAATAACTTTTACAAGCAATTGTTTCAGGTTCCTCCATCAAAAGTGCACCAATTTTGATATGAGTACCTTTTCCAGTTTAGTCCAGATGCCTTGACATTGCATCTCCAGGAAGATGAGTTCCAAAGAAGAGCTGCCTATTAAATAATCCAAAATTTCCTGCAAGACTCAAGAATCTGTTTTTGGGGGGGGGCTGTTTCTGTGCAGAGGATGTGCAAAGGAAGATTTTGAACACAAAGTTCTGCTGTTTCTGTGCAGAGGACGTTCAAGGAATGTTGCTGTGCCACAGCCTCCTCAGGCCATGTAAGTAAAATGGTGATTGCCACTCAAAAGGAATTGACTTGTGACAGTGAGTGGCAATTGCTAGAGAGTTTTACACTAGAGTTATGAAATCAATTCTACAACCACTATTATGTGAAGGTAACACTGATGAAGAATTTTTATGTAGCTGAGCATTGATGTGCATTGCTCCTTGAACCACAGAAAATACACTTGAAAAACCAAGGAAGGGCTATTGTTTTTATGGGAAGTAATCATCAAAGATATGGTTTATGCTTCTATACAGAAACCCAAAGATTCATTTCTGTACAAATTCAAGCACACATGTTGATACTCCAAGGCCCATGGCAAATAGTAGGTGTTAGGGATAAATTTGTGTTCATAATCTAGTTATAGAATAGCATAATATTTAAGGTGAACAATCCAGAAAAGCTAGAATTTAAATTTTGTTTAGACAAGTGTTGTAGTGTAAAAACTGAGGTCAAGCATTAGTGAAAATAAGAGAGTCACCAAAGGTGTTCTTTTTTTAAAGCTTAGAGTTAAGAAATTTAAAGAAATGTTTATTGCTGTCAAATGGGCTAAAAAAATTGCAGAACTCAATGAAAGTGTCTTTAAGTCAAAGACCTTGAATGAATTACATTTTTTTCCTCAAATTTGAACACTTACCAATTAACAGTGATTAGGCCTCATTAAAATTGAACAATCAGTGTGGCAAACACATAGACATTGTTACGGAAAATTGATCTGCATGCAATCTTGATAACAGTTAATTCAGTTTCATTCTCCTATAGCTGAGAATGGTTTTTATCCAGGGTTTGATCTGTTTGTACATACCTATTGAAGAGAGACAAATAAATTCAGGTTCTTGGATTTATTTCTTGTTCTATCTTATGTTCTGAGCATAACTTCAGAACCTTGCATAAAAATGTGAAGCCTGTTGTATTATAGGATGTCTCAGCAGGAGCTGGTTATCTCTTTGTTGATGGTAGCTACTTGAATGCTGTAAACCAAATAACCTAACCTGTTAAGTGATATGATCCTGGATATGAAAACCCAAACCTGCAGGAAATAGTTCAGCCAATGCAACAGAGACAGCATGAAGTATTGGGAGATCCAGGGAAAAAAATGTGGTGTGTAATTCCTTTGGAATGTATCAAGGCATTTATACCTTATAAACATTTAAGAAACAGAAGAAATGCTCAGGATGTGTTAAAAGCGACATCAAATTATTCAAGACCTCTTCACACTTGCTTCAACCGGCTCTACCTCAGGTGACCCCAGCAGATGAGGGTGTTTCAGTTTAAGTGCAAATTTATTTCAAATAGGTTTTGCAATGAGATCCAGTACCTACTAGATTAAACTTTAAGCTGTTCTTATTTTGTGATGCACACAGAGCTATGGGCCCCTTTTTTGGATGACAGTTCATGGCACTCGCAAATTATCGGGAGGAGGGAATGTTCCCTGGGTCACTGTAATCACAGCAACACCTGAGAACAAATGAATGAGCACTTCTGCAGGACATGACCTGGATCAGATTGATTGACTGAGAGCAGCAATTGGTTTGATCATTGTTTGAGCAGAGATGTCCACTGTGGCAGCTTCTTGCATTCACTCTGGGGTCTTTTAAGGCTACATTCCCAGCAAAACTAGATTCATAACAAAACCTGCTCAGACCACCTGATTTGGAAAACAAGTTTGTGTGTTGTGGTCTTATTCTCAGTGAAGTTTTGTGTGGAACAAAGAAATAACTAGGTTTAAAAGGCATTAGTAGTTTCAAGATTTCTTTTCTTTTTGGTTTTTTTTTTTTTTGTCTTCTCTACCTTCTTGTTTGAGGAGCAAACAGACAAAAAAAAAAGTTCTGCATTCCTTTCAAATGTTGTAATGACAGCATCAAACTGAATTACTTGAAAAGATTTAGTTTGAGATTGATGCTTGTGATTTGCAATCTTGTTCTCTTCACAATTTTTTTAATGTTTGCGTTCTCCCCAGGTAACACAAAATCACGTTGTGAGGTGGAAACAGTGAGAAAAGCCCTGGAACAGAAGTGTGATTTTCAGAACTTCCTTTGATTAACTCTGATTGCACATTAGCAGAAATACCCAGGTTTGCTCCTCCACTTCTGGGATTCTTTCAGTCTGTGCAGCTACACCTTCACTTAGCTTTTATCTTTGTTAGGGAGCACTGAGAACTAAAAATCTTCTTTGGGTTTTACCCATTGACTCCTAATTAACACGAAAAAATGCCTTACCCCGGGTGCTTTGGCATGGGGCTTTTTTTTCACGTGCATATATGTCACATAGAGTGCACACTAACTGCTCATATACAGTGTCAGCATGCATTTCGTACGCACACAAAAGTTCCAGATGTGCTGTGTATCTTGTTTAGTTGACTTTAGTCTTCTGTAAAGCCAAGAGAAATATTAATCATTCATTTACTGTTAGGGGATGGGTCTTCTTCTCATGTTTCAGTAAAGGGGGTGGAAAAGAAAAGTAAGCCAATTTTTTTCCTATTTAAGGCCAAAGCTGGGGAATGCTTGTGGCTGAGTTCTGTACATGGCCCGGTGCTGGAAGGGCAGGGAACAACCGATGTTGCTATTTTGAACAGATTTTTTTCTTCCCCCCCCATTTTTTATTTTTGCACAGAGAGTCTCATGTCTAATATTTAGACATGATGAGCTCTGTGCAAAAAGTAACTTTGCTCATTCTTGCCGTGTTTCAACCCTCAGTTATTTTGGCACAACAAGTCGGTGAGTAATTCAAGCTTCTTATGATTTCATGTTTTTATTTTATTTTTGTTTTTACCAATAATTTTAATAGCTTGTCAGAAGCGTGTATGCACGAATCTCACCAGAACACTTTTCCTTCACTAGTTCAGCAGTCAGATGTTTAACGGTGAAGCTGAAAGCTGCAGGGATTTGCAGTATCATCCCAAAGGTTTTTCTTTGCTTTGCTTTCTTTAAAGTTAGAAGGACTGTACAGTGCTGTCTGCCTTGGCTGCATTTGTTCTTGTTCTTACTTGTTTTCCTGCTACAGACACCGAGGAGATTCTAAGCTATTTATTTTAACTCTTGGAATAACATTATAGCTGTTAGCTCCATGCTGCCTGGAAGCTCTTTTTCACAAGGAAAAATCTTTGCTTCCAGCTATTTTATTTGGAGTTCTCCTTTGTACTTGTTTGTCTTACACTGGCAGCGTGGGGTTTTCTTTCAACAATTTGCATGCAGGAAAAAACGCCTTAAAATTCTAAATGGTTTTGTTGAAGGAGTTTTTAAGAGTGATATATAAAAATATGTCAGCTTACAGAATTTTTACTTTGGCATAGAACAGGAGGGTAACTTAATTCCCTCGGCTGCAATAGTTTGAATCAAGCATCTGCAGGCTGTTTCAGCCCTTCATGAGAATGTTTAGCAGTTGATGGTATATGTAAGTCCATGTGAGTGTGTGTGTGTGTGCATGTTTACAGAGAGCAAGAACACTAAAAACCAACTGAACATAGAATTCAGAGGGGAGAGAAGTACTTTGTATACAAGAATTCAACCTAGAGTGAAGATAAGTGTGGTATGAGTATTTAAGCTAAACAGATGACATTCCACAAGTACAGCTGACCTTTTTTGGATGTGCTCAGTTCCTGCTTGCCAGATATTGTAAACCAGTACTTCCTTAAGATAAAACACTTTTCTCTCCTGTAAATATGAAAGATCAGCAATTTGTTTATTCCTACAGAGAGGCAAGGAATAACCTTACAATTAACTCGATAAGCAGTGGCCAAAGAAGCTGTAAAGGAAAGCCAAATGTCTTTAAAATCACACCCTACACTACTCTGTATGTCACACATCATGAAAAGAATTACTTGAGCCAGTTCATGGCAAGCCCATCTGTCTCACCATACCTGCACAGGGACCTCTGCCGAGGGGTGAGTGACTCCACCAGGAGCAGCCTGTTGGCACCGGAGCACTTGGCGCTCAGGAGGATCTGTGCATGAGCAAAGCAGGCAAGAGCCTTTGCAGCACCAGCCACCCTAGCCTAGCACAGACACAGGCTGTGCCTAAGTGTCTACAAAAAAAAAAAAAAACCCAAAAAACAACCAATGCATATATTCTGTAGAGAGTAAACCGAATTTACTGTGAACTGATCCTTTTCTGTTTCTGCCTTGCTGTATACAAACTCTCTCCAATAATGAGTAAAAATTATAAAATTCAGTGATTATAAAATTTTAGCAAATATGTGCTGTGAGTTTTCTCTACTTCCAGCAGCAGATAATATATATTGTTTATATTTAACATGCAGTAAGTGTTCTTTTGTATACCTGTGTCTATCGTCAGAGGAACAAGCACTAAGACACAATCCAATATAAAGAGAAGGAACATCAATTTTATTTCTCTCCATAAACAAACCCTTCCTGGGTGCCAGGTCTCCTTCCCTCACTCTAGGCATATCCCGGACATTTCTGAGGTACAACATATATTTGACTCAATAAATGGTGAATTTGGGGTAGAAAAACAATGCAGAAATTAAGTGTGAATGAGTATTCTCATTTCTCTGCCACATTCCTGTTTCATGGCGTTGTAACATTTCCTTACTGGGCTAACTTCCATACTATTTGCAGGGATGAGGTTACACAGAGAGACTGATAAATCACTAGTTATCCCTTAAAAATTGGATGCTCTCCTCACTTTAGAATGTTTCTTTCCACACATTTGAATATGCTTTTCTCACAGAAAATTATAGTTGAAGGAGTTGATTATTCGTATCACTAATTCATGTGCAGGGCAGGGAATAGACTGGGAAACCAAATTTTCCACAACTGAAAAGAGAATTTCCAGACATGCTGAAATGCTCTCTCTTGTCAAGAAAAATGTTTATATGGTTAGTATCAAATGTAAGTCAATATAAAATTTTCCTTAGGAAAGCCTGCCAGGAGACAAGACTTGGCAAGATATTAAGGAAACTGCTCAGTATACACTGAGTTTAGGGTAGTCAGATGTACCCCTGGGCTATGTGTTTCTTTGTCTTGCTGTAATAGCTTGGAATGGGGATTTGAGTACAGCCTCAGGCTAAACCTCTTCTAGAGCTTGGGAATCCAGGTACTGTGCAGCAAGGAATACTATCTGAACTCAAAAGCTGTATGTCCTTGTAACTCATCAGGATGTTTTTAGCCCGGAGGTGAAATCACCTTGACACAATCCAGGTTTTCTGATGTGTGTCAGGGCTTTCCAGCCCTGCCCATGTCCAAGATAAGATGCCCCCTGATGGCTGACAGGACACCAAGCCAGGACTTCAGGACATGACAGATGATTCAGAGTCCAGAAATGCACATTGGGTTCCACCCTTTGAAGGCGCCTTTGCATCCTGCATATTAAACTACTCAAAAGTATAAGATCTTAGAAAGCTTCTTTAGGAAAGAAATCCATCTCCACCCAAGTTGTGAAAGCATTTGCTAAGATTTGTAGCCTGCATTCATCCCATTTATCTTGAGTTTGTAGAAGCCATCATGACATCTCCTTCCAAAAGACAGAATAAGTTTTAGCTAGCCAGACTAGCTAAAGGTATTTGGCAATTTCCACTGCCTACAAAGGACACAATCCACAGTGCCCTCACATCAGTGCCAAAAGGGAAGTCAGATGGATTTGGGCCTGTCTCAGCTGCATCTGTGATGCTTAAAGGACACCTCAGTGAGTCAGAGCAGGACACTTCCCCAGTCCTTGAGGAACTTTGCTGAGGTCATTAGGAAAACTCTACTGCTCTGAAAGCAGTGTGGCAGCAATGCCAGAAACCCTTCAGTATTATTCCAAGTAATTTTTTACTCTAAGGTAATTTAGTGTTTTCCTTGTAATGCAAGTATTATCTTGGATGTTTGGTCAGAAAACTCATTTCTGAGGTAATGGCTGAATGCTAAAATCTCTCTGACAAGACTTATTGACCTTTCATACTACTTTCAGTTGCAAATTGCAGTTTTAAAATGATATATAACCATTACATGTAGGTTTCGGGAGGCAGCATGCAAATTACTTTTCATGCTGAGCACCCATTTCTGATCCCAGAGAAAAGAATGATATTTCAGGAAAACTCATAAACAGCTGATTTGGCCATTTTGCTTTCTTTTTTTATTAACTGGGAAGGATTAGATAGCATGTGAAGTGGATGGGTACTGTACAGATGTAGTTTATTTGTGAGACTGCCAGACTGTCATGTTTAGCAGTTAGCTGTATGGAACACTGCACACATGTGCTCTTTGTTGATAAATTTCCAGTTTAAGGGTAATGCTAACAACAGAACTATCTCTCCTCAAAGGTTTTGGTAACTCAGAAAGGTTTCCCTCCAGAATTTTGACAGTAAAACCAGATGATGCAGATCTGTGTGCCAAGAGGTAATTAACCATTGTAAGTAACCTGGACTTTGCAAAGTAATGAAATATCTGGGGTCTGCTCTTCTTCTTCCATTTTTCCTAGCTATTTTTTTACCAAGCACACAGCAGACAAGGTTATGCTTAGGAAAATTGAAACATTCCTTTCTGGTCTGGAAAAATCATGCTAAATGAAAGCCTGGGGAATCCACCCCCTCCAAACATTATATATATGTTCTTGGAAATATGACAAATTTCATAAACACATTTTATATCACACACCCCTGGAACACATTAGCCTTAGGAAAATGAGACTATTATATCACCCTTTCATTATTTTCCAGATTTGTTTTTGACTTGAGACCAAATCACCAAATCTACACAGACTGATTTTTCTGAAAGAGGAGGTGGAGTTGGAAACATCCACTGCTTTATTACAGTGGGGAGAGGCAGAGGTAGAAGGGTGTTGTTGCTGGCACAAACCTCTCTGTTGATGCCTGGGTCAGAGTCATTACGTTTGCTCTCCTCTTAGTGCTGCAGATTACAAGCAGATCCTGTTTCCTCTTCCAGCTTCTGCCAAAGTGTTGAGGTTTGAAATAAGCAGCCAGGTGTCACTTGCAAACTCTGCTGATGCCAGTCTTACACAACAGCTGGGGGAGAGTTGCAATTAATGCTGTTAAAAAAAAAAAAAAAAAAAAAAAAAAAGAAATTACCATTGCTTTTTTGTTCCACAGGCTAGCTGAGAAACCAGACTGACATTGTTCCATTATTCATTATCCCAGTTATGTGCTAGTCTTGTTCACACCCTGTTTTAATCAGAAATCTGCAGAAAATGGGACATACCTGCCCTCCTAATTGTGACAACATACCGAGGGCTGGTAATGGAGACAATGCAGAGCTGCATTTAGCTTTTGGGGTTAAAAGCAACCTCTTCAGAGTTGAAAGGTTCAGCCTACCAGGAAGGGCAAACCGTAACAAAGTGCACTTTCCCAGGCTAGCGGGCACCTGGAGCGCTGTATTGCTCTTGATTTTCAGTGGAAGGTTCCTGGTCTGCTGAAGAGCACAAGCCACTGCTGTAAGAGTTGCAAGATTTAATTTGTTGGTTTGGAGTAATAACTTGTCAAAGCTCACAGAATTAGATATTAGTGCAATGGTCATGCCATTTATATTCCAGATTATGCTGTCCTTTAGTCATGCTTCTTTAAGAAACTAGGCAAAAGATCTCAGTTAAGAAAAGGGAAATTGTTGGCAATGGCAAATATATGTTACTAACAAATAGGGGTTTTTATGGTCTTAAAGTAACTGGATTAGGGTCCTACACCATTGCAGTTTGATATGATGGAGCACAGTTCAATGTGTTATTGGCAGCACCAAAAAAAAAAAAAATTAAAAAAATAAAACAGGCTTGAAAAAGGTATAATAAAATGTGTTCTGATTCAACACTGCTGCTGTTAGCCCATTCTCCATGTTGTAGCCTGGTAAATTGTAGATTATGGTTTAGAGTTGAGTAACTACCACCAATTGTCTATAATTATGAGACATTCTGATTTTGGTTTTTGGCAGATGATAGGTAACCTTCAACCCTAAATGGAACAAACATTTTAGTGTCATTATTTACCTGCTACAATACTTTGCCTATTTTACCTTCTGCTTCTACATATCCATGGTGATACACCTTGTACCGAAGGAGGACTGGGCACAGATGTGATTCCTGCTCCAGGATGGGTGCAAGAAGGGTTATTTTACCTCTGTAACTGGAGGTCAGGCTGTTGAGGGCAGTGAGGCTGGGTGCAGAGCATGCTGCAGCCCTGGCCCGCACTGTGCTGCCCCCCTGCATCCCAGGGGATGCCGGGGATTCCTCCTGGAGGGCTGGCTCTCAGGGCCATGCTTGCCACACCAGTGGTGTCCCTGTGGCAGAGGTGCTGTGTGGTGGCTCACTGCTGGCAGCTTCCCACAGCCTTGGTGACTGCTGCAGGACAGTTACTTCTCTAGGGATTTTCTTCCACTCAGTCTTTTGATGCACAGGGTTCATGAAGCTTTCCATTCTGTCCTCTCTGTGACTTCCCTCACAAGAGACGTTTTGTCACTGGAAAAATCTGTAAGGAATTCCCACAGAATTTCTTGATTTTTCTCCATTCAACACAGTCAGACTTTGTTTCAGGGAAATAAGATTTACATATTTATATGTGGTGGCCATGCTATTAATATTTCTCACATGGCTTTGAGACTGTACTAAAAAGAAAAATCAAATATTAACCCTTGCATTGCTTCTGACTATGGTTAATCAAGAGAGACCCTCCAAGTAAAAAATTACAAATTACTGGAATCAGAAAGTCTCTTCTGTAACTACAAGAGAGACAGGGGGAGGTCTGCTAACCCTATCTCAAATGCTGGAAGTGTGCAAGGAGGAATGAGATGCACCATTCACTGTAGAGTAGCTCATCTTTCACATGTAGCTATAGTACATTGTATTTTTCATTTGTGTTTTAAGCAGTCATTATTTTTTCTCATCTTCTGTTTTATAGGAAAGGTTATTTGAATTTTGATTAGAGGAAACTTAACCTACTTCCAGCCACTGTTTCTCTTTATTTATTTTCACTTCAGAGCCAATCTTGTCTCTGAGTTTGCAAAGTGGAAGCCTCTGCCTGTTTCATGTCAACATGACAATGGAAAACATGATATAACCCCCTCCAACAACAACCGTTTGTTGGCTTTAGTTTGGATAAACTTCAGCTCTGGGACTTCTGGCTTTGTTTAGTTTAGCAGAGGAGATTCCTTTCAGATTAGCTCAGAGACTACTTCCATTTTCCCCCATTTATGTCAAACCCTTCATTTAAACATGAACTATCAGAAGGAGAATGCAAATGGTACTTCCTTTAACAATGTCTGCACATTTTTGTCTTGCTTTGATTCACACAAATACTCCATGAAGAGATATCTGCCAGGAAGGAGAAAGCATGCACAGGACTTTGAACAGGAAGAATGTGAGGGTAATGAAAATATATGTATTTCAAGGCTGAATGTGTTTTTTTTGTTTTGAAAGCCTAGGCCTTCTCCTACAGCTAAAAGGGTACACAAATGACTGTCAAGAAATGAGGGATGTGACTTTTAGATTTAAGTCTTTAGCAGAGTTTGGCCTTCAGCAAAATGCAAAAGTATCCACAGCCAATGGAGACACATCCCTTTCTGCTGCTGGATTTCTCTTTCATGTCACTGTGCATCCCACCCTGGAGGGTGGCACAGGCACCTCTGCTTTCCCATCAGGTGAAACCTTTCCTCCTGAGTGCAAACCTTTCTTGGGCTGCTTGGGCAGCTTCAGGCACCCCTTTATTCCCAACTCCAGCGCTGCAAAGGGCAGCAGAATCACAGGAACAACCCAGGCACATTTTGCAGCAGTAGATATGAAAGGATGATCTGTGTCCGGAAAATACTTCCCACAGCAATTCAGCTCTGGCAGTTCTTGGAAAACTCCTGGACATAATCAGATCCCACTGAAGCTCCCTGCAGCTCACGCCCAGTGACCAGTGGGTGCATTAGAAGGCTGTCTGCGGCAAACAACTTTTTTCTCTCTTCTTTCCCTTTGTGCTGCTTCTTCTCTTTTCCTTCTTTCCATTTTCTTTTAGGAAAATAAGCAAGAACAAAATTGCATCCTTTTTTTTCAAAGAGATGAGGCAGAGACAATTGCTCACCCGAACAGAGTTAATGGGAAATATGGGAAGCATCGCTCATTGTTCCTTTGATGTTCACTGTAATTGCCATGCTGAGCATCAAAGGAGAGTAAACTACATCCCCCATGCTTTCCTTCAGCTATAAGCAGCAAAAATAGAATTCATATTTTCTTGGAAAACACTTTTATGTTCATGAGAGCCTCTTTAAAAAAAAAAAAAAAAAACCTTCAGCTTCTCTGTTTTTGGCTTTTAATCTACTGTATGGTGTTTGCTTGTTTCCCTGCAGAGCAGTAGTCATTCTGTGCCAGCTGTTTAAGAGAGGAATGTCCTGGTGAAAGCAAACAATGGGCTGTGTAGTGGGAATTGCAAATCTTTGAAAAGAGTAATTGAAATCTGCTCAGACATTTTGAAGATTCTTTGCACAATATTCTAAGGCTGTTGGTGGCTTAGCTGTTGGCAGGGTGGTCCTCTTTGTAGCTCCCTCTTTTTTGTATGAACAGAATAGCATTAATATGGAGGAGTGGGGGGAAGAAAGAAGGGAGGTTTTCTAGTCCAACTGACTATTTCTGAGCAGCTGAAGAGAGAAAGATTACTGTAAATGCCTTTCAGTAAAGAATCAAAAAAAGTGAATTGTGCAGAGCCTTTTCATTTATCAGGTGTTCTTTGGCTCCTGCTCTTTCACTCATACCTTTTAAGGGCTCAGCAGATAAACTGTGCTGGATGGGGTTGTGTCTGCTGCAGATGTTCCAGCCCTCCTGGGCTATGTAGTGCTGTTTATTCTTTCCCTGTGCCAGCTGGGGTTGTTGCTGCACAGAGCAGGGAGAGCTAAATGTGTGCCAGGCCTCAGGCAGCCACTTCAGTAGCAAGGCTGCTGACCTCTGATATTAATAAAAAGCCAGCTCTCTGCTTGCAGGCTCTTCGCTGCACCAAAAGTGTGAATTTTCACCTCACAAGGGAATTAGTTAGGAAGATCTGTAGGTCTTTGTGCTTGAAAAATGGCCAAGCATAGAACTTGATATTTAAAAGTGTCTCCAAAATTAAATTGTCTTTGGTACCCTGAGAAAACCCTCACAATACTTACTTTAGTAGCCCTAGGAGGTTGACAATAAGAGCGTTGTATCCAGTGTACAAATAGCCATTTAATATCCTCCATGAGGCAGATTAAGAAGAATTTCAAATACTGCCATCCATATCCAACAAACTGTCCAAAATGGATGTGGGGTGAATTAGTACAAACTGGAATAAGGAGTGAATGAATACAAAGTGTTTTGCAGATGAATCTGGGTTAATGATGCTCTATGCATTTAGAACCCCACCACAACCTTCTGAATTACAAATACCCTTAATTTATTGGCAGCCAAAGATATGATTCTTTTCTTTAGACAGTATGCCAGAGCACTTTAATCCTTCACTGGAATAAGAAATGCAAGAACCAAATCCTTCATTTACTTCCAACTTCTGAAATTACAGGGAAACCAATAAAATCGTGCAGGGACTTAGGCCAGCGTAGAATTTTCCCCCCTGCTGCTTTACTCATCTCAGATGTAAATCCATCATGGCTGTGGAGTTATATTGGGGTGACTTTGTCCAAGGTATCTGAAAATATAAATGATATTACCACATGTATTATACTGCCATTGTAACATTTCCCATCTGCTTCAGCCTCAGGAGAGAAGCATTGAATCAGGCTGATCTCTTCCAAGGCAAACCACAGAAACAGCATTGCATAAATCTGTTCACTCTCTCACAGGGCTGAGGGGAAAGAGAGGATCGTGTCCCACTTGAAATTTTAATTACTTGCCAAAAATTGTTTTAATTACAAATTTAGACAATGCAAAACAAAAGTCATACATTTTTCCCCACACAGTGTTTAAGTTTTGTCATGCCAGAAGGTTAAAGCATCATTAATTAAGTAGTTATAGTTCAGTGTTTTATAAATGAGATTCTTTGTGGATCAAACTTCAACAATTATCAGTTTGTATTCATTCCCTTTCTCTTATCAGATCAAAAGCTGAAACTCTCTCTCATGATGTTTTGGATCTGTCAGAGTGGTTGTAGAGTCTGGGAAACCTGTGCACAATGACTTTTCCAGTTTTTTCTTTATTCTTCCCAGGGCTGACCTATTCAAGAAATGTCTCAAAGAACCCTCCATTGTTATAAACTCTACCTGGTCCTAGCTAAAATCAGGAATGCAGAACTATGTCTTTGAGCTACACCTTGGGGCTGACTTTTTTTTTTTTTTTTTAAAGTTTGGCAAAATCTTGTGCTGTACTTTAGTAAATTTTTCCCATTAATTGATCCTAGTAATGTTGAGCTTGAACTATTACTTTTCTTTAGAAATATGTTAGACCAGTTTCTTATCTAATAGAATTGGAAGTGGTCAAGTGTTCAAAACTAACATTGCCTTGACACTTGGATTCTGACTCTAGAAGTCTTCATCGACTGCCCAAGGAATGAGCAGAATACATGTTTAAAGAAACTAATAAATCCATTAAATCCTCAGAAATCATATTGGACTTTAAATTTATGTCCATTTTTGCTTAGTTGAAGATACAAGTCTTTATGGAAGAATTTGGTATCATTCACTCTAAGTAGATAAAAATAATATTTCTGCAGACTAATATTAGAATTTATGCCAGCACTAAAACTAAATAGCCACAAAAGAAGTTCTTGCAGCCTGTTCCTTATTTTTAGCATGACACCACATGGCACAAAAAGTGATGTGCCAAAAAATATTGTAATGTAAGAACAGAGGGGATGGAAAAATCTCATAGGCATTTTACCAGTAATTGAAGAGTAGCTGAAGTATGATGCAATGGTCCCTCTAAAAGGCTTTAACTGAATTATGATGAAATGTCTTCTTTGTGTCCTGCTCTAATGCTAATGTTACCCTTAGCAAAAGATTGGATCTCTCAGGCACTGAAGAGCTTCCACCAGAATTTCCACCAGAATGATTAGAAGCTAACAACTTTTAGGTCTGATTCAAAGCCCAGTAAAATCAAGGGAGGTTCTGATCAGACAGTGGTTACCCTTAATCAGGGAGGAATTATCTGAATTCTGGAGTTCATGGCAAAAAGAGGTTGATCTCTACTGAAAAGACAGAAGCATAAATATAATTTGGTCCCATAGTCAGCTGGTTGAGAGGGGACATTGAAGAGGAAATCCCAGAGTAACATCTCAATACAGATGGTCAGTCAGGAATATCTTCCTCACATGCAAAAAGCAATTTGCCCATGATGTTGTCAAGGAATAGCTATGAACAAAAGGGGTGTAACTGTCTCTTGAATGCAGCAGAAGTTTTTCCTCAAAATGACTTTTATGAGTTCAGGACCAGACAGTCAACATTTTCCTGGGCAGCCCCAAGAAAGAAGCAAGGTGATAGAGATAGAGCAGTCTGCTCTATCCTGCCCCTTGTATGACTCAGCTTGAAAGGACTGCTCTGCCAAAAAACAACCCTCCCCAACTAAACCAGCAGAGAAACCACCCTGCATTTGTTTGCTTATTACCAGTTTTGAAACAAGCCAGTTCTTTGGCCATGGTTTCTTGTGCCAGACACCAGCTGAAGCAGGGAGGCTGTTGTGTAACAACATCTCTGCTGGGATATCTCTGGTCACGATTTCTTTGCAGCACTGCTGTGGCAGGGTGAGCTTTGGAAGCTGTATGAAGAACATCATTCCAGGGTGTCAGCATGTGTGCCCAAGTGGAGCAATTTGTGAAACCTAAACCTCTGAAGATAAAACAGAAAAATTAGAGTTTTTAAATCCACTTTGAAAGATTAGGAAAAAATCCAATAATCTGCAGGGGAAATAGAGGCATTTTGTGTTTTACTTGGTAACAAATATGCTTAGGATATATTCTAATCCTGATATTTCCTAGTTTCTAAAGGCTGCAGAAAGGTTGTGGCATTTGCAGCATATAAAGACAAATGAAGGGAGCAAGGAATGAGCTGTTTAAAATGAAGGCACTTGTTTGTACCAGTGCAGGCCTGCTTTTTTCTTATTTGTTTTGTAATCTGACATACAGACTGGGTGGGTCTCGAAGCAAGGACAGTTTGGCTGTGTGACACAAGGATCCAGACTCTTCTGTACATTGCCAGTGAAACAGCACATGACTCCATCCTGCACCACCTCTGACAGACAAGTACAGTATTCTGAATGCTTAACCAGCATTCTTTTAAGCAGCTTTCTCTTTCTTACTCTGCATCTGAGAAAAGAGCAAAACTGGGACAAGTGCAGGAGCAGAACTGTTCCAATGCCAGCTTTCTTGGCAGACAAGCATCCCTAGAAGTAAGAAAGGTTCAGTTTCATTCTGAAAGCACAGGATGTAGCTGTCCTTTTCGGTGTGGAACTTGGGAAGTCTGTGGACTATTCATTCATGCTCCTTTTCCATTCCACCTGATAGCAGCTCTTCCTTCTACAGGTCCCAGAGCATCAATGGATTTTTATGGTTGACCCACTCTGGGTCAACATTTAGGTGTTTAGGTCTGCATTTAGGAGTTTAATAAATGGAGGTTTCATTACCTTCAATCACATGTGGACAAGCCTTGCAAAATATTCCATCATTACTATTAAACCTGAAAACATCCTAATATGTATGGATACCTAAATTGGCCCTTATGTCTTCGTGCACTGTGTGAAATGGATTCAATTCATTAGCTGTTTAAGACAATTCCAGCTGAGAGAATGTTTAAAGGCCTTGCAGTTAAAAAAAAACCCCAACTGATTAAACCATTTCTTCTCCTTTTTTTCCACCTCTTTTCCTGACTGCTGTGACCCAGACAGGGTTTGAGCCCTTTGGAGTTCTCAGCACTGACCGGACATGCCAGCAGACCAGGCCATCCCATCCCTGCTGCTGCAGCCAATTCATTCATTATGAGCCTGCCTGTTTCCATTACTAATGATGGGATGGAACGAGTGTGTTTGGGTTTCTTGTAAACATCATCCTCATACCAGACAGGGAGCCCAAACCATTTGCCTCGAGGTAGATGCTGTGGCATTCTTTTCTGCTCAGGAAATGGAAAGCAGCATTGCTGCACATGCTGGGGTGGATTCCTCCACCTACTCCAGTAGGGAAGAATGATTGTGTTTGTATTGAAAATAGACAACAAATCTTCCTTCTACTTTGTGCTTTGCTTAAACAATGTATCCGACAGTACTGGGGTCTGCAATTAACAGATGTATTTACTACAGAAGAAATGTAAAACAATTTTTGAAGTACTCATCCTGCAAAACTAGGTCAGGATGAGGAAGCACAGGTTTCATACAGCTAAAAGAATAACACAAATGCTCTTCTTAACTTCATTAGGCTTTGGATTCTGTCAAAGTTAGAGGCAAGGGCTTCTTCATCTTGCTGCTTTAGCCTTTAGTAGATTCACTTTAAATACAGAAGAAGTTGTTTGTTTGACTCATTGTGTTTGTGATCAGATTCTCACAGACCAAAGCTCCTCAGTTTTGCTTCCCAGGCCATCATCAGGCAGCTGCTGGGGGATCATGAGTCACCCCTGTGTGGACTATTGCCCTCTCTGAGGCAGAACCAGAAAAGTTCAAGATGTTTTTTAATTTCTAACCCTTTAGTCACATCTCTGTAAATGGGGGATATGCAAGTCTGCTTCTAATGCAATGGCTGGACATTGCCTTTCTCCAAAGTGGAAAAGCCTGTGGTTTTTGAGCATACTATTAGGAAATTTTTTCCTTTTGCCATAAAATTGTGGTTAAGTCATGATCATGGTGCTTGCACAAATGCAAAGCCAAAACCAACTGCAGAGCAGGTCAGATTCTCATGTGATAACAAATTCCCCTTCACCACTCTGGGATTGGGATTATGTCCCGTATGACATCTGTCATCTTTCAGGCCATATGACAATGGCCATCTGTGTTTTCCCTTGCACACATTTGGGCTCTTCTATGTACCCCATCTATAGGTCCTTTGGAACTAAATTGTGATTTTCCTTTCAGCTTTCAATATTGGCCTGCTTATGGACAGCTGCCAGTCTTCCTAGAATGGGAAATAATTCAAAACCAACATACAAAAATTATTGTCTTGCCTTTTTTTTATTTTATTCAGTATTTGGGCTGGCCCAGGGAAGTGCTACGCACAGCAAAACCTATAACATGAGTGCTCGGTAAACAGCATAATTTCAAATTAATTCAGGCTTTCAAATATTAAACTTTTATAACAGTGCACTAGAGATTGACAGGGCTTCCAACAAAACATTGCAGTAAGTGCCACAGAAGTGAAGTGCTGTACAGCCATCATATTTAGGGCTGTGGGAGGAAGAATAAGATTGTGCATTGCCATAGACAAATACTATTGAGATCTAATGTTTCTTAACTCTCAGGCTAATGAGAATGTTTAGGAATCAATAAGAAAAGCTGGCTAAGGCAAGTATGTGGCTGTTATACCACAAGTCTAGAGGAAGACAAGTCAGCTTTTTTATAACCTCATTATTCCTATATGTTACTCACCAGTGCTTTAGCACAAATCAGCTTTCCAAAGGATTTTGGAGCTAACAGTTAATCTTTATGAGCAATGCAAAATGCATTATGTCATAACATGCTGACACACAGATCTACATCTGAGCACAGAGGGGGTGTCTTTAACACCCTAAGTCTTCCCAGATGTAAGTTTCCTTTGGAAATCTATTTAATACTTTCATTCTGCCAAAGGCCACAGCAGTTTTCATTGCAGCTCTCCTAGCTTATTTCTTAATTCATTTAACAATGTCCAGAAAGTTAGAAGCAAATATGAATATCATTAGATCCATATGTCTTCAAATTTTTGTCGTCTTCCTGTTAAATGATGCCATCTACTGTAGCATAACTGAATCACAAGCTTGTTAAAAATGCAGGGATAACTCCTTTATTTCCTTATTAATGAAAAACTATCAGGCATCATGACATATTTTAAATTTCTGTGGTTTTTATTGATATCTTGAATAATATATGGCAGGTAAGTCTTCACAATGTGAAAAATTGGGCACTGAGGAAAGACTGCTTCTGTCTTAGAAACAGAATCTTTATTAACTAGCAGTGCAAAACCAGGGGAAAGATGGCCTTTTTCTGCTCCTCATTGGAGATGTCCTCTTTGCTGTAAAGCAGCAAGATCACATCTCTGAAAATAACAAAACAAATCAATGAAAAAAAAGTGAGAATTATGAAAAAAATGATGTAGGAATGTTCAAATCCTTGGATATGAATTTCCTAGTAAATAAGGACCTTGTTGTTTTAAACACATAGTTAAAAAATTAGGTGGTTTTCAAAGGCTAAGTGATACTGGGAGCTGGAAATCAGAATATTTCAATTAATCAAACAAATCTTCTGGGTACAGAAACATGTGTATGCTATACATCTCCCTATGTGTGTATGCAATTCATATAACTGTATATACAAATGCAAACAGTAACATAATTAGGTTCTTTGAGATCCATACAATGGTATTTTTATTTAACAGCTATGACTTGCTCTAGAAAAAAGGAATTTCTCCCCTTCGTTATTGTGGTTCCAAATGAAAAGAGCATTTTAAGCTGTGGAGCTGGTGGGTGCTCAAGCAGAGGGACAGCTGGGCAGTCCATTGCTCTGGGTGGTGTGGATCTGTGCCCATCCATGCTCTCCAGGGTGCATCCAACCCTCCTCCAGGAAGGCTCACAGGCTCTAACCTCCCCAGCAGCTCTGTGAGGCTCTGCCTCCCACAGCACACAGCTTTCGAGGGCACCATGTGAGCAATCTCTATGATTTGGTTTTTCTCTTGAGTCACTTCAGGGATTATAAAGATTTCATTCATAATCCTTCACTGCTGCATTTCAGCCTTCCTGTTTGTCAGGAAACATTTGTCAATAGCCTTGACAAGACTGGGCAGCCTGTTTTTTCCCTAAGAGCCCACAGCAAGATCCTGGCTTGTGAAAAGGAGGAAAATGTTTCTTGCAGGAACAGTCAGCACAAAACTAAGCAGAGAATCAGCTTATTTCCCTGGGATCCATGGATATGGTTTTGTGGGGTGAGGACTGGGAAGCCAAGCAACATTTTTAGAAACTAGCTCTAGCTTGGCAGGTTAATGAAGGAGGTCTAGACCCTATTCAGAGGTACACATTGTTAGATCCTTTGAAGGAGCATCCTCTGATGCCATAACCCTGTGACATGTGCGTGTGGGGAAGAGGCTGTCCTGGAAATGAGCAGCTCTTCTCCATCTCTCTTGTGCAGAATATTAAGTTTCTAGAGAGGCCCAAAAGGGGTAGAAAAGGAAAATCTGAGTTTCTAAGTGATAGAGAATGTCTGAGGGGAGTGAGTTTTCATATGCTATTGGAAGGTTTTCCATGTTAAGATTTTTTGTGTTGTCAAAGGAAGGTAAAATACTGGATCCCAGCTTGATATCAAGCAAAGAAAAAAATATTGGCTTGAAAATATCTGGAAAGGGTTTTTGAAGCTTTGTTGTTCTAATCAAGACAGTGGTCAAAATCAACTCTTAACCATAAGGAGTGCCAGCCTTAACAAGTCAACATTTTCCTGATGGTTCTTTTATAATTAAAGTGCAAAAATAACACAAGATGGTGTGCATGGACATGGACAGCCTGTAGTAGGATTGAAACTGGGAAAATAAACCCTCCTGTCCCATGGAGTGCTCTTCCCCAGGATCTGCACTCTGGCTCTCCCCTCAGGGAGCCATGACTGTATTCCCCATTGCCCTTCCAGAGTTTAATGGAGGTAATGAATTCCAAGGGTGAAATAGAGGAAAATGTCAGATCCATGTGACCAAGCAAAACCAGCTGAGTGAAAAAGTGGGAAGGGAGCAGAAGGAGCAAACCAAGCTCATTTGAGCACATGGCAATAAAGAAGGGGAACTGCTCAGGTACAAAATGAAGGGATTTGCAGAAGATGAAAAGGGAAGTTCTGTGTTATGGGAAGGGTGAAATGCAGAGGAAGCATGAGAAGAAAGGAAACACATCTAAGTGTGCACATTGCCAAAGAACATTGGTGTGGAATGGGAATACTCACCCACAAATACAGAGAGGAAGAAAAAGGGAAAAAACGAGACCAGGGTGCTAATACAGTGGTGGAAAGATAAAAACAGAGATAAAAGATGCAGGAAGGAAAAAAAAAGGGGGGACTGCATAACCCATAGGAACAAACTGCAATAAATTTGTGCTCAGTCTCATACTAGATAATTGTGGCCATTACAGTTTGATGATATTCAGAAATTTCTGCCTGGAGCCAGTGGCAATTTTAATGTCAGAGATTTGAATTTCATCTTTTGTCATTTTCTTTCTCTTTTTGAAGGGTAGCATATAGTAGGCAAATTATCCTCATATTAAAGTTTTAAGAATGATGTAGGCACAAAAATAGCTCTTTCTCCAGAATGTTGTTTGTATAAACTGAATTATTTTTAATTATCCATGAAAAAAAAATCTATCTAACTATCCATGGAAAAAAAATTATCTAACTATCCATGAAAATCTAACTATCCATGAAAAATATATTAAATTATTCATGACATTCAGTAATACTTATGTTTGCAATCTAAGACTTCTAATAACATCTAAAAAACTTAAAATGAGCTTGTAAAACTCAAATTAGATGCTCTTAGTGCTATTTTACATTGGGTTCTTAAATGGCTTGGCTGTCTGGATTGTGTTTTTCTAGGAAAACACCATCCCAAACTTTAATGTGTCAAGGCAGTGTTTGTCAACCTTTTCATATTCATAGTCTATAAAAAGTTTGACCAGTAAAACAGCTGTTGGAAGGAATTCACAAAGCCATGAATGTTACAGATGAACAATCTTTTTTTCTGAAAAAAAAGACACTTGTAACATTTGAGCAGGCCAGCTGATAGAATAATTGCAAACCATTTGGGCAATTAACGTGAGCGTTCTTTCAGATCTGTCACATACGCTGGCTTTCAAAAACTCTTTGAAGCCCCTTGGTGGCAGCTATTAATGCAAGATGCTGGAGACGGGGGCTGGTGCTGCACAGATGGCTTATCCCACATCCATGTGCAAGTGCTCCTGTTGGCACGTGGGGCCAGTGGCACTCTTGCTGGAGAGCTTAGGCACGTTTACTCTTGAGCTGCAGCAGAGAATTTGATTGTTAATTAGACAGTAATTCTGTCTGACACTAAAATTACTCAAGACAGAAGATTATCAGAGATTTAATTGGGCTTTGGCTCAGCTCCAGGAGGTTTCCACTGATGTCTGTTTATAAACTCAGAGCAGACTCTGCAATTAATGTAACAGATCCCTCAGTGCCTGAAGAGCAGCATTTAGCCTTTTGCTTCACATGCATGAACCAGGAAACCAAACAAACTATCTAACAGCTTTCATGTTACTCGTTTGTAATTTGGAAAACACATTTGAAATAATATCCAACACTATTTTTCTCTCTTTCCAGTCACAGGATGTACCCATCTTGGGCAGGCTTATGCTGACAGGGACGTTTGGAAACCAGAGCCATGCCAAATCTGCGTGTGCGACTCGGGATCTGTTCTCTGCGATGACATCATCTGTGATGATCAGGAGCTGGACTGCCCCAACCCAGAGATCCCTTTTGGGGAGTGCTGCCCAGTTTGCCCACAAACAACAACACCACCTCCAAGAGTAAGTTTATTCTCACTGTTGTTTCTTTGGTCTCACTGCCTTCTTAATGCACATCAACCTCAAATCATTTTGGCTTAGATATTCTTAAATGCTTTTCTTTTCAATGCCACTTTCTGAATTTAGGCAAATACGTAGGATGGACAATGCAGCTGATAATATTAAGTCTTCCAACTCAGTTTTGTGTAGACAACAGGCACCAAAATAGTAGAAAGGGACAGAGGGCAGCAAATAGGCATTACATTTTTCATTTTATGAAAAAGCATAGGAATAAAGCAAACACCTTATTTTTGACTTAATACTCAATCCATATCGATGAAAATAATGCCAACACAGCGTCAAAGAAAATTAGAGAACTTTAATAGCATCTCTGTGTCTTCATTTCTCATCAACTCAATTCTACATCAGCACAGAGTGAATTTCCTTTTGCAGTCTTATTGCTGACTTAATGCCCTGTAAAGGAAAGGTGATTATACTGTACATACCTAATTTATCATCATCTTTTTATGGACACCAACATTATACAAACCAGTTGCAGCAACTTAGCCTCAGGAAAATCAAGAATGTTAGTACATGCCAAGCCCCCTTCCTAAGTCTTTCAGTGAGTGAGCCAGCTATCTGAGCTTTCAGCTTATCTGAACATTTCACCAATGTTAAAGATCCATGAGGTTCTGTCAAAGTACCTAGGCTGCCACATTAAAAATCCTTATCTACAAAATAAGAAAGAGATGTGAGGAAGAGAGAGAAGATGCATTTCTGCAGCTCTACAGCACATCTGTTTACACATGGATTCTCACACACAGATATGTCACACACAGATATGTCACCTAATCTTATTTGCACCTCACTTGCAGTACTCCACTGGTCCCAGGGTCCTCTGAGCTACTTCACTGAACATGTTGAGAGGTGGAAATGAGTGGTATTGAAAAGCATGTTGGAGATTTAAGTACACCTCCCTCTCTTTGTTTAGAGACTCTTAAGTTCTGGAGTTCCTGATAATGAAGAACATGTGAACTCTTCCCCCAGCATCTCTCTTTGATATAGCAGTTCAGTCAGGCCATTGGAAGCTGTCCTGATGACCTTGGATAGTGTATAGCGAAATGCTGTCTTGAAAGATCCAAGATTGTTTCAGCTGAATATTCTTTGCTACTGAAGGTAGCAGCTGAACACAAAAATTGAAAATCCAGTTAGTAACATGTAACTGAATTATTAATTGAAAAATAAATAAATTGCAGCAGTAGATCTGAGAATTTAAAATTAGCTCATCACTTCACATGCTGGTGTGAGAAGGACTCAAGAAAACTGTCACAGCATTCCACAGTGGAATTCTGTCCCCATGGCACTCAATGGCAAAGCTGTACTGAATTCATTAGTGCCATGCTCTTGCCTCTAGGGGAGGTGTAATTCTATAAATTATCCAAGCAATAGTAGCTTGACTGACCAGAAACCCTATTGACTGACCAAAAACCCTACATCTTTTAAATATCCTGAATAAGCATTAATGGAATTCATGTGAGAAAACTATATCAAATGTTTAAGCATTTTGCTCTTCTTAATGTGTGCACATTTTTTGATTCTGTTTTTTTATTTAATTACCTTTCCTTTTTTTTTTTTTTTTTTTTGTAGACTCCTGGAGTAGTCAGCCGAGGCCCCAAGGGAGATCCTGTAAGTGCAGTTTGTTTGGGTTTTTTTCCCAAGGAAACCAACAAAATCAAGACCCCATTCCTCTAGTGCTATATATCCCATTCAAGCTGCCAGGATATCCTGCATTCATTGATGTCTGAACTGTCTGCAGCAGGACTGTATCATATAGTTATTTTGAAGTGGAGCTTTAGCTTCAACAACACTCTCAAAAATTTAAACTGAAAGAACAGAGTTTAGTCCAAACTGTATTACATTTGTTATATTTTGTTGTATTTCTTTAAAGAAGGAGGAAAAAACATCTTTAAGTCTCTACTAGCAGTAATAATTTCAGATTCAGGAACTGAACTGCTAAATATTTCTGATGAGTTTGATTATGTATCAGTTGTAATTAGGTTCCATTAACCAAGTGTTTCCATGTGTGAATTTTGTCTGTCTTTCCTGAATGTTTGGTTGTGGCCTTGTTTAGGAGAGCTTTCCCACCACGACACACAGCCTTTGCTATGAATGGAAAGGTTTGTCCCTCCATGTCCGTGCAGCTGGAGGCGAGCAACGACATCTGTATCTGCTGTGTTTGTGTCTTTGCAGGGTTCTCCTGGAGTTCCAGGCAGAAATGGTCCCCCTGGCCCACCAGGACAGCCAGGGAGCCCTGGAGCTCCTGGGCCTCCAGGAATCTGCCAGTCGTGTCCCAGTATAAGTGGAGGTGTAAGTCACTGTTATGTTCAGCTTCTCCCTTGGTGCTCATAGCCATGCAAAGTAATGCTGTAGGCACCTGTCCCCTGCACCTGCCCAGGTGCTTTGCTTTTGGTGGCATCCATCCCATTTGTGCCTTTGGGAAACAGAGGTGGGTGGTACGTGGGGTTTTGCTGTTGTTTTGAGGGTTTGTCCATAAAATTTCTTTGAAGTGCAATTAAATATATTCCTTACCTTACCTTTTAAAACTTTTGGGGGCTGATCTGCTGAAGACTTTGGTAACTCAGAAATAATCTGATCAGAAAGAGTCTGATGGAGAATTTCCCCATAAGCTTAATAGTTAGGGAAGTCTCCTATTTTCCTATATTTCATCAGTTCATGTTTAATAACAGAACATTCCAACAAGACTAGACTGAAGCACTGCTCCTCTGCTGGCAGGGAGGTGCCATGCAAGTGTTATTTGTCATGGTGCCTCTTTATTTCTGGCTCACTGGATGCTGAAGTCACTTCAGAAGAGCTGGGCACACCAGCAAGAGAGCTGATTGTAACTGAAGTGAATCAGCCCTGAGCCCCAGGCAGTGCTTTGTTACAGGGTGGCACTGTCATCCATGCAGGCCACCAAGCCCAGGGTTACAAGATGGGACTTCTTTAGCACAAAGCTGATAAATAGTGCATGTTAAAATCATTTGAGTACACTGATTATAACTTCTACATATGCTTCCCACTCCCAGGTAAGCCAGAAGGTGAGGCAAGATGTCTCATTTTTATTTAATCCTGAAAGGGATTGCCTCTGCAGGACTGAGCTGTGGATCAGTTTACCAGTCCCAGTGGACACCAGTGACACTGGTTTGGGGTTTGAGAGGCAAACACAGGAGAGGAAAACAGGCTGAATTAGTCCTCCATTCCAACCCTGTATCAAAGATGTGCTGTTGGATCCTGACCTGGTTGGTGCAGGAGCTGGATCCACAGTGCTTTGGGGGAACAGGCAGAACACTACATGTGTTCAACCCTTCCTGCTCAACCACCTGTGGGCCAATAATGCATCACTGCACTAATGCCATATGATTTGACTGCCTGCTCATGTGAAATGAGTCATTCATTAGGCACAGGTAAAAGAAATCAGGAAAATTATAATGATAATAATAAACAGCTGTGCTCTTTGGAGCAACAACAAATATTTCATCAACATCCTTGAGTGACAACTAAGTCCAACAGAAAAGAGACAGAGAAACTGGGGAAAGGAGCTAAGAAGGAGTCAAACCAGAGTAAAAGGAGAGAGAAAGGTAATTTTGTGGTTCAGCTAAGGACAAGCTGTCAAGAAGAAAAATGAATGTGCCCAGCATGGGAAGCTAATGTCACCATGACCTCAGAAAGAAGACACTCTCTGGGATTCTCTTATGTAAATATATGGCAGCTATAGGTCAAGCTAGTACTTCTCAGCAGACACAAATGAGTTATTTTCATGCATTTACTGTACCACTATAAAAAATACTTGAATTGTAGCAATCACATATTTTTCTTTTTTTTTCTTTTTTCTTTTTTTTTCCTCTTTCTTTTTTTCTCTATTTCTTTTACAGAGTTTTTCTCCACAGTATGACTCCTATGATGTGAAGGCTGGTGGAGCTGGTATCGGGTACCCACAACCCATTGTAAGATGATAGAGCTTTTTTTTGTGTCCTTTCTTCTTTTTAAAGAGCACATTTTCTGCTCATAGATTATACCTTGGATGTGTATGTATCCTGATTTTAATCTAACAATGTAAGTTTTCATTCAATTATTGCCTGCAAGTTGAATTTGATGTAAGGTACCAGTTGTTCCAGATAATCTATAGCTACTTTCTACAACAGTGTTGTTCAACAACACTGTTGTAGAAAGTAGCTATAGATTATCTGGATTTTTTATTTTCCACTTTCTTTCTTCAGTTTCTTACCTTCCTTTTCCTGATCTCTGTCTGTGATTCACATTCTTACACTACCTAAATATTTTTCCTTTTCTGTCTCATGTACATTCCTTGTTTATCTACTTGATATTCTTCCACTAATTTCTTTCCTTCCTTCCAACAATTTTTACCTCTTCCACTGCCTTTAATCTTCCTTCACCCACTCAGTATCATTTGTCTTTACTGAGTATGATATTTCACATGCTAACTTTTCTACAATTCAAACTTGCCTGATAACAAGTGAGTAAACCCTTCTTATAAACTTTGTTCATCCCAAAACTCAAAATATTTTCACTTTTTCTTTTTACAATCACCATTTTTTTACCCACAGCTACCCAGACTGTGTTCTAAGGATGCTGTATCTACCTGCTAGACCTAGTCTAAGATTTTCAGGTTTTTAAGTGAGAAAAAGCATGGACTGCCTCTAAGAGCTGTACCTGAGCTATGTTTCATGTGTAATATAAATCTGAATGTTGCAACTGATTATTCTCCTTTTAGGCACTGGGATTTAGAGATAACATGAAGTGTTCTTGATTCAGGCAATCTGCTACAGAGAGGGTGTGGTGAATTGCTGCTACTGGAAATTGGCTGTGCTTCATTAGGCGTAATCACTATTTTCAACCCAATTCTGCATAACATGGTTTGGGTATCACATGTTGCAGAATTGTAAGGCAGTTCCAAGAAAATTGAGGGAGGAGAGGAGAGGAATTCCACTCGATCATCTTGTGAAATTAGGTTCACTAATTATAACAGCTCTTTTTCCTGAACTAAAGTCATTATTTTCTCACATTTATTTTAATTTATTTCTACCTCCCTCATTTGCTAATATGATCATCCATGCATTTTTCTTCAACCATCCATTTTTGTCCTTGTTTATTCATTTATTCATATTCACTCCTCACAGTTTTCACCCACAGCTGTCATGCCATCCACATTCTGCTACTTGATGGCTTAATATGGGACTTGCTGAACCAGGCAGATAACAGAGGCTCCTTCAGTTAACAATTATTGTTAACTCGTCTCTATTTTGGCTTTTTTCCTGGAAGTGACTAGTAATTTCTTGTGCTCTGACTCCTGGACTTAGGTTAAAAAAAAAAACCAAACTACTTTATTGAGCACCCTAGAACATCTTCAGGGTTGTCTGTATATTTTCAGGTCATAAAGGCTTTTATATTGTATCATAGCATACATGACCTCAAAGCAAGTACCAGCAGTTACAGGCAGATGTGGCTGAAATCACTAAAGCTAAATAACGTTTATAATTTTCATTACATAGACTAATTTATTATTTTATAAATTTATCAATTTTAATTTAAATACTCCTAATGAATAAATATCCAAAATGAAATAATTTGGAATACTAGCAAAACAATAATATATGGTAGCAACGTTGGCTGTGTGTGGTTACCATGCCTGGTATTTCCTCAGTCACACATCCCTCTATTGCTGCATTCATTCCCATGGCTTTGCACCACTTGTAGACTGGTTTTGTGTTTTACATCACAGTTTCTCTTCACTTGCCCATGGTACCTCCACATATTGTCCTTGTCTCTTTCCACCAGTGCACATTCTTTAACTGGAGCATGCTCATCTGTTCAAAATCTGGAAATTCTAGCAGCAAGCACACCTGTAACTATCAGTTTATCTCCTCAGTGTGTAACTTGAAAAAGATTATATCTCATTTGTTTATAGCCATATGTCTTATTGATTGATTGCTGTTGATGGCTTTAATTCTGGTTGGATATATAGCTACTTTATACCAAATGAGTTCTAACAATTGACAGGGACTGCTCATTGTATTCACATCAAAGGCAGCTACATTTCCCAAACCCTCACAACTCTGCCTCTTGCTGTACTTCTCTCCTAGAAAATAGCAAATATTAACATGGCACACTTTTTTAGACAAAAGACAACTGTGAACTAATATTACTTATTTTTGTAGTATAGTAAGGTACTGTCTTGCATATGCCAGTATAGTACAGCAATACTGATAATCTTGTATTATGAAAATTAGGTTCATGAAATGACATGAAATACATGACCTTTTCTGACACCATATGTCAAAATCCTGTGAAATACATTCCATGCAATATTAACCATGGAATATTCTGCCAGTACTGAAGCACACAGTGATCCTCATATCATCCATATATGTGGTTATTTTGGCTGTAGGAAACACATGAAGAGTTTAATTTAATAAAAGCTTTCTTTTAAAGAACGCCCTATAGCTGCAGTAGACCACTGTGCTAACTTATAAATGTTTTCTGTTTTGCAGTATCAAATGCTTCTGTGGTTGTTGCTACAAGAAGTAGAAATATTGAGGTTTGATTAGTTCAGACCTCATTTCTTTCTCATGGCTTCATACTGTTAAAGCTCAGAAAATATTTCACTGATGGAAGTGTTTGCCTTACTGACTACAACAAAAGTATGGCCTTAATTCAGTGTATCCCTAGGTCACGATGAGTCTCTAGTGTTGGCTAATTAAGCTCAGTTACATGGCAGAGAAGCTGACACTCATTTTCTCTGTCTAACAGAAATTCAGTTCTATTTTCCATTCTTCCCCTTCAGGCAGCTGAAAAGGAGAGTTCTGAGCATCCCTCTGGGGTCTAGAGAAGGGCAGTGGTGTCTCAAAAATTAAAAGTTGCAGCTCTGAAAACTCCTTGGGAGTATGTTAGCCAAGCTTGCAAGGAGCAACCCAGTGAAGCCTTTTCTGAATGGACAACTAGACAATAAATTTCTTCAGCACTGTGTGAATATACTGCTGCTTCCTTTTTACTGCACCAAGTGCAGGTCACCGAGGATTTTTCTCTGAATTATGTAAAACTTTATTTCACAGTTATTGATGGCTATTGCAACTATATTAAGTTCCATAGCTATATTACATTAATGTAACTACTGTTTTTTAATCTATGCCGTAGAGTGGCTTTCCAGGACCTCCTGGCCCCAGTGGCCCCCCTGGCCCACCTGGACATGCAGGTCCCCCTGTAAGTAACATTTATCTTCTTGTAATCACCTTGTATTCTTTTATATGAGCTCCTCCTTTTCTCTGTCATAAATATTAAGCACCTTTCCAACTAATAAATCTGGATACTATGCTGAAGAGTTTTATGCATAAACGTCATTTTGGGCTGTACCATCACCAAGACTCAAGAGCTGAGGTGAATATACTGTGCTCGCTTAAATCCTTGTGTACCCCTTGAGATTTCTGCAAGTCCATGGGTTGTCATGGTTAACATTATTTGAAGTCATGCCACTGCCTGACATCCTGCCGACATTCCCAAATGTCTATACATGCAAAATATTAACAGGAGGTAAAGGAATAGGGGATACACATTCAGTGAACACACCAAGGGTCTGAGTTTTTCAACAACCATCTCCTTTTGGAGGAGCAGATTAATTCTGTTTTCAAGGAGGCGTGTTCTACCTCTTTCTGATAATTTCACCTTTGGTCATCTGTTGACTGATCTGACTACAGTTTTCCTTACAATTATGGGAAATTATATAGAATATATAATTATATAAAATATAACTGCACCGTGGAATGGTGCATGTAGCTGTTCACATCTTGACTGAGTTTTTTGCTGCATTCCAGGGCTCTGCTGGATACCAGGGCTCCCCTGGAGAACCAGGACAACCTGGCCCTCCCGTATGTACCCACTCAGTATCTCTGTGCATGTTAAAGACATGAATCTGTGTCACCAATGCAGTGTGTGGAAATTTTGCAGTTTATCCTAGTTGTTTATTATGATGCATGTCAAATGTACAAGTATTTGTTATGCCTAATGCATTTTTAGCTTGAAGAAGACTTAATATTTGTTATTATTGTGGTTAATATTAATTACTTTTCTACAGGGACCTCCAGGCCCTGTTGGAATGATAGGCCCAGTTGGTCCACCAGGAAAAGATGTAAGTTTACTATTATTCATCCCATTATTAATAAATAGGAAGAAAAAAGTTCATTAAGTTGCAAGACAACAGAGAACAAGAAAAATAAGTTTTCTGGAATCATCTCTTGTAAAGGTTGTCTTGAAGTAGCTTAGAAATTAACTAGAATCTTGTTAAAAGCTGAGTTTATAAATTTTGGCAGTCGTTTTCCAGGAGGCAGTGACAGAGTGAACTATCACCCTGGGAGGATTTGCATGACCACCACTATGTTTGGTGGAAGTTTCACCTGCTTACTCCAGCTCACCTTGTTCTACCTCAACTGGTGCTTTGCCAGTAAGTCAAGCAATAAAAAAAGACTAAACAAAAAATTTATTTTCTTTCAACAGGGAGAACCAGGAAGACCAGGCAGGAATGGAGACCGTGGAATTCCTGGATTACCGGTATGGAAAATCTCCCAGTAACAATTGTATTCTAATCATAGGTTTTGTTTTCCCATATCAAGTTAGTCAAGTGAACATGACACATAATGAAAGTTGGCTTGTGCCCTTCATACAATAAGTACATTATTTATTAATCTTTCTATATTTATGTGTTTAGGGTCACAAAGGACACCCTGGAATGCCTGGGATGCCTGGGATGAAAGGCCAACGAGTAAGTACTGAGTATATTGATTATAGCTCACTCTGTTACTCTCCTTGAATGATGGTGTTGCACAGTTGTGGTCTTTCAGTCATTTCCAAGACTGAATCATAGAATTAAAGTTAATTTCTGCACAATGGCATCTAAACTTCCATAATAAATATTCAATTTTTTTTCTGGTTACCTCAGTTGTAGAGCTCGATCCCTAATACTGAAAAGGGTTCCAACAGTTGACAGCACTCATTATTGAAAATATGCCCCTTTTGAGGGCTTAACATTTGCCAAGAGTATTCAAGTTTTCCAGAATGCAGGAGGAATAAAATTCACAGATATGGTTTTACTTTCCCACAGGGTTTTGATGGAAAAGATGGTGCCAAAGGTGACAGTGGCGCTCCTGGTCCAAAGGTAAAAATCTAGAGTGTCATCTTTCTAAGTAGGTAGAGTAATGACGCCATTATTTGTTGTATAGCTGTGCTTTGCATCTTAAACAATTATAAAAATACAATAAGCATTTAAAAACCACATTTAATTCCTCCATGAAAAGAATACAAATCATTCCGAAGGAGTTAGTCATTCAGAACCACACCATGTCCCGATTTTCCAGCCGTAATAAACATGAGACACCAAAATGAAGGGACAAGTCTTGGTCATCTGACTTTCCTGCATAGTATTTTGAAAGCTGAGTCTTTCTGACTTTTATTTCCTGTTTAATTTTTGATTTGACACTTGTTTACACTTCCCAGAATTCCATTCATGCTCAGGACACCCCGCACCCCATAGAAAGGGATAACAAATTGGACTTTTTTCTGCGTCTCTTCCCCTTGAATAAACCAAAAATGTTCTCACCAAAGTTCATTTTCTTTTCTCTCTGTAACAGGGTGAAACTGGTCTTCCTGGAGTAAATGGAGCACCAGGCCAACCGGTAAATATGTGCATCCTGGAGTGTTTAAATGTTAACTGAGTTGTTCCTCATCCTTTTAATTTTACCACAAGCAGTGGACTATAGTGAGTTACACAAATAAGAGCAATGTCTCTTTGCTCAGCCATCTGATTTTAGAGGCCATTTAACAGATTCATTTTTACTATGTTTTCTAGGGACCAAGAGGTCCAGCTGGAGAAAGAGGAAGACCTGGGAATCCCGGTGGCCCTGTAAGTTTGCAGACATTGCTCTCATCCAGAGGCAGCGCATATTTGGATTCAATATGTTGAGAATTCCCTACTTCCTTAAAGCAGTTGTAATGTAAAGGAGCAAAAAACTATGTAGCATATAGCATAAAAAAATCTCACATGAGAACTTTTCCGTCCCCAATTAAAGATGTAACGCTTCTAACCCACAACATGTTAACTACCTTATTTCCTGTTTTGCTTTTTGAAATGATTACACATTGAGGAAGAGTTTAGTGTTTCAGCATAAGTTCAGGTTTGGCAAAGAGAAGCAGGGAGGAGGAGTAGAAGCAGAGAGTGGCAGGGGACGGTAGAGAGAGGGAAAAAAAGCAATCTCAGAAGTAACTTGTGGTAACCTATAAAATTCCCCTTTGGCAGGTTAGAGAGTACATCCCTCGCTCTGAAGGAACTCTTATTTTATAGCATTCAACACAATCTACAAAGCAGTTTACAGTCAGCCCCTTGTGCAGACACTGCATGACCTGAGCAGAGGGTCTGGTCCAATATGGCTGCAAGACAACAGGGTTTAAGTCATCTGTGTTCTTCAGGTTTTTGGAGTGAAATTTAGTCTTTTATGTGAATCAGAAGTAACTGTTACTTTGAAGTACACATCTCTTGCAATCTTACTTATTCACATAGACAATGTGAATGTAGCTGTTATTTCTTTAAGCAGTTTAATACGAATGTATTTTTACATCTTCCTGTCACAGTGCAAGTCACGTGAAGTGTTGGATATTCCTTCACAAAATATTTAGTTAATTATTACTTTGGAATTTCTCATTTAAGGAATCCTTGGGTTTTGGTCAACTAAGTGGGAAAGAACAGACACAAAAATATGGTCCCAGAGTCATGGACAAGAAAGGATGTGGGTTCTGTGTCCAGGGTAGTGCTCTGTACCCAACACCTCTCTTCTTTCTGTAGGGTGCCCATGGCAAAGACGGATCTCCAGGAGCAGCAGGCCCACCTGTAAGGCAACTTTGACTTTCAGTATTTGTGTTGCTTTAGTCCAATTACTTCTAGCAGATGTTCTGCAGTGCCAGCAAACCCAAAATTGGGGTGCACTTGTTCAAGAATGAGCGTTATATTTATTTGTGTTTCAGTTGTGTATACTTCATTGTGTTGGTTAATGTGCTTAAAGGACAAAGGGCAATAGGAGAGCTTTAACACTGTAAATCAGGAAATGCAAAAATCCAAACCCAGATTATTCTCAGACAACATATAGATGGATGGAATTGCTGCACTACATGAAGATCAAATTTTGAATGATCTTATCAAATAAATTATTCTGATGTCTGGAGTTGGCAAATATTTTTCTTTTCCATCTGCCTAGAAACCTGAGCATGTCCACTTGGGTGTGTAACAGCTGCATTGACTTTTTCTCCTTCTTTTTTTATAATTAGAACAAATTTTGAAAGTTTTTTTATAACTTAATCTCCCTAATGATAGATTTCATATTTTTAAATTTAAAACACAGAAATTCAGCTTAACATGTAAAAGTCAGGGTAACTAAGATGTAGGTGTGATATTTTAGGACTAGCCAAATCTCATCTTTTACCGCATGATTTATATTTGCTAGTTTCCAGGTGTTTCCTTACTCAGAGAAAAATCTCATAATCAGACTCCCTTTTTTAACTTAAGATTAATTCCATATGGCTTTTACTTTTTGCATGAATAGTATTTCTTTCTCTTTTAAGGGTCCCCCAGGTCCCCCTGGAACTGCAGGATTTCCAGGCTCTCCAGGTTTTAAGGTATTCAACTAAAGGCGCATAACTACATGGGATTTGGTCCTTTCTCTAGTTACACAGCTGATGTCACACTACATCATTATTTTATGAGCCCTCCTTTTCCTGGCTGCTATTACACTGTTTGCAAGCCTAGAACAGATGTGCTGTATGCAGCATGAGACAAACCCAATCCCTCATCACTTTCATGAATGCCCACAACAAAACACCACCAAGTGGTAGAAACCATTAATTTAATGCTGATTGCCCTGGAGATTACTAAAATGCCTTCATTTTCTGATTTTACTGGGGTTTTTTTTCCATAGGGTGAAGCTGGTCCTCCTGGTCCTGCTGGTGTTAGTGGTAGTCCTGGAGAGAGGGGAGAACCTGGTCCTCAGGGAAATGCTGGGCCACCTGGGCCTCAGGTACATCAATAGCACTTGGGACCTGAGAGGTGCTGTGCCACCTGCTCTTCACAGAGCCCTTTCTTCTGGTCCTGGGTTAGCTGAATTGGTTACTCTGTTAAATTTATTTTTCCAGGGCCCTCCTGGAAGAGCTGGAAGCCCTGGCAACAAGGGTGAAATGGTGAGTACTTTCCACATGTCTGCCATTGCTGCACTCTGTTGGTGAGGGTCACTGTTTGGACTGGGTAGAGTCCACCAATGGCACTCTCTCTTCATCTCTGTCTGTTGTTCTCTCTCTGCAGGGACCTTCTGGTATTCCCGGTGCTCCTGGTCTGCCAGGAGGCCGTGGTCTTCCAGGTCCTCCAGGTGCAAGTGGAAACCCTGGGGCAAAAGGCAGTCCGGTGAGTTACTGATGGTATTTACACTGCTTGTACCAACAAATATGGTGGAAGTAAGCCTGATACCATTAAAAAAACCCCATTGATCTTCTCCTATTTACTTGAAATAGTCTAATAAATTATTTTAATATGAAAATAGGAAATTATTTTTATAAATATATAACATATTTTGTTTCATACATATAGGTGTTGCTATATATAAAGATTATACGTAAATATGGTGATAATACCTAACTGATTTCCTAAATTATCTACCAATTCAGATACAACAAAGATACTGCTTGTGTAAATTGGCTACATCAAAAAAATCCACATTTTACAGTCTTATTTTCACTTGTTTTAATTCCCAAGGGCTGAGTCCACAGTCTGCTAAACACCATGAGTTGTATTTGGTCTTTCATTGACACTTACCCCAGCAGGCCCTTTGCTTACAGCCTTACACCACATGTAGCTCTTTGTCAGGGACTTTCAACAAAAGACTCAATGATGTCTGAAATAGCTCAGGAACAGACATAAGATTTTACTCAATGGTGTTTAAGATTGTATCGCTTCTTTCCTTTATTGCATTTTTAAGGAGTCCCATGGCTTTCACTTACAGGTTCGGACAATGCATGCTGATTCCGTTGCAGAATGATAAATAAAAAAAGAAAGAGTTAATAATTTGAAATATAATGTCTACTTCCTAGTATTTCAGTGTGTCTAGTAGCTCTAGAAAGATGCCCAGCTACAACCCATAATTTTAATGGGATTTTCTACTTTTTAGGGAGACCCTGGTAAGGATGGTGCAAAAGGAGATCCAGGCCCAAAAGGCGAGCGCGTAAGTGATTTCAAAATGTGTCCAGAGACTTCTTTCAAGGAAGCCTGAACCCTGAATCTTTCCCCATACAAAATCTGTTTGGTTTTTTGGAGACTTTCAACTCCCTGATGGGCTTGGTTTCTGTTGCTGCCAGGGTGAAAACGGCACCCCAGGTGCTCCTGGGCCTCCTGGTGAGGAAGGGAAGAGAGGCGCAAATGGAGAACCTGGGCAGAACGGAGTACCTGGTGCCCCTGGAGAAAGGGTGAGCTATGGTACATGACCTTTTGAGCCAAGACAGACACAGAAAATTCTGAAGTTCAGAACACTTCCAGGAGAAATTTGGCTCCATGTATCTTCTCAGAAAATTCCAAATGTGAACTGGGTTGCAAAACTGGGGAGAATTCTTATCTAGTTTCTCCTCTGAATCGCAGCTCTTGGATCTATCTCAGCTGGAAAAAAATAGTTTAGAAGACAACCCAGTTGCTATTACCTGTGTCATACTGCCTGTGATCCATAATTTGTTTTTTATCTGGCAGGGCTCCCCTGGCTTCCGTGGCATGCCCGGTAGCAATGGACTTCCAGGCGAAAAGGTACAAATCTTCCTCCAAAGGAGTCCTCCAAACTTTTGGAGAATCCATGTGACTTTGGATGGACAATTTCAGATTCAAAGCTGATTCCCTGGCTGTGGATCTCCACATCTCTTTCCAGGGTCCGGCAGGTGAGCGTGGCAGCCCAGGCCCCCCTGGCCCCAGCGGACCTGCAGGAGAGCGTGGACAAGACGGAGGCCCAGGTCTTCCTGGAATGAGAGTAAGACAGGACATCTCTGAGGAAATGGGATAAACTCTGTTGAGATGGCTCATCTGAGCTGATGTGGTAGAGGAGTCCAACCAGAAATCCTTTCTATGAGTTCCTTTAGGCAGCAGTAGCATCCATTCATGGTGGGACAGGTAATGGAGCAGAGTCACAGGGCATTCCCAGGACACTGCCACCACAGAGTCAGGAGGCTTTGGGAGGCTCCCAGAGCATGCCAGGCCCTGCCATGAGAAATGCCTTTAATATGAGTCAGCATTGGGTGATTTTCTGCATTTCTTTACATTTCAGCAAATTCTAACATTAGGTATTACAGGATTTTATTTAAATATGTTTCTATTTCAGTTATTACGTAAATAGACTTAATTAAATTAGAAATTAAGTATTTCAATATACATGAGTATTACATTTTTTGCTTATTTTTAATTAGTGCAAACAAGCTGTTGGTCACTTTTCTACAGTACATATCAGTAAGATTTCAGAGGTGGCCTATTGTGCAGACAACATCTAAGTGTACATGGAACAACATTCTACGAGCTGTACTAATAATTAACAACTCCTAACAACAAATAGATTGACATTCACAAGCCCATCTACAGGCCTCCAGGAGCTAAACAAGATTTTATTGGCAAGGAAAATGAACTATTTAAAATACAACAAAAATAATATTTAGAAATTTAAACAAGTTAATTAAAAAGTGTTGCACATTGTGTTGCTTTCAGGTAGAGGTGTGTAGTCAGAATTGTTTCTTTTTTTTTCCATCTAAATATGGTTTTCTTCCAACATAATGAAAGAAATTTTTTTTTGTGTTAGTTGATTAATGTCTGGTGTCTTGCTTACATACAAGTCTCAGAAAAAAAACAATAAACCCATAATGGCAGAATTTGTTTGCTTTCTCCAATTTTCACCCTTCATGGGCTGAGGGAAATGGGAAGATCTTTATTAAAGAGGATGGTAACAAGCAATAGTTTCAATATTGAATTGAGACTTCATAATGTGCACTTTAAACTGAAGTATAACACTTTTTATTTTCCTTCAATTTGCAGGGCTTGCCCGGAATTCCAGGAAGCCCTGGAAGCGATGGGAAGCCTGGCCCTCCCGTACGTACATTGTGCAAATATTTTATCCCAGTCCTCCTGCTGACCCAACCCTACCCTAATCCCACAGCATCCACATGACAGGTTGTTATCACAGCCAGATTTATTCCCTCCTCTCTGTTTGCTTTAACTACCAGAGCCCTTCTTATGCTGCATCATTGTAAGAGCAGCCTGCAAACTCTGTCATTTGGTGCTGTGTAAAATACAGAGTAGATGGGCCACAGTTGCAGTACAGAACACATAATGAGTTTTGAACAGTGTCTCCCCTTCACTCAATGTTGAATGAGTCCAGGGAATTGCTTTATTTCACCCCAAAGATGCCAGATCTTCCTTTCTTTTTGCTTATTCCAGGGCAATCAGGGTGAATCTGGACGCTCTGGCCCACCTGGCCCTCCAGGCCCCCGTGGCCAGCCTGGTGTGATGGGTTTCCCTGGTCCTAAGGGCAATGAGGTGAGTGGGATTTCTCCTCTTCTGTGCTGATGCTTGATGAGTCAAATGTCAAACTAAATTGCTCCACAGTGGGGCTAGCTCATGCTGCTGCTTTAGACAATTGTCCACTGACCAGAAACAAGTATTTCAAATGTAGTCTTTCTTTTTTGTAAGGGTGCACCAGGCAAGAATGGAGAAAGAGGCCCTGGTGGACCCCCTGGACCACCTGTAAGTTTTGCTAATATTTTGTTTAATAATGACGCCGTATTAATAATAACTTGATGAGTCTTACAAAAGTGGTATCACTTTCTAACCATAGCCTAATTTTGTCTTTGAATAGGGTCTTGCTGGGAAGAATGGTGATGTTGGCCTTCCAGGTCCTCCAGGACCTACTGTAAGTGTGGTGGGCCCATCTGAGGCAATGACTGGGGGTCTGGCAGCTACAGATAGAAACTGGGAATTTAGCAGAAGCAAAATATTTTTAATGATATAAATAAATCTCCTTTATGAAGACAAATAAAAGAGCTCTTCTTTGCCATTGTTTTAATGAACAAATATTCAAAACTTTGGTGGGAGAAGCTTGAGTCAGGTGTACTTGGTAACTTGGTATAGATTGAAATGAAA
This sequence comes from Zonotrichia leucophrys gambelii, assembly GCF_028769735.1. Taxonomy (NCBI): domain Eukaryota; kingdom Metazoa; phylum Chordata; class Aves; order Passeriformes; family Passerellidae; genus Zonotrichia; species Zonotrichia leucophrys. The sequence goes on from NC_088177.1 coordinate 14,923,530, forward strand.
AGTCAATTTAGAGGTCTTGGTGTTTTCTAGCAGAAATGTATTGTTGCTCCCTTTAATGTTTATGGCATTTCAAACTCCTGTCAAATTAAAATGTGTCTGCTGAATCACATCTAAGAATTGAAGTGAAAAGAGCAAATACCACAACACCAACACACATTGGTTTTTGAGCTTGTGCAATGTCATCATCAGGTGTAGATTAGAGGTGGTGAGGAGATGCTTATATATTAAAGTGTTCTCAGGCAAGTTCATGGATTTTCTTCCTCATTTGTTTGATTTTAGGGTGCTTCTGGAGAGAGAGGAGAACCAGGACCAGCAGGCCCACCTGGCCTCCAGGTACTGTGTGTTCATTGTTTTCTGATTCTTTTTAATAGAGTAACACACATAAAATTAAATATATATATATAGGCATGTGAACATTTATATTGGAGCGCCAGATGTCACCATGTTTTGAATATAATAAAATATAACAGATCAACCACTTTACAAAAGTTACAAGGAATGAGTTGGCCACACTTCTTTGTGTTAAAAGCAAAAATCTGAAGATGGAAAAGGCATAACTTATCTGTGTACCATGGATAATGCTGTTCTTTCATATAGGGATTGCCTGGTGGACCAGGACCAGCTGGAGAGAATGGAAAGCCTGGAGAACCAGTAAGTAGTAAATTCCTTTTTTTTTTTTTTTAATAAATAAAAATTAATGAAAAGTTCTTGCTAAATTATGGTTTTAAATTCAGACAGCTCTCAGCTCTCCTCAGAGCAGCAAAGTCTGATTTGGGGATAATAGAGGAGTGCCAACATAGTGCCAACCACAGTGCAGATGTACTAAGTAAAGTTCATGGCTAACTTACATTTATTTTCTCATAACCAGGGGCCAAAGGGTGATATTGGAGGACCTGGATTCCCAGGCCCTAAGGTAAATAATAAAGCAAATTTTGTAATGACATAAATTAATTAACAAAATATGAGCCTGAGAACAAAGAATAACTAATTTTTTTATCACAGGGTGAAAATGGTATCCCAGGAGAACGTGGTGCACAAGGTCCTCCAGGACCTCCTGGAACAAGAGGTGGACCAGGTCCTGCTGGCACAGAAGGTGCCAAGGTACCCACAGAATGTTTCCTTTTCTGCTATTCTGCTACCATTTGGGTTAATTCTGTTTTTTCTAATTATTTTTTGTTATTCCTTAGGGCCCTCCTGGCCCACCTGGTCCCGCTGGAGGCACAGGACCGCCTGGCTTACAGGGAATGCCAGGAGAAAGAGGAGCTTCTGGAAGCCCTGGACCAAAAGGGGAGAGGGTAACACACACACACTTTTGATTTTATGCTGATTTAATGTTAGTGTCCCACAAGGCACTGGGTTTGTCCATGTCTTCACTTCGGCCTGATTTCAGAGGTGCAGACTCTGTAGCAGCACTGTTGATTTAGCAATGGGATGTGGGTTCTAGATATTAAAAAATATGGGATTTCTCCCTCAGTTCAATCCATGCTAGATACTTTGCTGCACTGGGTGTCTTGGGGGATGGGTACATCAAAACAGTTCTAATGAATCTAATTAATGATGAGAATAGTTCATACCATGGAAAGACAATTTGGCCTGGCTTGATTTTGAATCAATTTGGGTTTTTTTCCTTATCAAAGAATGTAGTATCTGATGCTGAATACTGGGCAAAATATCATCCCCAGTTTCATTAAGAAAACCTGGCTACTGAGAGACCCTCGGTATGAGATCCTCCCCCCAATTCAGGTTCACCTACTCATGCTTCCTTTTTGCTCATGGTTTTTATGTCTTAAAATTCCTAGGGAGAACCTGGTGGTAAAGGTGCTGATGGCCTTCCTGGTGCAAGAGGAGAGAGAGTGAGTATTTAAACATCCAACAGTTTATCCATCAGCTTTACACAGCCAGCTCTTAGAACAGGAGTAACCTCACACTGAATAATGCTGTCTAGGACAGCTACAGTTGTTATCTCATTGTGCTTCACTCCAGCAGTGCAAAAAGTGGGTTTGTAAACTAAATTAGGCCTAATACTGGTTTGTGTGATTACCTCTCCTTGCGTAAATGTAATGGAAATTTTTGGAGAAAGATTGTAGTTGACTGGGACAATGTTTTAGAGGGAAAGAAATCATGTTTTAGAGGGAAAGAGAAAATCTACCTGACTGATGTTATAATGAATCACAAAAAGACATCGGTAGTGAATATTGTCATACAGAATATTCCTACAGGTTACTAAATATGATATATGTATACATCTATATAGCAAATACACATAAAATGGGCACTTGAAATATATACGTCTATCAAGTCACCACCTGCAGGCAGAATATACATGAAAGTAATGAGGGATGACAAATGTACAAATGCAGCTTGGTTGAGTTGGAGGAAATATAAAATATTTATTTATGACCATAAGGTACAGATTAAATTTTCAAGCAAGAAATAATTCAGGGAGCTAGCCAGGAGATGCTGAAGAAATGTGCATCAACTATCTAACTGAAAATTAGGGCAACAGGTCACTTTTATTGTAGATCAGTGAAAGGGAACTATTAATTTCAGGTGGTTTTGGATTAGGTTTGGATGGTGGGGAAAAGAAAGAAATCACTCAGTTGGAGATCTCTCACACTGCAAAGTGGTGTGATTTCAGAGCATCACTCCAAAACATGGTGTGCAAATGCACTTTGGCACTGTAACTTGCTTCATTTAAGTGTCTTTGGCAACCTGTTTGTGCTGAAACACAAACACTATCAAAACAGAAGAGTTAACACTGTCATATTTTGATACAAAATACATAATTTTCTCATTTTCCAATTGTTTAGGGCAATGTAGGTCCCATTGGCCCCCCTGGTCCTGCCGGCCCACCTGGAGATAAGGTAAAGCACGCTCACAAAGGGGTTTGGACTGTAAGGAGTCCTGGGGTGGCTGTCTCAGGGGAGAAGACAAACACCCCGTGACCATCCTTGTTCCCTGCAGGGAGAGACTGGCCCAGCAGGTGCCCCTGGCCCGATGGGGTCACGTGGAGGTCCTGTAAGTGACAAAACCTTTCTTTTCTTCCTGTATAACCTCACCATGCCTCCTCTTGCCTGCTGTGGATATCAGTGCTGCACCCTATCAGCAATATACATGGCTCGGGTTGTAAATAAACCAAGCGCATTCAGCTCCTGTTGACTCTTGGGATTAAAAGTACCAAAGGCTTCAGAAAATCAGGGCTTTTAACATTGCAAAGGGGTCAGAGGGCTGTGATGACAGGGCAAGGCAGGAGTGTGAGCAACAGTCATGTCCATCTTGATTTAAAGTTAAGTAAACTTTCGAAAAGACTCCTTTTTTGTATTTCTATTTTTTATATTTACACTCTGGGATCTCAGTTGAACACCATGGATTGTGCTCAGGGTTCATACAGGTGTAGCTGAGTTAAGTTTACTCCATTTTAGACAATTATCAGTTAATTCCAGAACAGCTCTGTTTAGTTCTTTGGAGCAAAAGTTGTTTTGGATCAGATGTGTGGGGTTTTTCTCCAAAGGCTGGTAAGACAAAGAAACTTTAGCATCCTTAACAGCAGCATTCTCTAACGTTTAAAGTGAAGTTTACCTTTCTAACATCTTCCATTGCTGACATGTGGTTTTCTACAGGGTGAACGAGGAGAACAAGGTCTTCCTGGGCCTGCTGGCTTCCCTGGAGCCCCAGTAAGTGTCTGCACTGCTCTTCGTGCACTGCTCAGGCACACATAGGACAACATGGCTTTGTCCTTCCCCTCCTGCACTGGGGCAGTAGAGTTCAACTGCATTCACACAATTTAATAGTTAAATTCCCTTCAGATGAGTACCTGGACAGCATTTCTTGTCACAGTATCATCTGCTTTTTTAGTGGTAATATAGCACTATAATTTTTCTACAGGGCCAAAATGGGGAGCCTGGTGGCAAAGGAGAAAGAGGCCCCCCTGGTCTGAGAGGAGAGGCCGGACCCCCTGGAGCAGCTGGTCCACAGGGCGGCCCTGGTGCCCCAGTAAGTGTTGGCTGTTCCTTGTAGCTGTGGAGAGGTTTCTTCAGCCCTCCCTCAGCCTCAGTGGGCCCAAGTGCAAGGAGATGAACTGCCTGAAACTTACTGTCACTTGCTATAATTTCAATCTCTATAAAATCCTTTGCTTTATCTACTTCCTTCCATGTAGGGTCCACCTGGTCCCCAAGGAATAAAAGGAGACCGTGGATCTCCTGGCGGGCCTGTGAGTATCTCTCCTACTTAGTCACTGCTAAATGCCTCTATCTATTACAAAAAATGTTACCTAAATGAAAAATAAGAACTTCAATTACTATAGTATTTACAGTGCAAGAATATTTAAAGTGTTCTAGAAGGAGTAATTAAAGTAGAAGTCTATAGTGATCTGGATTACCTCAATTTTAATATAAGGTGCCAAAATAGCTTTTGACACAATGACCCAAAGCTCTGCAATGGCTTATCTCAACAGTTATTAAATTTACTTGCCATCTTTGCCAACTATCTCAAATCCCATTAACTCAAGTTTGAGGAGAGTCTGTGACCTCCTCTTACAAAAAAAAAATTGACTTTTGGTTCCGTGTCAGGGCATTTAATTCAGGTTTCAAACAAAACATGACTATAATTTAAACACAGCAGGTATGTAAAAATCAATTTTTTCCTGTTTTTCCAGTTCTCAGAAAATACCAACTAAAAGTATTGATCTCCTCTAGGGTGCTGCTGGTTTCCCTGGTGCCCGTGGTCTACCTGGTCCCCCTGGTAACAATGTAAGTTGGTTTATCCCCTTATTCTTTTAGTCCTACTTTGTGGATACATTTAGACATATATTAATATATTATGAAAAAACATTCTGAACATGATATTTGTACTTCAGAAAAAAAATCTGCACAAAAGAGTTTATCCTCCTTATGGTATAGAATAGAAAGCAGGATTTTAATTAAGGTACCATTAGAGCCAATGCAATTCTTTCCATTCGTTGGCTCAGCTAAGACCATAATGAAAGCCATTTCATTCTGTACATGTCCAAGACACCATATTAAAGGCATATGGCAGGAGTGATTCAAGAAAGCAGAAGGGCCTGCGGCCTATTTCCAGTTTCTGTGGTAGAGCCATGAGTAAGGAATGTGTACCCTGTGTAGGATGCATTACAGGCACTGGGCATCCAAAATGTGCAGGTGTATGTCCAGACAGCAGGGATAAAAAATGCCAGCTGTGAAAGGGATACATAAAAGGATTCTCTTAAAACACCAGATCAGATTTGGGTGCACAGGGCTGGACCCCAAATCTGGCCTTCAGCCAGACTCAGGTCTGGCTGGCTTTCATGAGACCAATGCCAGTGCATGTGTGCAGCTCACGCTTTCCTTCTTAAAACTCCTTACAGGGTAGTCCAGGTCCCCCTGGTAACGCAGGCCCTGCAGGCAAGGATGGGCCTCCTGGACCCCCCGGTAGTTCTGGTGCTCCTGGAGGTCCAGGACCTGCTGGAATCAGAGGTGAGCCCGGCGCACCAGGAGAAAAAGGGCCCCCAGGAGCCCGAGGAGAAAGGGTAAGTGTCCCTTCAGCCAGGAGACAGGGATTATATCTGTCCAGAACAAGCAGCCACCTATGGAATGTTGAAGGTGCTCCCACTGACTGCAGTGAACTTTTCTCAAACAGGGGGCTCCAGGTGAGCCAGGTCCTCAAGGCATCGTTGGTGGCCGAGGGAACACGGGTCTGCCGGGCCTGCGTGGCCCCAGCGGCCCACCCGGGATGGCAGGGGCCAAGGTGAGAGCCCTCCACTGCACCTGCAGCCTCAACCCAACACAACCCCAACCCTGCTGCTTAAATTAGCATAGAGAGGCAAAAAGTGCTAAAAATAGCTTAGGGACACAAAAAGTAAGGAATGTATTGGAGGTGTGGGGGGGTTGAATGCTTTCTAGTCCAGAGATGAGTGAATTTACAGTTCTGTTTACATTCATAAGATCAGGCTTTTAAATGGCTGGTATCTGGCTGCTGTGGGATGCAAGGCTGTCTTTCAGATTATATTATATATATGATATATCTAGGAGTATATTACCCACTCCACACACTTTGGGAGGATCATGAGGAGGAGGAAGCTGTAACCTCTCCTGGGTTCAAGATCCAAGTCATAGTCTCACCTACCACTGGTTCTTTACCCTTGCTTAATTCTCAATATGTTTCTTGCTTAAATATTATGACTCAAATAGAAAAGTACCCTCATCTCCCTTCAGAAAAGGTAGAGTGAGGCTTGATTTGTATTTTATCACTAATATAGGGATAGACCAGCATTTTTTGGTTAACAGCTTTGGCCACTGTTTTTGGGCCAAAACTTATATATGAGATATATCTGTTTATTATTTCTTAGTAGTCAGTTAATGAGAAACATTCAATGGCCTTGCAGGAATATTACCAGCAATGAAAAGAAACAAGTTTGGCCAAGTTTCTACCTCTTGTTTTGCGTATTCACAACCAGGAAAGCCACATTGGCCCATCACTTCATTAGGTCTCCTTCAAAATCCCTGCATAGTTAATAAGATGCAAAATGCACTGGTATCTCCTAAAAACATTATCTGCAATGGAATCCTTTCTCTTTTTGTTCAGGGTGAAGATGGCAAACCAGGCACCAACGGTATCCCAGGAGAACGCGGTGCTCCGGGTCCCCAAGGTCCTATTGGACAAAGAGGCTTACCTGGAGAGCCTGGCAGAGATGTGAGTGGATGGGATTTCCATGCTACCTTGTGAGTTAAAAATGGGAGCTTCTGGGGGCAAATATGCTTTAAGATCCACAAGGCAGGGGCCTGGGCAGATTCTGCCCTCCTGTAAGATGTGGCCTCCTGTCCCTGCTATCCCATTCCCTGCCTGCAGACATCATCTGTCTCGCTTGGAACTGCACTGCCTACAAAATAATGCAGGTCTTAAAGGTCTTTTAGGAGCCACTCCTCCACCAGGAACTCTTTTCTCTTGAAAACTCTTTCTTTGATGAGCACTGCTGAAACTTACTGGGAAACAAGCTGTCTACTGGTCATGCAGTTTGTGAACAAACTGTGCCACTCTGTTTTTCAGGGTAACCCTGGCTCTGATGGCTTGCCTGGACGTGACGGATCCCCAGGAGGCAAAGTAAGAAATCCCCAGTATCCTTAGACTGCCCACCAAATGAGACATGAACTACATTAACTACATATGCAATCTATGTGCTAT